>NW_001914858.1:2671154-3021239 GCF_000226545.1 Podospora anserina S mat+
GTAAATTTAAAATTATCTACTTAAAAAGAATAGATCGATAATTGAATATTTATTTATAGGGTTCGATGCATACTACAGAAACATGATCAGTGAGGATGTGAAACAAATCTATTCCTTTATCTTACTGTTTAACTCTTACCTCCAATATTCTTTTGTTATAGAGTACCTAGAAACAATTATATAGTTATCATGACTGTAAGTAGAGGACAACTGTCTTATTAGTATCCCCAGTGGCGGGCCACTCCTCCCCCGGCAGCAAATCCTCTCCCTCCCTATTCTCACTCCTAACCGTCTCCCCAAACGCCTTCAACCGACTGACAGCACCAATCGACGTTTCCAACATCGTGTAAAACCTGATAATGTACGAAAACGCCTCCCCAAAGATCATCAGCGTCACCAAACTGGCTCCAGTAAACGCAGTATTCGTGCGCATCTGCGTCGACAGGGTGATCACCGCCACTGCCAGCACAGCAACAACAATCTGCAGCGTAAAAGCCAGCCAGCGCTGGATCATGGCTAGGAGATACGCCGGTCTCTGAGAAGTGTCGAGGAGGATGTCATTCTTCTTGACAGACTCAGGCACCCAGCCAAAGGCGCGGTATGTAGCGAGACCTTTGATCGTGTCGATAAAGTGGGAGCTTATTAAACATCAATGTCAGTTATTCATAGTCAAGATTGGTTTCATCCTCAACGCGCGCACGGGGGGGGGGGGGGGGGTACTTACTACAGCGGGCTCTTGGCCTCCAAATCCAGCAATCGGATCTGTCTCGACGTCCGCAGATAAAACTTTTGAATCCCGTACAAGACCACCGCCAGGAACGGGTAAGCAACGGCCAGATAAGGGGACGCCGTAGCAACCACTGCCGCCATTCCGAGGCAGTTGAAGATGTACAGTATGAGATTGACAAGCGCCATGGGAAGCTGCCCGTCGACCAAAGTCATATCCTGTGAGAACAAGTTGGTCACGATACCAGTATCGGTTGTCGTAAAGAACTTGAGAGGCGCGTTGATGACCGTTCGAAGCGTTTCGAGATGGAGTCTAGCCCCTGATATTGTGATCATGGAGGTAAAGACCACCAAAGCCGAAAGGAACAGAGACATCAGTGCACCCAACTGGAAAAGCGCGTATAATCCATTGTAGAACGCATTGGACCGCTGTGGCTGAGGCGATGCGACATCCTCTGACCAGAACTTCAGCCAGATTGTGGAGAAGTTGATGCAGAAACCCCAGCCGAAGCCTGCCATGATCAAGACAATAACGCCAAAGAGGTTGAGGCGAGCGAGATAATACCGGTATATCGTAAAGTCGCCCGTTGCCCTCGTCTTGTCCGCTTCTGGGCTGAAGGCTGTGACCTTATTCGGGGTCATCTTCAGAGTCGTGCTCAGACCTGGTTTTTCCTGTACTGCCAAATCCTCCTTCGAGCTTGCGGCATCGCACTCCTGGACACCCAAGCTGTTGACGTACATGTCATTCTTCATCAGCTCCTGAAAGGTCCCCTGCTCGACAATCCTGCCATCTGAACCCAGTGCGACGATATGGTCTGCCGATGGTAGGTGTCGGATGGAGTGGGTGCAAAGGACAACTGTAGCTCCTCTCCGACGTAACAAGCCATCCGGGGAGAAGACACGGCGAAACACTTGTTCCTCCGTGTCAGCGTCCAGGCCGCTGAGAATGTCGTCAAAAACCAACAACTTCGAGTCCGTATACAAAGCTCTGGCCATCGACACCCTTTGCTTCTGTCCTCCACTCAGGGATATCCCGTTGCTTCCAACATTGGTCTCGTCACCTTGGGGCAGAAGTTCGAGGTCTTGGCGAAGCACGGTAGCTTCAACGACTTCGTCAAATCGTTCTTGATTGAAGGCGTCGAAGCCAATGATGTTCTCCCTGATTGTTGCGTTCGAGAGGTAAGGGGTCTGGTCGCAATACCCAATTTTGCGGAAGCGGCTTGCCACATGAAGTTTACCTCCAAATACAGGCACTTCGCCCAGCAAAGCTTTGCAGAGCGTCGACTTGCCAGAAGCCACGGGCCCAATGACGATGGTCAAACTGGAGTGTGGGATGCGGATATCGATATCATGAAGAGCAGTTTTGTCGTTGTCCCAACCAAACTTGCCATCCGTGATCTCAAGGCCGGGGTCGGCGTGAACCTCAACACTTTCCGAACTCAGCTTTGACGTGGGTGAGCTGGCACTGCGGTCCATAAGGATCTCGGACTCGCGAAAGTCGGTGCGATAATCTTGTGCCAGAAAAGTCTGAATGCGATTCAGACACGTCAAGGCCGCCAGGAAACTTGGGATATGCTGGAACAGTGATCCCAGAGGGTTGGCCAACAGCAGAATGTAGGAAATGGACGTGAAGATCGTAGTCACATCTAATGTCCTGGAGGCAAAGGCAAAGGTTACAACAGGGGAAAGGCACAACGGAGTGTAACCCACTGCCGCTGCATAAACCTGGACGATCCGGAATCTTGCCCCAGCCCCGAGCTCGTCCACCCTCATGGCCTGAATCGACTCCTCAACTGGAGCCGAGAGGCCAGATATCTTGAGGTGCTTCATCTGTGTGATCATGTTCGTGGTGAGCCCTACTCGCTTTTGTATCCTCTCCATCCAAGCCTTTTGCCTAGGGCCAGTAAGCTTGGCAAGGAAGAAGGAGCAGACAACACACACGCCGACGATAATGACAGGGGCGGTGAAGGCAACCCCGATTTTCCTGGACAGTAACCAGCAGGCAAAGACGACCTCGACCATGTTGGCCCAAAACTCGTGCATCTCCAAGCATCCGACCAAAACGCGTTCGATATCGGCACTCATCAAGGTGAGGGCGGCCGAATCGTCGGCAGCTGAGATTCTGGCTTCGGTTGTCTTTCTGTACACGGCAGCGGCAAGTAGGCCGCGGGTCATGTACATGGCGCGTTCTTGAAAGTACCAGTAAAAAGCTGATGACACTGCCATACCGACATAGATAAGGAGTCCCGCGCCGATCAATCCGTATCCAATGTTCTTCGGACTCATTTCGACGGGCTGTTCAAGGTATCCCAGGAGTGTTTCGATGAGGAAAGGTTGGCAAAGCTGGAAGGCCCCGAACGCAATACGAGGTCCGACGGGCAACAAAAAGGACACAGCCAAAGCTTTCATGACTGCCTTTGCCAGTCCGTGCTGCCGCTTTCCCAGCTTTGTAGCCTCGAGATTATGACCAGCTTCAGCGTACAGCTTGGCAGAAGCGATATTATGGTCTAAGGGGAAGAGATCATCAATGGTGAGGACACCTCGATATCCCCTCAAAAACAGTTTGTTGAGCCAGAAGTATGCACCAAGACCGTAGAGACCTGCTGTTTCCTCGGGACTGTGGGCACCTTTTTCCCATTGCAGAATCCATCTTGACTTGGATTGGGATTCGAGCACAATAAGAAGAGCCCTGATAGCTACGCCAACAGTGAAGATGCTAGCGTAGTTGAGCTCGTCATGATTCGAGGATGCCAGCCATATGGTTCTAGTCTGCGAGATATCCAGGAGAGTGGCGATAAAGAGATAAGCGTTCAGGAAGATGGATGGACGTGGTGATTTGGTGTGTTCGAGGGAAGAGAGTAGAAGCATGCAAATACTAGATGTGAGAGCCAAGGCGTCGGCAGGAATGAAGTATATGCCCAATTTCCGTGATTTTGCAATGCTCAAGACTAGCTGGCAGAACACAAAGATGCCGTAGATGGCTATAGATATCTGTTGAAAGAAAGAACTGTCAGCCCATGATCAAACAGGGACACACTTGGCAGCCGGATTTCTCACCAGCTTCAAGTAACGCAAAATAACACCTCCAACAATACCTGGCTTGCGGTGTAGCTGAACGATTCTTGGTAGAGAAAGTGCAATGAAAATGGCAGCTGGAATAATGGCGAGAAATATCTTTTCAAATTTGAGTGTGAAGTCGAAATCCCCTCGGCAGCCCTGGACCGAGGGTCCAAACGACGCGTCGTCGGTACAGGTTGCGAAGTCCATGCTGGATGATGATATCCTCAGGTGGGTTCCCGATCAAGAGCATGTTTCGAGCAATCTCTACAGAGAATACTCGAAGGGCGGTGTCGGCAAAGGCGCCTCAATATCGCGGTTCAATATGGTGGAGGCGGGGTTCCTGCTGCAGTCCGAAGTCCAGTGCTTTCCCGTTTCTCGAATTATGCTGCCAAGAAAGGAAGGTAGTTGCTACCTCACGAGATATGCAAGTGCAACCTTCATTTGTTCCCAAACTTCCAACTTCAGCCTCCATTGCAATATGCCATATTTCCGGAAAAATCCGAAAAGCTTGTTTCTTTCTGATCTTCCTCGTAGCGCTTGCCCTCTTGCCGAGGGGACGTGACCGATAGAATGGGCAAAAGCCTGTTGTTGGGCGGTTTGGTCGGTATCCATGGATAAATGTGATTATGGGGAGGGTTTCGACCGGGGAGGAGGAGGAGGGTTATATTGAGAGGATTGGGGATTTTGGTGAGGCTAGGGAGGAGCTTAGAGATGGAGGGTTAGGAAGGGACGTTGATGCTGGGGGGTCGTCGCCGTTGGAGGTGGACTCGCTGTGACTTGTCTTGTCTTGTGATCCTGATTTGGTTTGGGCGTGATATGGCCGACATTGCCATGGGCATGTCACCAGCCAGATTTCAACATGCGGAAGGTCAGTCGAGCCCCCATTAGATATACAGGAAATCTCGAATGTTTGCCAGCTGGAGCTGACACGCGGGCAAAGATTACTAGAAGAATTCCGCATTCAATTATGACAGCCAGAAAGGCAACTTCGGTGACAAAGAGTTAGCGTACTATCACTTCACCTATATGGTCAACTTCTTAATATATTTGAAGTCCAATCTCCAGCCACCCTCTCGTCGTCGTAGCTCTTAGTACGACACGATGCTCATTGTTCGATATCAGGAACTGAAACAGAGAATCGAAAGCATGAAGGAGAATTCTCTGGAAGGCGGTGGATTGTAAAGACGAAAGCCGAAGACAATCCTGGAACCTGGTTGTTCAACAAAGCAGGACGCTTACGAGTCACTTGCTGCCGAAATTCACTGCGGGTCTCTCAGTTACGGGCGGTATCTTGGGCAGGAGCGATTGATCTCTGACGGAGCCGTGCTATTGTTCCTGAGCAAGTATATATTGAGCGTCTCTTTTGAGCAAACTGCTGCTCTCTCTTTTGTTGCCTAAAAGGTTCTCTCTCTCTTCACCAACTCGATCGGAACCAACACCAACAACTCAACCAAGGACCAACAAGTCTACCAATATGGTGCCCACCATCACCCGCCTCGCCGGCTTTCTGGCTCTCTTTGGCGTATGAACATCGTCAGCTAGTCTTCCGGAACAAGTCGCTAATTCGTGTCACAGGCTGTTCACAGCGCCCCCGCTTCCCTTGACCAGGCCACTGTCTCCATTGGCTTGGAGGGCCGCGAGATTGTTCCGGTCCAGTGGAACCTCCCCATCAACATCAACGACCCCAATGGCAAGAAGGTTGCTGTCACCGGTACCTTCGAAGAGGCAGTCGCCAGGATGGAAGCCCACTTCCCTGGTTGGAACGAATCTTTTGTGGCTCAGCTGCCCGCCGTCCAGCTGCCCTCGCGCTTCGGCCTTAGGGCGGACGATGACCCGGAGTTGGGCAACGTGGTGTCTACTGACTGCAATATTCCCGGGGAGGCGCAGAGCGAGTATCGTATTGGCCAGGGGGTCTCGTACTTGCGTGGCTTGTCGGGCAAAGCGAGCAACAATCCGGGCAAGTGTGGACGTGTCAGCTGCTCCTATCACACTGCCATCTATTGGTGCAATGAGGTACGTTTTGGTCACCCTGTGCTGTAAGCTTTGATGTCTGTTTACTAACTGTAGACCAGGATACGGTCGACAAGGAGGTCGAGTGGAACGCCATTGCTGATGGAGCATATGACGTTTGTAGGAACTGCGAGAAGCAAGATGACAAGGGAGTTTACCATGCCAAGGGCACGGTGACATTCAAGGAGAAGTTCAGTGTCACTGTCAAGGAGGACTGGGAAAACTGCTAAACGCAGATGATGGTATTCGCGGCTATCTGGCAATGGAGGACACTGAGATATTTCGACTGTTGCCATCTTCACAGCAATTCCAATTGTTCTGTGTGAACCTCTAACTCAACTCTAAGGACCCACTGTTCCAGGGGAAGAAATGTATTGGTCTGAAACTAGCTCCGCGGAGCTCCAGGGCTGAGCTAGATTCACTAGACAAAAGAGTTTGGCATCGCTTATCTCGGGCCGGGAGATCTTCGTCAAAGTTTTCTCGTCAGAGCCTTTTTTTGTGAAATGCTGCTTGGCTTTCTGTTGGGGGGACCCCTCAAACCCCCACGTCGAGCTGTCGCCCAAGCTGCCCACCTCAGTGCATTGGGTGCCCAAGCTCCCGCCCGTGGTCCACCACCTATGCGGCATTGGATACCTAAGGGGTTGCACGCCATTAGCGCCCAAGATGACTCCTGAAAAAAAGACTCTGTCAAGGGAAGTTTTCGCTGTCAAATTCAACGAAAAGAGAAAAAAAAAGAAACAGAGACTCCTCGGCTACAGATATCGTCGTCAAATGTAAAAGTAATAGTACCACTTGTACCTCCACGTGGAGGGGGTAATTCGAACGTGGGCCGGTGGAGATTGGGCGTGGGGGTGCGCCAAAGTCTGGGGTAAACTGCCCCGCGCCGCAGAGGCGCCCAGGCCCAGAGCTGGGAGCTGCCCGGATCGGCCCCTGTTGATGGAATTCGATGCTTTATCGTTCTCTCGAAACATTCGAGCCTGTCATTCAGTTTTCTTGCAAGGCTCGTTCAGATGTCCTTCTTTCGCTGCAGATAGAGAGAGGCGCGCGCTGCGGCCTTGTCCACGAATTTCACGACCCCAAGAATGAGCCCCCGTCTCCAGTACTAGCTAGACGACAACGATGGCGACCCAACAACCTTCTCCCCCGCAGCAGCCTCAAAATGGCATCGAAAATGGCGCCGGCACTCCCACGGCCACATACAAACGCGCGAGCCGCAAGGGAGCGCCCCGTCGCTTCAGCTGCCCCTACCCGGGCTGTGACAAGCTCTACTCGAGAGCCGAGCATCTCCAGCGTCACCAGTTGAACCGTGCGATCTGCTGTTTCCTGCGCGTGTGCGCCATCACCTGTAGCTGACCAAGACCTCAGATCAGCCCAAGGAGATCTTTCGTTGCGATGTACCGGGTGTACGTTTGACCCATTGATGCAAGACACACAGGACACTGACGATGCTGTGGAACAACAGTGCGAACAAAAGTTTGTACGAGCCGACCTTCTCGCCAGGCACAGGAAGAGGCATTCGTCGTCGTACGTACCCCGAAACCGAATGCCTAGCTTCAGTGCCGTCAAGGACGAGTCATCCGCCGCATCTGGAAGCGCCGTTCTGTCACCTACTCCTGGCGCCGAAAGTCGACCGTCGGTTCCGAATGCCCCTCACGATGCCGCCATCTTGCTGGCCCCCGAGCCGAGACCGCGCCAGCCTCATACACTTCCAAATCCTCCCCCGCCGAGACTATCTACCCATCAGCCTGGTTGGCACCCCCAAATGCCCGAGATGGAGTGTAACATAATCAGGCCTAAGCCAGGGTATTACCCTCGTGAGGAGAGGCCGCCACAGCCGCAGAACCCCGTGTCGTACCGCGGCGTCGACGTCGAGTTTCCCCACGACGATATTTCCCACGAGAATTTTGCTGTCTGGCTGTTCGATCCACACGCCCCTTATGGCGACTTCAGTGTGTCTCACCTCCCATTCATGGATGGTGGGCTCGAGTCAACTCTGAACAACAACATTCACTACGACTACGAGTCACTGACCAGTGGTGGCCGGTCACAGCTCGAAACCCCTCCCCGCTTCGAGAACGACGAGCTTTTGTCCGAGTTCCGAAGACAGGAAGTACTGCGCTGGTTCCATTCTTTCCGGCAGAAGCAGCCCAAGGCGGAGCCTCTGATTGCGAGTCTGGCGCAGCAGAACAGCAGCGGTGACATGCCTGCACTGAGTGTGGAGATGATGCGCGATTGTCTGCAGGAATACTGGGATCATGTATCTCCTCGATTACCCATCGTACATCAGCCCACCTTCTTGAGCAACCGCTGTTCAATATTCCTCCTCATGGTCATGATATCGCTCGGTGCTATTTCTCTGCGTGGACGGGACACAAATGGAAACCTGCCAGATTATGGTGGCTTTGCCGATGTCATGATCACCGGCGTGAGATGGGAGATTGTAACGGCGGAGGAAGCCTCCCCACCCGTGGCGCTCTGGGTCGCCCAGGCCTTGCTGTTGCTGGAGTTTTACGAGAAGATGTATTCTTCTCGGAAGCTCCACGAACGGGCGCATATTTACCATTCGGTGGCACTGACACTCCTCCGTCGAGGAAGCCCCTTGATTGGGCGTTCGGGAAGCGAGTCCCCGCCGGAGGTGACCTCAGCCGATCATCCACACGGGGTGAGCCTCGACTCCCATACGTGGTGGTGTCGATGGGCGGAAACGGAAGCGATGCACCGGGTGGTATTTGCGGCCTTCATGATGGACATCATACATGCAGCAATGTTTGGCCACGCTGCACAGATGGCTCCGCATGAGATACGGTTGCCACTCCCCTGTGATGATAACCTCTGGACCGCCTCGAACCCGGATACTGTACGGCAGCTCGATCAGAATCTCCGGATGTATGGTGTAAAGACCATTTCGTTTCTGGACGGCCTGAAGCGTGCCCTTCATGGCAAGGAGGTCAAGACTCATTCATTCGGCCGGATGATCATCATGTGTGGTCTTCTCAGTGTTGGTTGGCATCTCAGCCACAGGGAAACACACCTCAAATGGCTGGACTTCACCAACCCACCGAGCGAGACCCAGGACGGGTGGAAGAAGATTCTTCTCAAGGCATACGACGACTGGAAGTACAGTTTCGACGTGGCGCAGGGCACGACGGGGAGTCCTGGAGTTGCGACTCCTGTTTCCCAGCCCTCTGGTGCCAACGGCCCCATCCACAGCGCCGCTGTCCTATACCATCTTGCTCAGCTGAGCTTGCACGTCGATATTGTCGACTGTCAGGTGTATGCTGGAGCCAGGCGTCTTTTGGGTAGGAAGGTTTCGGTTCGGGACTACACCAACGTTGTTGCTCGCATGAAGCACTGGGCAACGTTGCCTACCACCCGCCACGCCGTGCTTCATTCCTTCAAGCTTCTTCACCGTGTGCTGGTCGACCCACGGAGAAGCAGCGGGAGCATCAGCAGCAGCGACCGTGACCGCATCGGTCTCGGGGGTGTTCACCTGCCCCCCATCGAGGTCCAGTCTTATTCCTGCCGCAGCGAGCCCGACCCTCACCGGCCATGGGTCATGTACTACGCTGCCCTGTGTATCTGGTCGTTTGTGCGTGCTATCAGCAAGCATGACTCGGTCCACGACATGAGCAGCCATCCTACTTCGCCGTTTCGGCCGCCGAAGGTGTTGCCGGTTAATTATCGGAGAGTGTCGGCTTATTTGTCGAATGTTGCGAATATGAACGAGTTGACGGAGGCTACGGCGGGGATGTTGGTGGATGGCTTGTCGGATTTGTTGGAGGCGCTGCATTCGATTTTTGCGGAGGCGTACTCGGAGTTGTTGCATGAGGCGCATGATCGGTTGAAGATTTGTAAGGAGATGTTGGCTTCTGTTGGGGCGTCTGGTCCGTGAAGAGGATTGGAGAAGATGTGTCTTGGGTAAGGGCTGGAATCCCTGGGGAGGAAGTGCGTATACCCCTTTATGTGTCGACTTGATTTAAGATGACGGTACGTCGCCCTCGGTTGAACATGTGGAATATTGTCACTAACAAGTGGATGCACAAGCATTGGATATGGAACATGCATGTATCATCAATTGGTATGGGAAGGCGATGTGTATGACGCCGTGGTTTGGTAGGGCAAAATCAGGTCAGGTATTGGATGAGGGTAAACAGTCCGAGCCAACCCTGCTGGGTAGACTCTTTTAAATACAAAGTTTCTTGGTTCAAGCGACTGTCACCCCTGTGAATGAAGTTCATTCTCCTCTGGCTGGCCATCTTATAGGCGGCGGCGGCGAGTTCCCAGGTCACGCATTTGTCTCGATGCCTCTATCCAATTTCTGTCGCCGGAGGCCACGGAGGTAAATGGTCCTGGGGTGTTTGGCGTGTCATGTGTAGGTCTATGGACTTTGGACCGTATCACGGCTTTGATCTTGGGGTGCGTGATTTGGTATGTTGGGATGGGGGCAGAGGGGATGTTCATGAAGCTTTCTTGACTACCCTAGGAGGTTGACTACCCTAGGACGTCTTCTCACTGCCTACCATGAAAGATCCTTCTCTGGCTTTTCGGTCCATTTAGCTTGCAGTGACTCTCACTTCCAAAATCCCTTCACAGACGGGTTAGGATACCACCAGCTTCTTTCCATCTATTCCGTCACGCAGGGGCACATAACAGGCCACATATCAAGGTCAAAGCCAATGCAATAGGTGAAAATGGCCGAGACTTTTCACCTGTGGAGACCTGTTGATTCAATCTTGGCCATTTCTTCCACAGGCGCCATGGCGGGCAGCGCTTCTGGATCTAAGCAATCCAAAGTCTGGATATCGTAGAGTCGGAAGGCTTATCTTCATTCATGCCACTGAAAACTTTACATCAGCCACCAGAAAAAAATGTCTCGTATGAAAAAAAAAGCGAGGTTCCTTCCTTTTTTTTTCTTCGTCGGAAGCAGCGTCCATCCCATCACCAACCTAGGCAGCACATCTGTGACGTTCGTCAACCGACAACATCAAGTGTCAAGACAACATTCGTTCGAAGAAAAACAATCAATTCATCACTACCTATTCTATCCCGGTATATTGTGTTGTTCCACCACCGCAACAATGCCCAAACCCAACCCCAACCGCGTCACCAAGCCGACCAAGTCCACCAACCCACCCTTCCCTCCCACCCCCCGCCGCCCAACCCCCCTCCTCTCCCACCTCACCCCAGAACAACATTCAGCCACAATAACCTCCCGCCTCTCAGGCGCCCCCGCCACAGGCGTCATCCCCCAGGGTTACAAACACCCCATCTCCGACCTCAGGTACGACCTACCCGAATATACCTGGGATTCCCTCCTCCTCGAATTCTACCGCCAAACCCAAGATTCCTACATCATGGAAGAAGAGATAAAAGCCGAAAGCGCAAGGCGCAACATCATGGGTGAACCCCCCTGTCAGAAAACACCAGAAGGGTTTGTCCCCCCGACTTACGACCCAGAGTATGACATGCCAGATTACAGCTTTGGGACGATTCTGGAGAGGTATAAAAGGCAGAAGGAGGAGAGTTTTGTCACGGAGGCGGAGATCAGGGAGGAGCAGAGGGGGAGGTCGGAGAGGGCCGGGAGGTGGCAGATGGCGAGGAGGGAAGAGGAAAAGGAGGTGGAGGCGATGGGGGAGGAGCAGACACCGCCTGCTAGTCGGGATGGGTCTTTGTCTTAGGAGGGCAGAGGGACGCCAATGGCGGAGGGGAATGGTAATTACCAGCTGCAGCGGCAATGTCGGTGTGTGATCACCCCCTCTCCTATGCCTCAGCAGGTTGTTGCTGACCGGCAGGGATACCACCAGTATGCTCGCCCCCTTGCCACCCCGCCTGACAGAGAACCGGATAAGGAGACGGTAGAGTGGGATGAGTGGATGTGCAGACAGCTCGCGGCGTATTTACTGAATGGCACGCCCGAGTGAGGTGTCCAGGGGGGATAGTGCGAGGAGAGAAGAGATCTGTCGACAGCGAGCGGGATTCGGTTGTATCAACACCCGAGGGCCAGGAGAAACCTTGGAAGCTTGGAGTCTCACGGTTGTAGTGTAAGTTCCAGCTAGTGAACGTTTCTGTGTTTGAGGCTGTTAGTGGCGCCGGTTTGCGCGCCGGTTGAGCCTGAGGCTCGACGTTGAGTTGTGGGGGGGACTGGAAGGAGAATGTGGAGGAAAGGTTTTTGCCAAAGGGCAAGGCTAGCGTGAGATTTCGTGGACGGTTAGGGTGTGGCTTGCGGATTATGGGGTTTGGTTGTTGGACAGGCTTCATTGTCGGATGGTACAAGTTGGTCTAGGGGTGGAGGTTGGATGAGATGGTTTGGGTTGGCGTTGATGAAGTTGAGTTTGGTGCAGTGGTGCTTAGGCTTATATACCCGCTCAGCCTCAGCAATACAACACACCAAGTGGTTTGACGGGGTTATTTGGCAGTTTCGGAGTCTTCCTCACGTTTCTTGCAATACCCCTGGTTTTCTTTGTAATGTCGATTTAGTTCATCGTCACACTATATCAATGGGGACAAAGGTTGTTTCAAAAATCACCACATGTGATAATGATATGTAATGAGTGGCTAATGATGATCATCCTGACAAAATTAAACAAAGAAGAGTTCATGAAGGAGTGTCGGTAAATCTGTCATATCTTATATCCATCCATCCATCCCAACCAGCGGTCCCAGGCTCGTCTCAAGATGTGATCATCAACCCATAAATCCCCTATTCACAGTTCCCCTTATTCACAGTCCTCCCAGTGGCTTGTGCGCTTCAGTGCTCGGAGCCTTGCCCCGTTGGTTTGAGGAGCATTTAGCAAAAGCTGCCCAAAACGGGTCCCAGAGCAGGGAGTGATTCGACGCAGCTGCAAAGCTGTTGAATGTTAGAGACGAAAGAGCTAGATATCGGCCAACGAAGAAAGGGCTTCACGTACAGGAGCGATGTTGGTGACACCGCCAAGGCAGGCTGCGATATTGCTGAGGTTCAAAGTTGGAATGGCACCAAGCAGGCAAAGAGCCTGGAAGAGAGGGATGCCGACGAGGCTGTTGACGCAGGTGTTGACGTCCACTGGAGGAAGGGTGACCTGGCGGTCGACAAGGACGGGGGCAGTGTCCACCTGGGCGGGGGCAGCAAGGCCGGTGGTGGCGACGGCGAGGGGAAGGAAGATCTTGGAGAACTGCATTTTGATGGTGGCCGGTGGTAATAGACATTGAGAGGATGTAGGTACTGGTGGTAATGATGTTGTTGGAAAGGTGGTAAGGATACTTGAAGGCTTGAATGCTGATGGAGAGAAAAGGGTTGAGGTGTTGTCGGGGATGGCGTGCGTTCCTTTATAGTATTTTCCGGTCTCCGATCATCGGTCTCCCTCATCGGATCCTGTCCTCCCATGGAGGTGAAGTCGGATACGGAGCACAGCGCAACGTGACTTCGGTTATTGGTTCAGCTCTCTTCGACCACCACCATCCTTTGGAGTTGATGTCGGAACGCACATCTCAAGGGGGTTCTGAACCCCACCTCGCATCATGAGGTGCCTTCGTTTCCGAGGCCTGCATAGTCACAAGGCGGTGCTCAACTGGAGTATCGACATCGGCAAGTCGACAACACTGTGTGGTGGACGAAAGCGAACCCTCCTGCAGGATGCATCTTTTTCAAGGACAACTTCCTGAACTTGACTTCCAATAGAATTCTGAGAAAATCCTACAGATTAGTCAAGGCCATCCATCTTCACGCATATACTGTTCCTATCTGGTAGTGATAGACAGCATAGCTGGGAACAAGACACTCGGTGAGCAACCACCTCGTGAATAGGGGGGTGCCTGACAGGGCAAAAGAAAACAATGGCACCTCGGCTGGGGTCGGCGGCAGCTTGCACAGAATGGCTCGCTTCGGCACGAACAGATGAAGGAAGTCGGCCGGCAGCGTGACCCATGGGGGGTGGTAATCCGTCGGGATCAGCCGCCATCATGGCCCATCGGATACGAGTTACACCAATAGATACATCACAAAACCGCTCTAGGCCTCGTCAGCAAAATATGTCAGAATTCGACGATAAAAGCCGGAAGCACGGCAATTTGCCGCCGCACCAACAAACAAGCAAGCACGTTGAGGGCCCTCATCCATGCAGCGGCGGTGTGTTGCAGAAGGCTGCTTCTTTTCTGGAAGTGAGGCCGGCCAAAATCAGTAGTCGAGGTCCCGTCACTCACCACCAACCAGCTTCCGGCTCAGCGCTTGCCAGTCCCAGTCTCGCCAGGCCCTACAAAAGTTCCATCGAGTTCAATAAAACATTGGACGACACGACATTCTTGGCGCGATCGCTATTCTTGTTCTTGGGACATGTGGCTTTCATACCAAGAGAAAGTTGGTGTATGAACTCGGTTATTTCGGGCTTGGAGGTGAAGAAGTTTGAACCCTTCAACAGCCAACAAAGCCAGGAGGAATTGAGGATTCTACACCCTCATTAGCATCCTATCTGCAAGCCGAGAGTCTTATCTGTTTGCGTACACTTTTAGAGATAATACCCAAAAGAAACATCCCCGCATGCTCCTCATGTGGACAATCCGAGACCCTTCTTTCCGAGACCTCCGCTTGCCGCCTGAAACAGTGTGCAACAGCAGCGGCAACTGACACTGGAATATCATTGAGCTGGCGGCAATGGACGTCGAGTGCAGAGGTGCAGACCGAAATCGACCGATTACTCCTTGATCTCGCGTTTGTGAAAGACACCTGCAAAAGAACCAGATCAGCAACTTGAGCAAAAGCTGGATCCTTGATGAGCATCAAACAGGAATCAAAGGTCCAAGCACCCAACATTCGGATTTCCCTTCCTGACAAACCCCCAAACCTTCTCCCACCAACAATCCTCCACACTATCGAATCCTTCGTGACAACTTCCCAATCTCACTCGGACGAAATTTCCCTGGCAAGAAAAAAAAGCACACCTACCATTGATCTCAGGCATCCAAGAAGCCCTCTCCTTGCAAAAGAACTCCCCCTTTGGCGGGATATTTTCTGGCTCATCAAGAGACCCCCACATGACGTACCGAAACTTGTCGGCTGCTTCTTTCTGCCATTTCTCGATTAGTCCATTGTGTACGTAAAGCCATCCTTCAGTATCATATCTCCCGCAAAACATCGAGATCCAAAAAACCATCTCTGAAGTCCTGACAGTCATGTTGGCTGTCCCATCACTCCCCCAAATACGGGATGCAATCAAGAGGGCGAGAAGGTACTTACACCATACTCGCAAATAAAAACCCCACACTCCCCGCAAAACTCCCTCGTCACCCCGTTCTGCTGCGTGTACTTCTTGAGCGTCTCTGTCCCGTCATTGTACGAGAAAGCATCCAAGGCAACCTTGGCTGTGAGTCCGTAATTTGTCCCAAAGGCTCGCTTGCAGGACTTGCAGTGACAGAGTGTTGTCCGAGCATCTTCCACCGAGTTGAGGGTGAGGGTGTACTGGACGGTTTTGCAGGTGCAGCCTCCTTTGAGTTGGGTCTTGGAGTGAGAGGAGGACATTGTACGTGCTTGAAGGTAGAAGTCGATGGGGTGGTGAGTGGTGATCTTGGTGGTGGTGGTGGTGGTGGTGGTGGTGGTGGTGGTCGGTAAGAGTAGTAAGCGTGGGGTGTAAGTGGTGGTGGTTGTGGTAGTGGTGACTAGTGTGGACTTGATTCGAAGGGGGGAGAGGATGCAGGTGCGCATTGATGAGTTGCCAATTCCTGGGAAAGAAAAGAAATGGATGATTGTTGATGGCTGGAGAGATCAAAGTCGCGTGGCTTGTGGGATAGGGGGCCTGTGGTGGGTGGTGTCCTTTTGTGACGTCAATGATTTCGCTGCTTGGTTGAAGTGAGTACTTTCGACATCTCACTTCTCTCACAGTCTCACTCATCATCCCTCCTACCTCTCATGTCGAAGACCCTCTTCCTAATTGGCACCTGGCTCTTCAAATTCTGGTTTCTCTTGCATTTTGCATGCCATTCATCGCATACATCCCTCTACAGATCAACTCTGTCTTGGAGTCGCCCATCCATCTCCTTCTTGAATGGTAGCCACGACGCTACTCACATCCAATCAGAAGCCCGATTAGCTCAGCTGGTTAGAGCGTCGTACTAATATTACTCTCTTTGAGTCATATCAAGTCATGCGAAGGTCAACAGTTCAATCCTGTTATTGGGCACATTCTTTTGCCATTTTTATTTTATTTTTTACTTTCTATCGAGTCATTAATTATTTTTCATAATTCTGATAATGAACGCTAATGCTATGGTTTTGTTACCCCATCCCTCATTTTATCCTTCCCTTACTCAACAAGCTTGGTACCCCTGATCACAACACCAGCCTTGACAATCTGGCCGTTACCAACATCAAACTCCTTGAGCAAAGCCAAGTTCTCCGACGCAAGGACCTCCTCAAGAGGCACCTCAACAGCGCCAATCTCGTTCTTGCCATCCATCAGGGCAATTCTTACAGGAGCAGCACCTTCGATGCTGCCAGAGAGAGGAATGCGGAAAGTGTTGTCAAAGTGAGGGTTCTGGATATCCTCAGCGCCGCCCGGAACATCACACTTGACGACGGTCTGGAACTTGTGCGCGCCCCAGGTGATGGCGACGCTGGGCTTGAGCTGCTCGCGAGCACCCTTGAGGTTCTTGACAGCAGCAACAAGGACGGCGAGCAAGCCCTTGATCTCTGCGGGGTTCTCCTCGCCGATGATGCTGGTGGCATCGGGGATGAATTGGTAGTATTTGCCGCTGACAGTAAGCTTGCCCGCGGTCTCCTCGCCCTTGTGCATGAGGGTAAGATCCTGCTTCTGACCATGAGCCAGGAGGAGGTTCTTGACGGTGATGGTGGCGAGGCCAATGTCATCGTCGGAAGCGGTGTCTGAGTCCTTGACATCCAACGCCAGCAACTGATCATGATCAGAGACGATAAAGTCTCTGGTCTCGTTCCACTCGGGGTGGTGGTTGTCCTTGACCGTGGCTGTCTTCCAGCCGGGAGTCTCGCCTGAGAGGGAGGTGGTGACGTAGCAGTCTGGGACATCGTGGACGAGCTTCTTGAAAATGTTCTTGGACTTGAGCTCCTCGCCAAAGTTGCTTCCTGACTCGATGGTGAGACGGACGACACCGACTGGGAGCTGGTAGGTCTTGAAGTAATCGTTGAATGGGTCGAGCTTCACGAGGAAGCGGTTAGGAAGGACGGCCATGCCGGCAATGATGGACTGGACGACCTTGCGGACGCATGAGTCGATGAAGCCAAGATTGGCAATGTTGGCGCCATCTGTGTAGTTAAACTTGAGGTAAGGGGGGTTGATGAAGGAGACTTGGGCGGCGCCAATCTGCGAGTCTGTTAGTAAGGCATGCCTAGACTTGCTCCAAAGAACCTCGGTCAACTTACAAGAGGGATCACATTGGTGATTGGGCAGAGCAGGATAGATAGTCTGCCACTCAGCTTGACGTGCTCGACGCCCACCTTAGGGATCATCTTTCCGTCCATCTCGATATCGCAGTTGCCATCCCAGTTGACATCCAAGTCCAGCTTGATACCACCGTTGTCAACCTTATGCACATCCACGTTGGAGAAGGTCATGGGCTGAACGCCCAAGTCAATCTTGGCGAAGTGAAGTGTGTTCAGGGGAGCAGGAAGCATCTGCGCGAACATGGGCTCAGCAATCTGCTTGATCATGGCGCCACCGGCAACACAGATATTGGGCCATAGGTGACCAACGAGGTCGTTCAGGAAACCTGTATGTTTGTCAGTTGAATCCCGAGTCTTGTTTGTGGTTGGAACATGACATACCCGCTGACTCGGGACCGCCAGAGGCAGTGAGAGTCTCTACTAGGGACGCCATGGTGTGTGATGTGTGTGAGACTAGGGGACCGTAACTAGGGAATAGGCCGCAACTAGCAGAGTCAACTGTGAAGAAGTTAAAATATGGCAGAAAGACAGCAACGAGTTGGGCAAACGTATCATATATACCCAAACCGGGTCTGGCTGTGCACAGCAACGCGAAGAGGGAGCAGGAGGAGGGGCTGCGGGGTCCTGGGGCCCGCTGCCTTGGCATCCGATCAGTTGTGGACTTTCGATAGCAATCGCTTGGCGGTGGGGTGATACGAGTGACGTCAAACTCTTGCCATGCATACGGTGACGAGTGGTTTTTTCTGTTTGGACTGATTTCAACAAATCATTGAGGCTAAAACAAGCACAAGGGCCAAGATCCGGTCATCTTGGCTCATGGTTTCAGGTAGGAATGTTGGGCTTGGAAGCACGCTGACGTTGCAGCTGGGGAAGTCGGGCAGTGCAGGAGCAAAAGAGCTGACGGGTGGAGTATGCCGAATTCGGAAAAGTGAGGGTATTCCCAGCTGAGTCAGGAGTGGGGATGTTCGTTGTTTGCGGAGGCCGCCGCCAGGCCACCCCCGGTGGACGGCTCAACAAAAAAAGGAGAGACTCGTTTGCTACGAGTTACTGATTTTTGCTGATCTCATAAACAAACAATCAAGAAGCTTTCCATTCGGCTCTTGAGGAGCGGCCTTCAAACGACCCGGAGATCGTGACGATAGCAGCGTCTAATCACGGTGTGCTGCGAACAATCGTCCCTATCGATAAGGCCCAAGCATATGCGCCCAACGGTCGATCGATTGGCGGTTTAGCAGGGGTTATTGAGGGGAAATGCGACCTGAATTCAGGGGTTCAGGGGCGAGTGAGAGGTAGGTAATAAACAACACCAAGCATACAACAGACTATGGAAGTTTCGTGGATAATCACAGATCAAAAGTTCAAGATTTTGGGACAAGTTCAATAATTTGTTAAAAAAATACGATTAAGATCATTGATCAGATTCAGGCTCACATTCTATTTTTAGAGGCCAGGTCTTCATTATCTCCAGGAGTGGTATTTTTGGCAACTAAAACCTACCTTGCCAGTGTCTACTGTAGACCGAAGAAACCAACAGGAGGAGGTTGCGGGACACGGCCACGCCATGAGTGCCCCTCCCTGACGAGCTGCTGACGAAGCTGGTCGAGGAGATAATTCTGCTCATTATTGCGAGGGGGCGCAACCCAGGGTGCAAAATATGTACCATTAGCATTAGGTGGGAAGGCCGCTCGCTGCTCAAAATCGGTCAGCTCGAGAGCACCGCCAGCGGAATGAAGCAAGATATTCCTGACCTGAAAGTCATCATAGCCCTCCTGCCGAAGCTCAGTGATATGCCGGGCAATGTAGTTCATTCTGTCGACCCGACAGTTGTGGCAGAAGTTGGGGATAGACCCCTCATCGTCTTTGGTAGGGGGGATGTTGATGGGGGAGTAGGTTTCCACTGGGAGGTCCCAGGCATAGGCAGGGTGTGTGCAGCCGTTGGAAGCAACCTGGCTCGTAGTATACACCAATTTGTGTCGGCAGGTGGGGCAAGTGACGGCCTTACCGGCTTCTATCAGATGTTTTTCCCAGCGCCCGTAGCAAGCCTTGCACATCATGTGCCCGCAGAAAAGAGTTACTCCCGGGTGGGCATTGGCAATGTTTTGCGGAGGAGTGGCAGGGGTGAGGATCTCGTCCTTGTCGAGGCAGATGACACAGTGCACAACAGGCGTTGTGGTGGCACCGGGGTAGTTTCCGAGACGGTTTTCCTGAATCCAAGCCTTGAGTGTAGGCCAGTACTGAAGCTCTGCTCTTTGAGAAGCCATTTTGATGGTAAATCGGGTTCTGGAAAAAGAGGTTAGTTGGGTAGTAGTTTGAGTTGAGACGTTACCTAGCGGAAGAATAAGTTAAGGTAGCTGTTGCGGTGAAGTGAACTGAATGGTTCGATGAAGATGAATGATGATGGCAGAGACGAGCGGTCGTGCTTTAATAGGCTTCTTTGCTGTTATCTCTGATTCATTTACAATATAGTTGAAGTGAGTTAAATCATGCTGTCCAACTGATAGCTACCTATGTTTATTCGAATATTCGCCTTGTCTTCTAAGTATATGCAGCCAGAACAATTCCATTGTGCTACCAGACAGAGTCGCCTTTGTTCTCGCACCGGAATTTACTGGCGGCAGTTACCACATCCGTTGGGACCTGCATGTGGTCCACCTAGATACTATCTCGGAATATTGCTTCAGCGAATACCTGCCAACCTGGTGCTTAATGAATGTGCGGCATGCATCAGGAAGATGGCCGAAGAAGATTAATATCAAACGGTTGGTGCGAACGATTGTTCAAACCTCACACAGAAAACTATCTAGTATAGTTTTGATGGTATTCCTGTTCACATTTTCTGCAGCATTACAGGTACTTTGGAATTCTTTGTCTGAACACCCTTCACAACAAAGGGTCATAGCCAAAGTTGTCTTTCTTTCATACTTGGAGGGTGACAACAAAGAAATATCAGCCAAGGCGGGTAGATAGAGCAGGATTTGTATCCCACATGGGTAGGAAGATACGACAATGGAGAGCTGGTAGCGAGTTATCACCTACAACCAGCCCTGGGCGATCGGTGGCAGGTGTGATCCCGAAACAGTTACGCCAGATGGCCACCATTAGTATCGAGTGTCAAACACTTCCAAGACCCTTATCAATCTTAGGTGGCTGTCACCATCAGCAGCCTTTTTTGTTTGGTGCAGAGACAACTTTCATAGCAAAATCACCTATGGCGGTGGAAATAAGCCCATGGGTGTTTCCAGCTGAGAGGCCATATCGACAAGCTGAAAGGAACTGGCAAATGCATTTTCGTAAATGACTGGGCGATCGTCTTGTTACAGCTCGGCGTGGAGAAAGATGGTATGGTCTTGATGAACTACCGTATGCTGCCGGGACTTTGTGCATCCGCACGTTTTGTGCAATTGGAGATGTATGAGGAGTGGGGGGTGCGCCACCTGCCTGTAATAACAGTTGCACCTTCCAGGTTCACCTCATATCGAAGCTTGAAAGTGGAAGGCACAACTCCAGATTCCGCGATGAGAAAGTGCATTGCAGATGTTCGGCGGAAGGAGCCGCCGGCATGGACGCTCTTTGCAACTTCCCAACCGAAACTCGACTGACAGATTTGAGCGAGTGAAAAGGAAGGGACGACAACGAATAGTCCCAATGCGGGCTTTATACTTGCCATCACTGCTCATCTGAATCAGTATCTTCTCGATAACCACCCGACACAGATAAGGGAAACTGTTGTTCACTGGTTCCTGTCGAAAGTGAGAAGCAACCGAGCAACCAAGAGGCCAGCACGATTCATATACCCGCCTGGGCATAGCTCCACAGGCTTCCTGGAAGGATGCGAGCAGACCGGGGTTTGAGAATAATCGGGAAATCCGCGCCGATAGACGAGCTGCAGGCTGAACAGGGGTCGGGGAGTTGCCAAGAGGGCCACAAGGTGGCATACTACAGCCAAGCTGGGGGTACATGAGGCACATCGATGCAGTGGTTGCAGCATAACTGTGGTGTTGATGTTGCCGGTAGAAGTCTCCCAAGCACTTCCCATCGCGCTGTCAACATCCCCAACTTTGAACACCAAACTAGATGAAACTTGTTCCCCGCCCGCCATCGAAGATTCTGACCCGTTGCGCTACGAGCTTGGCAATGCCTGGCTAGGTCATAGTGTATGCAGGGGTCAAGGCGTCTAGTCCTAACCGAAGCATCACCGCGCAAGAATTCGAGGAGGAGACAAATACATACAGCTGGACTGCAAGCCCGTTCGGGGATTTCTTTCTCTGTCTCTCGACTTTCAACTTTGCACCTTTCAACAGTCCAGAATCGCCATCTTGACAACCTCCACCATCATGCGAGCCCCCGATTCCACCACCACCTTGTGGTTCATACTCCTGTCAACCTTTGCTGTTGCCCAGGACACCACCGCCACCCCAAGACTGACAGGCCTGCCAACTTTGGCACCGAGCGACCGTTGCGCGGCGTACTTTCAAAACGAATTACAAGCCTCGTATCCCACCCAACCAGCCGCCATCGCCGAGATCGTCAGTTCCAACTCGCTTGACCATGACCACGTCTTCGTGACAGGCGATCCCAAACTCCAACCAACAAACGCTCACTCTGACAGGAGAGTCGTCTGCTCGGGCGTCGTCGCCTTCCCGACCAAGATAGCCGGTGCCATTCCACAAAGGTCCACGAGTATACTGCAAGAGTTTGCCATCTGGCAAAAGGATGTGAGCTCGTGGGTCGATGCAAACAAGGAGTCGGTCAAGGCCTTTGCCACGAGCTGCTCCGGCGAGGGAGAGACGGGTGTTGCTGGGAACGCGCTTATGATGGTGGCTACCGATGTTGACGCATGCCTCACGGCTGCTGCAGTTGGTCTTGGGCCGACTGATGGGTCGAATGGCGTGGGTGGTCCGGCAGCAACGACGAGTACAGCGGGTGGACCTAGAGAGACTGGAGCTGCTGCCGTCGGTGCTTTGATGGGGATAGGAGTTGGATTGATGGGTATGCTTTGAGGGTTCAGCATCGCAGCCAGTCTGGATCAGGACAGGTGCATGTGGAGCAGGAGCACATTGCCTCCTTGTTGCTGGGGGTCACGGGCAAGTAGCTGACACTTCTCTGTTCTCTCCATGTGTGTTAGATTCAACTACCCATTCATCCTGCCCCAACAGCATCTCCTAGCAGGCACGATGACCCTGCCCTCGAATCCTCGCCCGTTCGCTGAAGTTCCATATCTCAAAGTCACGTTGGCCGTTCCACCTAGTGTGATGCTTCCTACTTCACCATCGATGTTCTCCAGGGTCTGTTGCACAGTGATATCTGTCGGAAAAGTTCTGTCAGCTTTATATGCCCACGATTTTATACCCTTGCCGTCCCCTTTACTACATTTCCACATTTCCACATTCCCACATTCCCATATATACTTTTCTCCCGAATACCTAACCCTTTCCCGCCCTTCTTTTCTCTTCACCGTTACCCATCTCACCAACACACACCCTTCCCCCAATCTCCCATCCACCTGGTCATCAAAGCAGAAATCAACTCACCCGTCCTACCCTCATCCCCCCACTGATAACCAAATCCCCCCTCAGTACACTCCATCGTCTCCCCTCTCGTCTCAGGGTTATAAACCCAATGACACTTGACCTCCCCCCTCCCCACCCCCTCCTCGTCCCCCCTCCCAAAAAACACAGACGTCGTGTCCTGATACCGCCACCCAGTGGCCGACGCTCCTCCCACAATCGTCAAGTTCCAGTAGCCATACTCCTTTTCTATCACCGCACCAACTCCTGTCCTAACAATAAAAATGAAAGCAAGGCCAAAAAGGGAGAACATCGAGGTTGTCAGTGCGTTTGTGGACTTTGCGACGACAAATTCAGGGGTAGTGGATACCAAGGGCTAGTGGAGACAAATCGTTGGAGAGAATAAAGACAACGTTAGTACGTAAAGAGATGGTACAGGATAATATACCCAAGGTCAAATCAAGCTTTCCCGAGTCCTGCAACGTTGCAATCGGTAGGGTCAATAAGAGGTAGTATGCCAGATTATGTAGGGTGTTCAGCCGGTATGCAAGTAACTACATCCGAACGTGTAACTGCAACCAAGGAGACAGAGTGAAACCAACAGAACCACAATTCAGCCGCTGCAGCTCTCGCCTCAGCCCTGGATATCAGGCGGCTGCAGGCGGCCAAGCATCACTCATTTGTCCAATAAGCAGTCTTGACCTTGCAATTAGTTTAGGTATCATTAGTCACAGACTAACGACGTGAACCAACTCTCGCCTCCCTCCCTACTTTGCTCCGTCGACGGCCGCCCTCTCGCCTCAGCAATCATCCCCACGAACAAGGACATTCCAATTGTCCTTGAAGAACGCCTGGCCCTTGACCCTTTGATAGGTCGATCTACCAGTGATGCATCCACCATGCAACACAGAATTCGCGCCATCGCCAATTTGCTTCCACGTGAGCTCCTTCTCTTCCAAGTTCTGTATATCTCATCGTCAGTCGACTTTCCTTCACTCAACCCCCCACCCAAAGCCAAGGCGAACTCACATCGTTGCACCAATAGATAGCCGACTTCCACGAACAGCTAACTCGTCCACAATTCCCCGGCCCCGGCCCGTTCTTGGGTGGGTCAGTGTTCAAACGCCTCAAGTAACAAATCCCGTCCCAGATTTTGCTCGTTCTCGCGCCGTCGTAGTCCACCTTGCAGTTGATGGACTCGGGCTGTTCATCAGCGGTGCCGGCGGAGACGAAGCTCGTGTCATCACCGGTGGGCATGGGATCGGTAGGGATTCCGGCTTGGAAGGTCTCGTTCCAGCCGGGGTAGGCGGCTTCCATTTGGGCAATGGCCTCCTCGATCGTGCCGGTCACGGTGACGATCTCGCTGGTGGGGTCGTCAAGCTTGACGGGGAGGTCCCAGGAAACGTCGACTATGTTGTAGCCGGCAATTCCGTTCGGGGCTTCGTCGGTGGAGGGGGAGGGAGCGCTGGAGACACCCTGTTTCATTGGTAAGCTGTTGGTGCTTCTTCTTCTCGGTCTTTGACGTGAGTAGGAGGCCATACCTTCAGAAAGGTGGCCAGGGCGGTGGCAGCGAAGATGGTACTGGACCACATGATGATGTCGCTTGCAGAGTCTTGGCGATAAGATCTTGGTGCTTGAAGCCTCTTGGCGATGGAGAAAGAGTTCGGGAGGAGGCTACGAGGGCCAGGATATGTATTAATAAGTCACGAAGAGGTTGAGAGCAGCTGATGGAAATGTGGGAAGCGGCCGTAAATTCCCACTCAAGTCATGAGATCAGCGTGCGCAAACGGAGTCTGTTGCTCTTGCCCCTTCAGACGATTGACAACAGGAGCCTCTTCCCATATATGCTGAGCACATATCCCACCTGTTTCGACTGGCTTATAGCCACGGTTGAACCGCCCGCACAAAGACGGATTTGTTGCTTTGAGAACACATTCTTGTTGCTCCCACTAACAACCGAACTGTAATAAAAAACGTTAAAATGCGATACATGAAGGACTTGTTGCTCTCAAGCTCAGGTTCAACAGACGAAACAGCAGCCGTGGCGGGACTTGACGCAGACCACTAGCCGACTTTTACACCACTTCAACAGGAGCCGCGTCTCCAACATGTTTCCGCCGACGCAAATCCAAGCCTCCCTTTGTCCAAAAGTTTCCCCACCCGTTCGGTGCCGCAGGTGGTTTCTCTTTAGGTCCGACTTTTGGTTTGAGTGTCGGCGTGGCAGGACCTGGGGGGTGGACGCCAGGCGGTTTGATGCCTATTTTGTTACAGGCACTCCAGAACCACGGCTTGTCTTTGATACCGGCGGGGACTCGTCGAAGGACCCAAGGGTATAATCTTCTTGCGGTCGACAAAGAAGACGACGGCAACGGATATCATGTATGTTAGACATGCTACTACAACCATGGATCCGACATGAGGCCACTTGAGGTGGGACAGGTCTTCATCCTGGATGAGGGACATGCTGTAAACAGCCTGCTTGTGGATGAAGATGGGTCAGCGTGAGGCGTTGGAGTCCATGGTTCAGCGCTGAGTCAGGGTACGTACAGTCACATAGCTGAGTGGAAGGTAGAGTATAGTGACAACAGTGAAAACAATGATATGGCGATTCATCGATGTTGACTTGGAGGCTTCCAGCATATTTGTGGCGCTCAAGATCTAGTAAGACTGTCCGCAAAAGCTTTCAGTGAACACGCATAGACATACCCCATCTTGAAGCCCACACATCTCGTCTGCCTTGACCTCGATGCGTCTCTCGAGCTTAGCTTGGAGGCTGTCAAATTGTGCCATGACCCTGTCCCAGTTCTCTTCAACTATCCTGTCAAATTTGGCTGTCTCGGAAGTGGATTCATGCCAACCCCGTAGAGGATGAATGCCAAAAATTCTATAAAAGTCTTGCAGGCCCTCTTGAGTCTCTTTCATCCATTCAAGAGCAATTCGTAGGAGATAGAGAAGCTGAAAGCACATTCGTGATTGACTGAAGGAGTCGTCGAGCATGATCTTCTGGGCCTTGCGTTCATTGAAGATGTCCTCTGCCTATAGAGAGTTCATGTAGTCAGTGACAAGACATATGGTGAAGAGGAGATACCCCTACCTGAACGGTGACAGAACTGTCAATTGCATCCGACAGACGGTCCCACCCTCCATACCACCTTGTCTCCAAGACGTTGTCCAACACAATTTGTAAATGACAAATGCTAGCTCTTTGAGCAATCATCTCAATCCTTTTTGATCGCAGCCTTACACCTTGATATTCGCGCCGCGAAGTGAAGACGTGGTCTTCAATAACAACAATGCAGAACAAAGAAGCCGCCTCAACGTTCACACCCATTTCACAGCAGCTCGCGCTTCCTCAACACCCCCAGTTGAGTGTGGGAGCTTGCGGGGCAGCTTCCCACGCTCCCGTTCAAGGAGGAAGCCCGGGGGCCAGAGCCCGTTTTCCGGATGAACCGGAGATGCCTGGAGCCACCATTTATGAAATGAGGTTCCACACGAATGGCTGGAGGTGTCAAGACGGTGCGAGGAGGTAAAAGGATGCCATGGCCACTGCCGAAGAAACCTGGCGACAAATGAATAATCCCGATACATATCGCGCTTATCTTCCTCGGACGATGCGTTAGAGAAATGTTGTCGCGATAGCAAAGAGAAAATGAATGCAGCTGCATTGAGGTTGAGAGTTGGACGTCTTGAGGTGGTAACAAACCTGTCACGATTGCTCTTCATTAATCATCACGGCAGTCTCGATTTTCAAGGCTAGAACAAAATGCAACATACCAGATCTGACCAATATTGATATCAGTCGGCTCTGCAAACTCGGGGTGGAGTACGGTTGGTCGGAACCTAATATTTGGGGGCAGGAGGACCATGTTGGAAACCCCATGTTGCCTACAGACCACCTGGCCGGTTGAAGAGAAAGCTTGTCGCCACACGGCCAAAGATACAGGAAGTACGCCTCATTGAGCTCAAAATGTGTTACCACGTAGCGAAGATCAAGGCCAGGGTGAACAAGACGCCAGAACATGGTTTGTTCCGGCAATGATTCTCGTCACCGTCCTGGCTCTTGCCTCCAGGCTGCCGGCATCACACTTGTTGGGCACTCTTCGTGTAAGAATTTCCTGACCATGCCCCCCATCGAAGGGTCGAGATTTCGGCCGAAGCTCATTCTTTGCTGCGAAGCTGTTGTGCTGCCCTTGGCAGGCAGAACGAATGAAGCATCGTCAAACGCCCAATGCATGCCTGAAAGAGGAGCGAAAGGCGAACCAAATACTAGGGGGCCGCTTGTTGCGCACGGGATAAAAGGTGGGTGGTTTGGTGGGAAAAGCTGTAGATAGTCCTCGAGGGTGGCACTTCCCAGGTCAGACCTAATAGCGGCGAAATGTTCCTCACTTTGTTTACTGATGAGAATTGCCGTCCACTCTCGCAAAGAAACTATGAGCTGAGATAGTTGGGTACTACTCGGCACATGTATATCAAGCAAGTGCGACTCGGTAGCCGGAGTGTTGATGGTATTGGTTCCGGTGGATGTCGGGGAAAACTCGCCACGCTTGATAGCTGTTGGTTTCCAAGTATCTCATTGAGTCGCCGAAGCTCAGCCAGAAGCTGCTGTGCGAGTGTTTCCTGGTCTATGATGGCCTCTGCCATGGAGTTGGTCGACTTCGAAGATGTTGGGACTGGTTCGGTGGTATCGTTTGCCATGGTGAGAATCGAAGGAGCCCAGGGTTGATGAGAACTATCCGGTGAGAAGAGACGGAAATGGCTGGCCTCAGAGATTGGGAGGGGAGCAGAACTCCCTGCTTTTTATGGTACCATGACACCAGCAAGCGCCCGGCATTGCAAGCAGACTTCAGGTTTTAGGTATGACATTGTCCTTCCCTACCTAGGTTGCATACTGCCGAAGATAGAGTCTCAAAGGGTCGGGCCGGTCATACTGGTTTTCCGTGTCTGGCTGAGTTGTGGTTGGCTGTCCTGATAACCAATCCAACCCTCCCTCAACAAATGCAGAATTATGTGCATCCTATACAGTGTAGAGACATGCGAATAGCTTCAAGATGTTGAATAGCCTCGCATTGCTGCAATATTCATCAGCCTAAATCTCACAAGCAGCCATCCCACTTCACCCATATCCATACAATGACGAGATGGTCAGCCAAGCAGAAACTAGTTGCCCTGTCGTCGAATATTTCCACTAGTGTGATGTTGGACTGTGATCCTTTGTCCCCACACGGTGGACGATGCTACCTATTGGCGAGCAAGGTGGCAAGCGACACTCGTGTTGGTTGTGGAATTGGAGTGCAGAGCTAAGAGCTGCGAGGTCCTCGGCCGAAATGAGGGTACCAAAAGAGCACAAGTCGTGCTGCCACGAGAGAGGCATGTGGCGCAGCGGCACAGCGGCCCGGGGAGTAATGGCTGTTGGAAGAAGGCGAACCCGGCAGTTTGGACATTCCAAATGATCAATCTACACATAAAGTACGGCGGCGTACACGACCAGCCAGCTTCTCCGAGATGAATGCCAGGAACAATGCAGGAGAGAAAAGGTGGGCGAGCCGGAGCGTGGGAATCTACCCCGCACAGACTGTTCTATCCTCCTTCCTCCTTCCCCCAACGGTTGCCGATTCGCCAACCACAACACTCCGATCCCGATACACCCTGCCTGCTTGCCTGCCTGCGATGCGACAACCCCTGGTTGGGGCTCGAATGCCGTGCCAGCCAAGCGAGGGTGCCATGCAGCCCACGCAGCCAACGCACCGTTAATTCCACGCTTCAATTCCGAGAATCTTCACACACCAATTTTCTGGGTCAAAAAGAGCAGCAAAGACAGAACACCGTCGGACTTGTCAAGGAAACCCCCCAGACCCACCCGGATCACATCGAGAAACGCTCGGCACCATCGCCTGTTGCGCCAGAGTTTCCGGGCGGTGGAGCCGATGGGCTGACACAACCGCCGGCTTGCCATCCGGACAAGGCGCTTCGACGAGTTCGGCGATGGAGGCCAAAATAGGTCGGCGCTAGGAGCCCTGCCCGGGATGGGCTTGCGAGAAGGTAACAGCCCCGGTGCCCCGGAAATGCCAAGTTACCTTGCTTGCTGCGGTAATATCCCCAATATGCATCGCATTATAGCCACGACCTGCCGTCGCATTCACACAAGATGGCCCCTTGGCAAAATGCACGAGAAGTTATAAAACATTCTAGCGGCCCTCGTTTCTCCCTCCACGCGGCTCGTTTCCCGAGCGAACAAGTCTCTGGTTCCAGCTTCCGTATCCCCAGATCACCACCACCACCACCATGAAGGGCGGCATCGTTGGCGTGCTTTGCGGCGCGCTCCTCCTTGCCGTTGAGGCTGCATGCGCCCCCAACTCGGACGCCATCACAAAGGTACCTGGCTTCAAGCCAAACAAGTGGGTGGCCAGAACCTGGGAGGGAAACAACTACGCCTGCAAATGTCATCCTGGCGACTACTGCTGGCCCAAGCAAAACCACTGGGATAACCTCAACCGCACCGTTGGCGGCAACCTTCGCGTCAACCTGCCCCCAGGAGCTCCTTGCTACAACACCTTCCAAGGCCCTCTCGGAACCGTCAACACGTACGATGCCGCCAAGTGTGCTGCCGTGACCGCCGGGTTCCCCAATGAACAGTTCCAGTAAGTCATCTCTGCACACCAAGCATGAGGAGAACATGTTGACTGACCATCTGTGACAGAATCGAGCTGCCCACCGCTGGCCTCTGGACCTACTTCACCAATGACACCTGCCGCCCTACCGCTGATCCCACAGGCAGCTGCACGCTGGGCTACTATCCTGTCCTGTACATCACAGCCAAGACCGTTGCCCACATCCAAGCGGGTATCAACTTCGCCAGAAACAACAACTTGCGCCTCGTCATTCGCAACACTGGACACGACTTCCTTGGACGCAGCGTTGGCTGGGGCTCGCTTGTTATCAACACTCACAGCTTCAAGAGCATCAGCACCACCAACAACTGGAATGGCCCTGGCTACAACGGCCCCGCCATCACTGTGGGAGCGGGTGTGCAAGCCTTTGAGGCTCTTGCCCGCCTGAACTCGCTTTCCCCTCCTCGAATTATGGTGACGGGCGAGTGCGCTGTAAGGACTACCAATTCTTAGCGTTTGATGTTCATGGACTAACCGGTATCATTAGACTGTTGGTGTCGCCGGAGGCCTTGTGCAGGGCGGTGGCCATGGCCCCTTGACCAACTTCTACGGATTCCTTGCCGACACGGCTGTTCAGTTCAAGGTCATCACGGCCGATGGCAAGATCCAAACTGCCAATGCCAACACCAACTCGGACCTGTTCTGGGCCCTCAAGGGAGGTGGTCCCGCCGCCTTTGCTGTCATCACCGAGGCTACCTACAAGACCTTTGCCGACACCCCAAGCGCCGGCATCAACCTCGATATCAACCCCGGCACCAACTCCGATCCTGCTCTTTACTGGGAGGCCGTCCGCAAGTTCCACAGCTACAGCACCCATTTTGTTGACAACGGCCTTTATGTTTACTACGAAATCGGCCCCGTCCCCAACACTCTCCACGTGCATCCTATTGTGGGCGTCAACAAGACCCTCGCCCAGCTGCAGGCTGTTGTCCAGCCCCTCTTTGATGACCTTGATGCCCTCGGTGTTGGGTATACCACCTCCAGCGAGACTTACGGCACCTTTTACGACTTGTACAACGCCATGTTTGAGATTGAAATGGCTGGCAACTCTGCCCTCACCGGTGGTTGGACCATTGGTCGCCAGGATGTTATCAACAACCACACCGCCATCATTGACGCTTTCCAGACCGTTATGAACGCTGGCTCTTTCATCGTCGGCCACATGTGGTCTGCTGGCCATGGCCTCCCTCAGAGCGAGTGGGCCAAGTCCGCCATCAACCCCCGCTTCCGCAACGTTGTTGACAAGCTTATTACCATCGTTCCTGTCTCTGGCGATGCCCCTCTCGCCGCCAAGGCCGAGGCCCAGAACCGCTTGACCAACATTGTCGACGGCTCTCTCCGTGCCGCTGCCCCCAACGGCGCTTCCTACATCAACGAGGTATGTATTGATTTTCGGTCTCCAACCAAGCAGGCATATGCTAACATGCTCACCACACAGGCCGATCCCTTCCAGCCCGACTGGCAGAACGCTTTCTGGGGTACCAACTACCAGCGCCTGCTCCAGATCAGACGCAAGTACGACCCCGAGGGAGTCTTCTATGCCGTCTCCACTCCTGGCACCGAGAAGTGGGAGCAGATTGAGACGGGCACTAGGTTGTGTGTCAAATTGTAGTCTTTTTTCTTTTCTGTCTGAGCGAGTCTTTTGATATAAAATAATAATAGAATGGTATATACGTTTTCACCAAAAGAATAGGGAAGCTTGCTGCTGTGTGATTCTTCTAGGTCATGTTGTACGTGGAGGCCCCTTTTGTGGAGTCCAGGAGGGTATTGTTTCCAGAGCAACGGCTCCTTGAGACTATTTGTGAAATGCCTGATGCATATCGGTATGCATAATCCTTGGGTCATGGGCCCCCAGAGCAAGTCAATGGGCCTATCAGCTATCTTTAAGGTGCTCTTTACTACTTTGAACACTCATTCAATACATTCTGAGGGCTAAGGAGAATCTTTCCAGCGCCTGATGCCATCGTTCAACGCTAGATAGTCATTACCGTTCAAATTCGTGGTCTTGGGTAGATACGTTGCAGTGTTCAGTACCTATTCCGTCTGCAACTGAACATATCCATTTACCAACAGGCATCTGTTGGTCCTTTCCCTGTAATGACCCGGTGCCTTTCCAATGCATGTATTCTTTGCTCTTGTGTCCATGTTCAGACTTTTTGCTTTGGCGAATGAGGTTGTGTCCCTGATTTTTGCGATCGGCAGGTGTAGGTGTGTGTGTGTGTGTGTGTGTGTGTGTGTGTGTGTGTGTGTGTGTGAGAGTGTGTCAGCATCGAAACTCACCAACGGAGGTTTAAGCATGGGCTGTGGTTCAGGACGCAGAGAACGTGATTGTGGCACAGCAACAAAGGGAGCTAGGTCTTCAGAACGGCAGATGCCGCGCGCTGCAAGGATCATCCAGAAGCCTGTCTTTGCCGTGGGCAGGCACCAACGTGCTGAATATGCCTCTTTTCCGCAGAGAATATCACTATGGACCTGCCTGTAGCGTGGCGTGATGCTGTTGTGTTGGGTTTGCTGCTCTAGGTCCGATACTTGTGATGTGTTCTGCTGTTACAGACTGGGAATTGGAAAACATGAAACTTGGGATGAGCCCTATATCTGAGCGTGGTCGCGTACTCCAAAAGTTAATTACATCTTCAAGACAGTTTTGGTGGCCGAACTGCCTGAGATGAAATGTACTCTTTTTGACGCTAGAATCATCTCCACAGCAAGATCATTTCCCATCTCTGCCAGCTTGGCGAAACCTAGCAAACTTCCATTTTTCGGCCCCCGGAACGGCCCATCAACACCCATACCACCCCCCTCCCGTCTGACTTGGCATCCAAGGTCAAGTTTCGGCTGAAGTGGCACAGCACCACCCAAATCCAACCCGCTTTCCCAAATCTCACCCCCTTAAGCGAACCACTCTTCAACAAAAAGGTAAAGATTCTCTCTCCAAGCTGTGCCACACACCCAAACCCACAAACTGGGCTGAGCATCTTATCCCCTTATCCCCCCTATGGCGCGCCACGTCCGGGTATACCGCCCATGCCGCACTCCTACACCCCCAGGCAACTCATGAGATTTATCCAATCATCATGTGCCAAAAAATACAAAAGGGGGTTAGCCAGGTTTATGGGCGTATAGCAAAGGCCCCACCACACCTACCTGAGCATTAGTAACCACGCCGCATTGGAACACTGCATAAACACATCAGTTTTCCCAAGCTGGAAGACTTGACGCTGTTGGTTGTTGCTGACCATCCGGTATGCGTCGAGATGGCGAAGCAATCCTTCACAAGTCCAAAACCCCTTTGGCGCCCACATTTTCATGGTGTTCCAGTTCTGGGGGAGAAAAAGACTTAGAATCCAAAGAAAGAACGGGGTTTTTTGCCTTTTCTTTCTTTCTGGATAGCGACAACTGAGATTCCGAGCGATATATTTGGAACTGGACGATGAAAAGGACGACATTCTAGCAAGTCGACGTTTACACTACCCTTCCAAGACATTGACGATAACGATTTCTCTTGTCGTGCCACTCAGCTCTTGCTGAGCGACGCCCGCCAAGATGGTCTCCCTCACCACAGAGCAGTCATTGGCGGTGCTCGCAACGCTACCGAAATGCGCTGTATGATGATACATCAACATCCAATCCTTCACTGGTCTCTTGCTAATAACCTTGCTCAAGATGGATTGCATGATGGGAGCACCCAGCACCGGCCAGGGCTCGACAGATGTTGATCTTTGCGCACCTCAACCTCTAGAGACCACCAACTGGGTGACGGGTTGCATGAAAAGCAACTGCTCAACTCCAGAAGCACTCTTTACTCAGAATGCGACCTTGCGAGCCTGCGGTATTGAACCTAGGATGGAGAGGCAGTGGCTGCCTGTGATGACGACGTTTATGATCCTTGCCTTCATTTCCGTCGTGCTGCGGGTGGCCAACCGGCTTTACACGACCAAGACGTATTGGTGGGACGATATCTTTTTGTCGTTGTCGATGGTATGTTATGGAGAGGCTGTCAAGAGGAATGAGGTAACTGACTGTGCTGAAGGCTGGCTCCTTTGCCTACGCTTCGATCCATTACGAGGCGATAGGTCACGGTTTCGGACGAGAGTTTTGGTCTCTGTCGCCAGAGGAGATCAACTACATTATTGCTGTGAGTATTCTTGCCAAACATCGCCGTCGACGACTTCCACTTACCAGGGATAACAGGGTGTATACGCGAGCATGCTCGTCTTCCATGCAGCTCGCATGCTGCTGCGCCACTCGCAAATCCTCTTCTTCCTTCGCATCTTCGTGGTGGGCAACTCGAGGCCAATGATCAAAGGAACCATGATAGCAAATGCTGTCATCTCCACCGCCATCGGTCTCATCATGGCGCTCCAGTGCATGCCCGTCGGTTTCTTCTGGATGCGATGGGACTCGACGCAGGAGGGCAAGTGCCTGAACAACCTCCAGACCCTATGGATCACCTCCGTCTTCACCATGTTACTGGACGCCTGGACACTCATCCTGCCACTGCCCTACGTGGCCAAACTGCAGTTGTCGGTGAGGAAGCGAATCGGCATCTCGGTCATGCTCGCCACCGGTCTGAGCATCCTCATCTTCAGCATCCTCAAGTTCTGGTCTGGTGCCATCACAGTGGAGGAGCCCAACCCAATGTATACCTTTGCCCAGGTGTCGATGTGGGCGTCGTTGGAGATCAACGTGGGGATCATCTGTGCTTGCTTACCGGGTATAAGACTACTATTCAGCAACTTGTTCAGGCAGACGGGTTGGTTTATGACGAGCAGTATTGGGAGGACGGAGCATATTTCGCTGTCTGGGTCTCCCGACCGGAGTGGGAAGAAGTCGTGCCCGGAGTCGCAGATTCGCATCACGACAACTATTCAGACCAAGGCCACGCATGCGTTGACTGATTCCGAGTCGCATCTGCCTCTCCATGCGGCGAGCTTGGGGGCGGCGATTCATCCTGCGAGGCAAGAGCTGGGTGTGGTGGCCAATGCTTGGGCTTGAGTGGACGTCGGAGAGGGACTGTATAGATAGAATTGGAGATACCCATAGTGTCATTGAAGCGATGTTTCCGTAAAATCGCCGTGACTAAAAGGGCGATGTCATTGGCATGGTGTGAGCCTGTCATCATCTTTCGTCACAAATCAGGTTCGCTGCAGAATGAAGGCACGCCAGTGGTAGCTGCACCGGCAACCGTCACCATTGAACCACTGTTCCTTCCATGTGAAAAAGAGAAAATGGGACCGACTGGCATGCCGACTGTTCCCCTGCAGTTGGACTAATGCGACCGTTTGACTGATAACCGTCCACCCTGCGCCGCTACGCCCATCGATCAAAGCTTGCGCCTTTGCCTGGGCTGTTGTGTTGTTACGTCTTCGGTCGGGAACACGGCGCTCAGACTGACCTGAGAGTGATGTTTGGAATAGCAAGATCATTCATACCAACCACCCTGCCCAAAGGATAGTTACAGTGGCTTTCTTGACCTTTCGACGTAGGCGACGACTAGCTGCAGCGCTACTACACCACTCAACGATGCATGGAAGCGATCTAGAGAACCGACCGGAAACCAATGAAAGAATACCACGATGGAGCCTTGGTGTGCTCAACCCAAAGGACACAGTCGACGTTCCAGGTTTGATATCCTCCCTGTCTTCTCAGTTGCATGCTGACGCCCTCAACCGTCCATCTAGGCACCGTCCTCCTTCTCGTCGGCCTCTCTCCCCAACCAAAACCCGACACTCACTCGATGACCTTAATCTCCCCTCCCCTCCCGAAGAACCCAACCAAACCTCCTCTCCTCCACGCGACGATGACCCCCCAAATACCACCTCCACTGGCATCCTCCTAGCCCCTCAACCCCTCCCCCATGACCTCCTCAGCTGGCCCCCCTGGCGCCGCAACCTCGCCCTCCTCACAATAGGTCTCTACTCCCTCCTCGGCGGTGGAACAACCCCCCTCCTCGCAGCAGGCTTCACCAACATCTCCCAAATCTTCTCCCTCCCCCTCCACCGCATCTCCCTCACTACCGGCCTCGTAATGCTCGGCATCGGTATCGGCTGTCTCCTCGCCTCCCCCACGGCGATCTCTACGGGAAACGTCCCGTTTACCTAGCCGGCTCCCTCATTTTTCTCCTGACATGTGTCTGGTGCGTGTTAAGTCCGACGTTTGAGAGTTTATTGCTTGCACGGTTTGTGCAAGGGGTGGCAATCAGTCCTGTGGAGGCGCTGCCGAGCGCGACTATCACGGAGTTGTTCTTTTTGCATGAACGAGGGGGCGGGGGGCGGTAGGATAGGGGTTTACGGGCTTTGTTTGTTGGGGGGGAAGAATTTGGTGCCGGTGATGGGGGCGGGGGTTGTTCATGCTTTGGGGTGGAGGTGGGGTTTTTGGGTGATGGGGGTTGGGGTTTGTGGGGTTGGGTTGTGGGAGTTGGTGCCGGAGACGTTTTGGGATAGGGGGTTGGAGACGTTTTTGGAGAGGGAGTCGACGGGAGAGGGCGGACGGGGGAGGGAAGGAGGGGGATAGAAGATGGAGGGGAGTGGTGAAGAGAGCTCCAGACGTGATGGTTTGGGGGAGATGGGTATATCAAAGCAGGAAGGTAGTAGATGGTCTGGGGAGACGGTTGAGATGTTTGAGCTGGTCGAGACGACTAACGATCCTGCCACTACCTCAATATCTGCAGCTTGTTCATCGTCATCCGAGACGCCTGGGAACCAGGATGTGGAAAAGAGGGCAACGGAACATCAAGCGACGCCCCCGAGACGAAACGATTACACCAGTCGCATGGCGGCACGACCAAACGGGTCGTTCAGGACACATCTACTGCCGTGGCACGGCAGATTACCAGAGGATGAACGCTGGTTACGTGTGGCGGCTAGACCGTTCTTCCTGTTTGCCTACCCGGCCATCCTCTGGTCAGCGATTACCCACTCTTGTTGCATCGGCTGGCTGGTGGTTATCTCCGAGTCGATGGACGTTATCTACCGGAACCCCAACAGTTATCACTTGGTGCTTTCTCGACTGGCTTGGTGTATATTTCTGCATTTATTGGTGGCGTGCTAGGCACGGCGATAACAGGCAAGATGTTGAATGTATTGTGAGAGCTATGGCTCGCAAAAACGGAGGGGTGTTTGAGCCCGAGTTTCGACTGGTGATGATGATGCCGGTGACCATCACTACGGTAGTTGGGTTGGTGGGTTTTGGGTGGAGTGCTGAGGTGCAAGATGCTTGGATTGTTCCGACGGTGTTTTTTGGGATTATTTCTTCTGGATATTCATTGTGAGTTTGGCCTTCATGAAGATGCGGAGAAAATATTTACTGCGAGATAGGGGTTCGACGACCGCCATCACTTTCTGTGTGGATAGTTACCGAGAATTTGCCGGAGAGGCCCTTGTCGCATTAAACTTCAGCAAGAACATTTTCCACGGCTTGGTCTTCAGTCTCTTCATTACTGGATGGATCCAGACTGACGGCTCGAAGATTGTGTACATTTGGATTGGGATTATTCAGTTGCTGGCGATGTTCTCTACATTATCGTTGTTTTTTTTTTGGGAAGAGGGCGCGGTATTGGGCGTCAAAACAAGCGTTCCATGAAAGGATTACGTCTACTGACTAGAAAGGGAGAAAAGATGTAGAAGATACAACAGGTCCAATCAACCTTACTCAGTCTTCATGGCATCCCGGATCATGGAGCATTCGACATACCTCCCTTCCAAGTATTCCGCTACCTTTTCCACATGGAAGCCGTACTTCTCAAACAACGGTTTCCCCGCAGGCGAGGCCTCAAGATACGCCTCATGGCTACCCTCATCAACCATCATAACCCCCCACTCCATCAACAACCGACCAACGCCAGAGCCTTTGTACTCAGGGCGGGTAGCAATGAGAGCCAGATACCAGTGGGCTTTGCTGCCCATGTACTTCTGATGCCGGGCATGCTGGTCACTAAAGAACGCCATACCAAGGTCGGGGTCGGTCATGTGGTCCATTACTTCCCGAGGGAGGTCCATGTCGGAGGGGAATAAACCCGGGAGTGTAGAGTTCTCAAGGACAAAGACCCACTTGGCTAGGCCGACTACTACAGGAGGGGACAGAGAGATGACTTTGGCGATGGCGAGGTGGGAGTTATTGTCTGAGAAGGTGAAGGCGATGACTTGGGTCCAGAAGTTGATTTTGAGTTGTTAGTCGGAGATGTGGTTGAGTATGACGTTGGTGGAGAAGGCCTGCTCGAGGAGGATGCCGCAAGGGGATACGTCGAAGGGAGTGGCGGGGCGAATTTGGGGTCCGTGTAGAAAGCGAGCTTTTGCGATGGTGGTAGATCTGGAGATAGAGGTGGTAAGAAGGGAACATGTTGTCATTTATACACTTCTATACACCATATTATACCGTACCTTCTAATAACACGATGACTGTTGTTGCAATGCAGCCTTGGTGAGAGCACTCAAACATGATGGTTTGCAGTTTGTGACAGCATGGAAGGATTCAAATAACCAAAATTGCATAGCTAGACAGCGAGACATGATACTACTTCTAGGTGATCAAGGAGCCATTTTGATCACGGAGAGTGTTGACACTTACGCGGCAATACTTGACGGCGAGGGGACGGAAACCACAGGAGCCGCCGCTGCCCTAGGACGGGTCCGGGCTCTGGAGCTGAAAGGGATAAAAATGAAAGAAACAAAAAGAGGACAACGGGGTTCAGCTGGCTGGATTATATTGACAATGTCAAAAGCTTTGCCGAAATCCTCAAGACTATCGTGACAGGCACTGAGTGGCGATAATGTTTGCAGACGTTGTCCTGTGTGTGGACCTTGGCCAAGACATGTCTTGGCAAAAATGGATTTTCAAGGCATCGAGATTTCCAAAAAAAAAAAAAAAAAAAAAAACCCCATGTTGCATGTGTCAGGGACCGGTGGAGACGCCAAACGGTCCCTGGACCAAGGCGCTAACAGAGGTTGCGCCAAGGGAAAGGCAGAACTGTTAGTGTCAGCCATTACCCCTGTCGTTTCGACGTCACTGGACCCTGACTCTTATCGCTACCAAGAGATCCACCATCAGTGCTCCAAAGCCAATTAGACGAACCAAACGCCCGATAAGAAAGTTGAAAGTTTGGGCCGTCGCATTTGAGCGCAGTCTCTTGCAGCACCGTCCTTCACTGCGCTTGCACCTGCCATTGTTTGCTGTGCTTCCCTTCTTTCACACATACCAACCACCACAAAGCCACCTACCCAACGGTCGCTTCTCATTGTGTGCTTCCCAGCGGCAAATGTTCTTTCCCACAGCTCGTGTCTCACAAAGCGCGCTGCCCACTCTTCTTAACCTCACGCTCCGCCAGACCGCTCAGCAAAATATACTACTCTCTTCCTTCGCCACACATATTGGTCGTACCAGAGTCTCGTTCTCTACATTCTCCCCCTTGCGCACCGCATCCGCGACCGCAACCGCCGAGATGGCTTCGATCCAGATTCCCACCGTGGCTGCCGGCAGCGAGCGCGTCCCTTTCTCACAGCTCAAGGGTCGCATTGCGCCCCAGCTCCTCCAAAATATCGAGAAGATGGGCCTTACACACATGTCCCCAGTGCAAGAAAAGGTCCTGCAGATGTCCAGCCTCAAGAACGACTGCCTCGTACAAGCCAAGACCGGAACCGGCAAGACAATCGCTTTCCTGCTCCCCGCCCTCCAAAACATCATGACCGCCCCAGACCTGCAGCGCGAGTTCGTTGCAATCCTCGTCCTCGCCCCCACCCGCGAGCTGGCCCAGCAGATTGCCGATGAGTGTGACAAGCTCACCGGAAAGTCTTTCGAGTGCCACATTGCCGTAGGCGGCACCTCCAAGAACTCGCTCCTTCGGAGGTTCCTCAATGGCAAACCCACCATCCTCGTCGCCACCCCCGGCCGCCTCATCGACTACCTCTCCGAAGAAGAAACCAGACACAAACTCACCAAGCTCCGCTGCGTGGTCCTTGACGAGGCAGACCGCATGCTCGACCAGGGGTTTGCCCCCTCCATCAAGAGAATCTTGCAACAAATCCCCAAGAAGCAAACTGCTGGCTGGCAAGGCATGTGCTTCTCTGCTACCGTCCCAGACGAGATTCAGCAGTTCCTGCCCTTGGTCCTCAACAAGAAGCACGACCGCATTTCCACCATCGACCCCAATGAGACCCCTACCGTCGACAGAATCCCCCAATCCGCCATCCCCATCCCCTCCATCGCCGACGCCCTTCCCGTCTTGCACTCCTACCTCATGACACAAAAGAAAACCAACCCCGAGCTCAAAGCCGTCATCTTCTGCGGCACCGCCCGCCACGCCGCTTTGCTCTACCACATCTTTGGTCCCACCGGCGGCGCCGCCCCCAAAGGCCTCTCCTGCTTCCAGATGCACTCCCGTCTTTCCCAACCAGCACGTACACGAACAATCGAAGAGTTCAAGAACGCCGAATCAGGCCTCATGTTTGCATCTGATGTCATTGGACGTGGCATGGACTTCCCTGACATTGACCTAGTCATCCAGATGGGCTTCCCTCCCGAAAAAGCACAATACGTCCATCGTGTTGGGAGAACGGGAAGAGCAGGCAAGTCGGGAGAAGCAACCATGATTTTGACGCCCCAGGAGATGAGGTTTGTGAGAGCGAATAAGGACTTTCCCATCAAGGTTACTGAGCCATTGTATGTTTCTCCCCCCCATCTCCCCTGTCCCCTTCTTCTTTACTAAATACTTCTTCAAAGCAACCACCCCGACCTGCCAAAATCGGTTACCAAGATTGAGGAAGCTCTCGCCAAGGTGCCGGAGTTGACGAAATTCCAAGCTTATACCGCCTTCCTCGGCTTCAACATCACCGTGGCGAGACAGCTGGGCCTCCAGCCGCCAGAGATTGTCGGTTTGGCCAACGAGTTTGCCTATGCGATGGGGTACGAGGAGATCCCAGAAGTGGAGGCCAAGATGGTGGGCAAGATGGGGCTCAAGGGCGTGCCCGGGTTGAGGATCATGGGCAAGGGGGGGGTGAGCAGAGCTGCTCCGGTGCCGAGCGGAAGGACGGGAGGGGGGAGGGCCCAGGGTGGCCCGGGGAGGATGCAGAGAGGCAAGGTGGCTGATCCCAGGCCGCAAGGGGTGAGTGGAGGCAATAATGGGAGCAGGGCGGACGGCAACAGGAGGGGGCCGAGAGAGAGCACGGGTGCCAACGCCGAGGAGCCGAGCAGGAAACGGCCCAGGCGTGGTGCCCAGGCGTGAAGCTTGTCTGGTCACTTGTAGTCTAGACATCAAGATTAGCTGTTGCTGTACTACTCAGACACAGTGTCGCCTCAATTCTTATTCAAACAACAACAGCCACACGATGGCACACGTCGGTAAATAAGCCAAGTTTTGCACCCATCATGCATGTCGTAAGCTTCCTTGTCCATTTCTCCACATGAGTCTGATAGGAATATGATAAAAGTTATTTGATTCGGGTTCCATCTCATCATACACTGCCCTGCTCGCCATCAACTCGAATGTCCGCTTCGCGAAAACCGCAAATGTGCGCCCAGAGAATTCAAAGGTCCCGCCTTGTTGTAACCGTAAGCCATTGCATTGCGTTCATGAACAAAACAAAAAGAGAAGGGCGAATCCGCCCCGTCCTGTCGGCATCTGGCTCTCTCGACTCTCAGCTGAACTCGCCCAATCTTGGACCAAAGTACTCGCTGTCGGTCAAATTCAGCAGAGTACAAGTCCCTTCGGCGTCGCAACCGGTATTCAACACATCGTTTCCCCACCAGTTCACCTGGAAGCCCCACAGCTGCACTGCGAAGAAGGTTACGACACCGCTAATAGCAATGCCGCAACCAAACGCAGCCGAAGTCACATAATTGTACTGTTCACGCTTCAGTGTCAGCGACCCTGCAACTTTCAATATACCTTGGGCTCTTGGCAACATACCTTTGACCAGAAGGCCAAGTAACGCTTCTTCACAAACAACCACGAAAATGCACCCACCGGGACAGCAGGCCACATGTAGGCCAAGTTGAGCGGCGCCCAGTTCAGGGCACCGCTCATCATGACCACTGGGTGGACATTGCGGAGTATGACGCTCTTGGGCCACTTCTTGTTCAAGTACCAAAACAACATGACCGCAAGGAAGCCAAACGGGAATCCCAGCAACGTCATCGAATACTGGCCACCGACACCCCAAATCTTTCGTGGACCGACCGTGCCCCAGAAGACAGCTGCCGTGAAGAACGTGTTGACACCTGGGCAGAGGAAGCGGAATGGTGCATCCGGAGTGCACACATTCTCGATGCGGGTTTGGTATTGCATAATCGCGACGCTGATCAAAGTCGAAACCAGCGTAGGGACCATCTGGGCACAAAAGGTAAACCGGGGTGGAATCTTGACGTAGTGGGCAAGCTTCAGATCACTGCTGAACGCTATAGCGTGGGCGCAGGTGACATATCCGTACGACTTGAAAAAGCACATGCCAATCGCGTTGCCCTCCATCCACACACCACCGATGAATTCCGCGATGACGTTCAGCGTGACCTCCACACCAGTCATGCCCGCAATGATACCAATAGGGACGACGAAGACTAGACATAGGGCGATGCCGTACAACACCACAAATGGTGTCGTGTTCGTCGGCCACAAGGAGACGCCAACCATACCGACGGCGATGGCAAAGGCCAAGCACGTCATATACCACCATTGTGGGACTTCGGGGTAGGCGCGCATGAGCCGATTATGGATATCAAGAAGGTCCACATCCTCTTCGGTCGACTCTTCGCCGCGTGCATTTTTGGACCTCAACCTTCGCATGCTGAACTTGGCTCTCTGCCACAACTCATTCAGGCCGAGCTTTATCTCCAGACGGTGGTAGAGAGCGGCATAAGTCACCGTCGCAGCGTACAAGGCGAAAAAGAACGTGTACACGACCACGTTGCTTGCAGCCAGGTAAGGAGGCGAGTATGCTTCATACTTCTTGGCGTCAAAGAGTCCATTGTCATCCACGATAGATCTGACTTTGTAAATGTGGCCGAAGTGGTCGAAAGGCCTGTTTGAGTTGATGGGGAGGTAGGCCGTGTAGTAGGTGTTGGTGTAGTAAAGGCCAATGATGACGAACATGGACAGGAATGCCCCGAAGAAGTAATTGAAGGTAGAGAAGAAGGGCACCATCAAAGGATCAAGCGCAAAGACGTTCCAGTCCAAGCTTGGCAGCGGGTTCAGCCCGAGGCCTGTCTGGCCACCCGTGATGCTGGCCAGATGAACATTTTGTGGCGAGATCCAGGTCATCCAGCTGAAGTAAGTCAGGGCGCCGCAAAGGTAGTTGGGAAGCCAGAAGTAGGCAAACATGGCCCCGCAAAGCCAACAGAAATACTTCATTCGGGACACGGTCCAGCGAGTCTTGAACGGGCCCTCGATGGTCGTCTTCTCCAACTCCTTGTCGTGGAACGCAGAGTTGAGCGCGATGGTCACCAAAGATGTTGGCCAGACGCAGAAAGCAGGGTAGACCAGAAAACGGCGGCAGATTCCGGCCAGCCCGTACCCGATGAAGTTGGTCGAGAGGCCAATGAGGAGCTGGTAGGCGATGCTGCGGGCCCATTCCTGTCCGAAGTATTGGGGGAGAACCTGAATCCAAGCAATGTAGTTGGTATAAGGAACGCTCTTGGCGACGCTGGCCATGATGGTGATAAGCATGTGCTCCTTCTTGTTGAAAGGTCCTGGATTCAGGCTGTGACGAACGCCGAAGAGGGTGATTCCCTTGTCGGGGAGCACGCGTGCCAAGAAGGTGCCAAAGGGGTAGGCCAGCAGCTGGACGACGGTTCCGCTGATACTAACAGCCGGGAGACGAATGTCGAAGAAGGAGTTGATGGAGGAGATGCAGATAGCAAACAAGACACCTATGCCCCAGGCACGGATGGTTGATACGGGTAGCGATGGGTCATCATGGTTGTCCACGACTGCTCGCACTTCAGTATAGGGTGAATTGTTGGTCATGAGAGCGGCCTCAATCTTCATCTCTTCAATGAGATGCTCATACTTTTGGGGATTGGCGACCAAGTCGGCCTCGTGCCCTGTCCCGGGGTCAGTGACTGAGTGGCAGGCCAGGTAGGGTAAGGAAAGAGGCCGTCACGAACCAAGGAACTCGTCAATGTGGTTGATGATCTCGATGGGGAAATTGGGGTCGCTGGCGTGTTGCTTGTGCACCTTTTTCATCATCTGAGAGCACGCGGTCAGTACAAGCCACGGCGTGAACTGGAGAGTGGGCGTGCGACTTGCGACTTACAGCGATAGTCTTGTCCAGCGTGAAGGTGGCAGCCAGGTGCTTAGCCTCAAGGAGATCGGACTCGGTCACATTAAACTCGCGCCCCGTCTCCTTCAGGCTCGCGGGAAGCTGTTCGGAAGAGTTGGTGTCGGAGAGCTTGATCTTTTCGCCCTCAACAGTGGTAGCGAACGTGACAGGCTCCTTGGCCTCGGACATGTCGTTGGCGGCCGTCATGGCAGGCAGATACCCGACGCTGAGTAGATTGGTGGACCAGGCAAAGACGAGAAGATGAGGCTAGGTAAAGATGTCTAGGACGGAGGAGTAGTCGAAGGAGACGAGGCACAACCGTCGTCGGTACGAGGGCCGGGGGTAGGTTGTGATGGCGTGTAGAGGTGAGGTGAAAAGGTGGAACTGACGGGAATGAGTGAGGTAAGGAGCTTAGAGGGGAGAGTGGAGAGCCAGAGAGAGGGTGAGGAGAGGGTTCCGTAACCGGAGTCGGCCAGAGAGACCTCGTGAGCGCCGGCGGAAGGAAGCAAGGACGCAACCTAAAATGGGAAGGAAGGAAGGAAGGAAGGGAGCAGGGGAAGAAGGTACTTGTGGCAGGAGCAAGGGAGAGCAAGAGCAAGTTGTCGCCTGGAACCTGAAGAATGTCGGAGACAGAAGGGACGAGGGGGGCTTATAGGGGAATGGAAACTCACTCATATGGTCGCGTAATCTCTTTCTCTATCTCCTCTGCGTAGAGACGTAGAGATACGTATCTCTGCCGTATCTCTGCCATATTTCTGCGGTATCACGGTCGGGGCATGGATGGCGACAAACTCTAAATTAACCGGTCGTCCGATATTGCTGCCGCCGTTGCCCATTTCTCCTTTCTCTTGCGAGCGCCGGTTGAGATAGTAGATCCTCCGTGCCCCCTTAACTGTGGCCATCCGTAATCTCCATTCTAAATTCTCCAGTGTCCAAGCTAAGCTTCGGTAGCGCCCTGTCACTCCTTGAACAAGCCTTTCGGCTGTCACCGTTCCCCGCCATGTCCACAGGCCACAGGCCAACAGTCCACAGATCGCCGCCAATGCAGTTCTAACCAATTGGCATAGACGCCGTTGTCATGATGTGCGATGTGCTCCCTGCCTTGGCCTGCCTTGGCCTGCCTTACGGCCGGGAGGGGAATCCTTCCCGCGCCCCAGGTACGTGCCGTCCCCTGTTCCAGACCCCAACCCACACTTCTCCGCTTTTCCCGTCCTCCCCCTCCATCCCCCCATGCTTCAACCTTATCTCGACCTCTGCCTCTGATGGGAGTCTGGACTGTCTCCAGGGGAGGTGGGCTAATTCAGAGCTTGATTGCCTGGCTCGCGACCGGCCATGCTTGATTGGCCAGACAAAGTGCCGACTGCTCCCCCCAAAACCCCCCACCACCTTCACGCACTTCTTCCGCACACGGGGGCCGCGGCATGAGGTCATGGCAACCGTCTGCACCCAAAAAACACCATGCTGCTTCGATGCCATTGTTTAGCCACCCCTCGCCGCGAGCGAGAATGGCCAGATCCGCATGCGGCAGCTCCAGTGGCATGCCATCCAGGACAAAGAACACAACTGTTCTGGAATAGGGGATACGGCCACAGACAAAGGATACAACGCCCTTTGTGTTGGACCTCGAGCAAAGAAGGCCAACATGGAGAAAAGGAAGCAACACCACGACGAGGTACAAGGTGGATGGCCAGTCTTGACCAATCGTCCATCATTCGTTGCTGCAGCGCCGATATTGCGTCTGCGTCGCGTTCAAAATGGCAGCGAAGGAGCTTCCCCGGCATATCCTCGACGATTTCGGGGACCCGGTGCCGGGTGACTCGAAGAAGTGGCGGGATTATCCGTATGCGAATTTGCAATTGCGCGAAGCAACACAAGGCGTCTACAACAAGCAAAGCGATGACATCTTCGCCAACAATGGCAACGAAGACGCCGACGTCATCAACGCCATGTTTGACGCATACAGGACCGTTTTTGACCCAAATCTCGACGAAATTCCGGCAGCAAACAGAGACCTCTACCATGATGTGGACGAACTGTACACCGCCGATATTCTAAAGAAGTGCCACGACGGTCTTGTTCTGGGACGAAGGGGAGAATATCTGCATGGCGAACACTTGTATGCATTGACAGTCAGGCTGTTGCACTTGGCGCAGAGGGATAGAAACGCCCGCCTAGGTCCAGGAACGGGGAAGCCGACAAGCCGCAAACCCGCAGCATGGTATATTTGCCCCAATGAGGCGAGTGTGATGGTTCCGAGCCCAGTGGATCATTCAGAGGCTCAGGCTCAACAGGCCATAGACGAGGCGCAGCCCTACTTGAGCAGGCTGATAGACGCAGATTTGCGCTTCCAATATGAGAATGTGGTGGAGAGGTTCAAACAGGCCAAATTTACAGCCCACTTCGCCAACCGAAACAAGGCTCATTGGATGGCCTTCATCCTCCACAAGCCAAAAGATGCGACGAAGAACTGGACCGCATTTTTCTTCGATTCGTCCCCACTACCTTTGAATTTACAGGAGCCAGGACAAAAATATGCCAAAAAAGCGTTTGTGAAGTGGCTCGAGATCAACTGCCCACAAGACACACAGCGGGTTAAAAACGTGTCATATGACGGAGAGAAGCCCAAATCTCCTGGCCCTGCCCTGATATTCCTCGACAGGGACATTTCGACACAAAGCGATAACTGGAGCTGTTCCCTCCAGTGTATCTTGAATATCTTGGCTTTTATCCGATATGGGTGTTGGGGTTGGGACATGATACCGCATCTGAGAGGCAAATCGAACAGCGAGATGGTACAGACTATGATGAAAATTCTCCACAACATCATGGCACTCAAAGTCAACAAGAACAACCTAGCGGATTACAACACCGAGAACACTAAAGGCAAGACGTATCGTCAGACACCGGTCCTGTTGAACCGAGTAGACCCTGAAGATGAAGAGTGTAAGCAGAGGGCAGAGAAGGAAAAAAGGAAGAAGGAAGATGAGCAGAAGAGGAGGGAGCAAGCGGAGAGAGACAAAGACGAGCAGAAGAAGAAGGAGTGGGATGACATGATGCGTATATACGATGAGGCGCAGAGTACTTTACGGACGGAAACCGACGAGAGGAAAAGAGCGCCGGCTAACCAGGTCGTAGCCGAGTGGCCGAACAAGTTAAAAGCGTGGGGAGCAAAGTGGAACGAGACGACGGTAACAAGTAATAGCAATGAAACCGAGGAAGTCAAGAGGAAGGAGGCCAAAAGGAAGGAAGCCGCAAGGAAAGAGGCCGAGAAGCAGGAGGCCGAGAAGCAGGCAACTGAGAAGCAGGCAACTGAGAAGCAGGCAGCCGAGAGGGAGGCGGCCGAGAAGCAGAAGGCCGAGAAGCAGAAGGCCGAGAAGCAGAAGGCCGAGAAGCAGAAGACCGATAGACAGGCAGCCGAGAATGCAAACAGAGAGAGCTGGACTTCGGGCAATCCAGACAGTTCAGACGACAACTCGGACGGTCCAGGCGGTGGAGGCGGTGGACGAAATGGTGGAGGTGGCCGGAGAGATGCGCCTAAACGGAAGCACAGGGAACACAAGTACCAGGGACCCAACAATACTGACTATCTGAATCTGGGAGGGGACAGAATCATCAAGCAACTGAGAGACGCCCGTCAGCCTGTATTGGTCGTGGACAAGGATGTGCCTGCAACGGCGCCGGGCTCAGATGGCATATACAGACTCTTCGATCGGCTTCTCGACCTGCCTGAGGTTGCGATGTTTCCCACCGAAATCCATAGCAAGTTACCCCCCCATACCTATCCGGGGAACGAACGGATGACAAAAGACACATTCAATGCCTTTCGACATTACGAGCAGGCGCTGAGAGATATAAGGAATGGTCAGGCCATCCAAAAGGAAGGGATTGTGCCGCTGGCTCTGAGGCAGCTGGCTTCTCTGCAGGCCCATGTGCGAACCGGACTCCAAAGTTACTCTCGAGGGCTTTGGTTCGTGCTTCCCACCCCGTATGTGCTGGTCGTCCCCGAGCCTGGGAAGGCCGCTCCCCCTTTGGTACGGTTGGGAGAGTCCAGAGATCGAAATGACGGATTCTATTATTCCCGTGCTGAACACGAGGCGAGATTCAAAAAGGCGGAATCAACAATTCATTTTGTTTACTGGGAAAAGACCAAGCACTGGGCCGTCATGTTTCGACATCCTGAACATGGACATGCCCTCTACGACTCTGATGTTACATTTCAAGGCGACCGGCTCTCGACGCGGCTGGAGGAAGCCGATGAGGCCATGAAAGCGTGGCTCGGTCATAACGAGATTGCGTTCGGCAAGAGCCTCCGGCCTAACCTTGTCAAAACTCGACCTTCTGCTTCCGAGAGCCACTGGGACAGCGGCCTCTTCGCGCTCCTCAACGTGGTCAGTCGGGTACACTACCGGTGTTATGGCTGGCAGGGGCTGCCCTTACAAGTCTACCCGGAGCATACCAGTATCGCCCTCCGCCGCCGTCAAATCAGGGCCCTCCACAACCTTGTCGGTCTCCAAATGAGCGAAGGCATTGATACCACCAGAAACTACAAGTCGCCAACTCAACCGAGGTTTGATTTTGTTGCCCACCCCCACTATCCGACCCAGCGCTGGGACGGCAGAAACGAGAGAGATAATGCCATTGCCCTTCTACGGCCGCCCACTGCTTCAACCAAAAAGCCAGACCGACCACAGTACAAAGACCGTGGTCAGAATCCCAGACACCTAAAGCGCAAAAAGACCACAGACACAGCGGCCACGCTTGTTCGGGAGATTGGGAAAGGAGAGGGCCATGGTCCGGATGGGAATCAGCCGAGTCCGGAGACGGCGAGGTCGGGGGCGGAAGAGGTGGACGCCGTGGCGATGAGCCAGTTTGATGGCTCGAAGGATAATATGACGACACTACCCGAGTCTGAACTGGAAAACGCAAAGCTCCGGGCCGAAAATATCAGGCTTCTGCAAATGATCGCAGCTGACGAGGAGGAGATCGCTCGATTGGACGTGATCAACGACGCGTTCAAGAAAGAGGTCGTTGTGCTGCAAGCAGCGCTTGAGACTGAGAATATAAACGTCCTGGATGCAGGCTGGCGGACCGATCGGGAAAACGAGATATTGAAGAAGACGAGGAAAAAGGCGGTAGAGTCGGTCACGCCCTTTGAGCTGTGGAGAGATAGGGAGTTTGGCCGTCCCGATAACCGAAAAGCCAAGAAAAAGGGCGAAGAGTACATCCTGTTGTTCGAGCAAGGCTTTGGTGATGTGCTGGACAAGCTCTTGGCCTTGGACGATGATAAGTTGAAGGCGTCCCTGCGCAGGTTCCGGGCCGAGGTCACCAAGGCAGAACAACCGAATGCTGCTGATGAGGATGTATTCGGAGCCCAGCCAACGGCCAAACCGGAAAGCAAACCGCAAAAGACACCTCCTGGCTCATATTATGCCACTGATAGAGCGACGGCAGCGACTAGCACAGCGAGTCGTCCAACAACAGCAATAACCTCCCGCACCATTCCCGGGTCCAACATGAGGCCAGGTCTACCGACAATTGCGGAGAGTTCTTCCAGCCCTGCCGATGAAAGCCCAACGACAGCAGCCCAACTAAGAGTGCAAGGTCGACGATCGTCATCGGCTGGGGGTGGCGCAAAGCGTGCCGAAATCTTGGACTTTGAAGAGTGGCTGCTAAGGGGAGGTGCCGTTCTGAGGGCAGGTGCTCGGCTGAGGGGCGGTCGTCCACTAGGGCAAGTTATGGATGCCGACTACGAACTCAACTGGCGAGCCCGCCGATTAAAGTCGCTCCGGACGTTTTATGGCGAAATGGAGGCGAAAGACACGGAAAAGGGCGATGACGAAGGCGCTGCGTGGGCGAGAGGTAGAAAGGAAGATTGCGCAGATATGGAGATGTGCTGGATCGGTTGGAAGCACAAATCCGATGCCTTGCTCGAAGGCGAAAGACAAGCTAGTCTCTTTAGGAGTACGCCCATCGGCGTGGGCGAAAGACCGGACTGGTTCCCGGATGAGGTTGATGAGGATCTTGACCTTGATCTCTTGGACATGGAGACCAAAGGTAGCTTGAAGACCTACGTCTCGGAGTACCATGAGAGGTTCAAGGGTTTATTCCGGGTCTCGGGTGATAAGGCACGGCGCGGGTCAGTCAATGACACCGATTCACTGCTAGGCAAGACTGCGGCGGGTCGTCGACTGGGCAGTAGGACCGCTCATCATGGGGGAGGACCACATGCCACAGCGACTGCTTCACTGGGAGGAGGACGACAGACCATAGTTACTCCTTCTCAGGGAGGAAGACAACAGGCTACAATGACTCCTCAAGGGCCACAAGTCGGTGGACGTGTAACGGGAGGGCGACAACCTACAGTAACTCCTCCAGGGCCCTCCGTCGGCGGGCGTATAACGGCAGGAAGACGACCTACAGTCACTCCTCAAGGGCCCTCCGTCGGCAGGCGCATAGCGGGACGACAGCCTACACCAACCCCTCCGGGCCCTACTCAAAGACCACCTGTCGGCACAGCGACAAAAGCCCCGACGCCACCTCACCCTTTTGCGGGTTTCACCCCGACGGCACCAAGAGTAAAACCTGCCGTCCCAGGTCAGAGCTCCTCAACCGAAGTCTCGGAAGAGGAAGAGGGGAACCAGATCGATACGACGCAGCAGTCCGTCAGCAGCACCACGCCCTCAATGCCGCCGCAGCCGGGGTCTCTACCGCACCTCTCCTTCCGACCTCGCCCGAGCATAGGGGGGATGGTTCAGGGAGGGCGACGGTCGGGGCTCACACCGGATAGGACGGTCCATTTTGCGACTGGGGTGACGGTCATGGAGTATGATGATGACCCGAGCACGCCGGTGTACGAGAGGTTTAGTGACGAGGAGGAGGAGGAGGAGGATGCTCCAGCGCCGCAGCAGATTGCGGGGAGGAAGAGGTCGATCGATGAGACTGGGGAGGTGGTGGATCAAGGGGGGAGGGAGAATCCCAAGAGGCCGAAGCCTACTGTGGAGGGGGGGTCTTCTGAGTCGGAGGAGTTTTACGGAAACATGGCAGGATATTGATTGTTGGTTTAGTTTGTTTGGATATTTTGTCTTTTGGGAAAAAAACCGGTTGGGGCTATTCGGACTTTTTCTTGTGTTTGCCGCAGTTTGATTTGTTTAGTATTTTGATAGGGTTTAGCGGGGAAAATGCATTTAGTATCTTTGCGCGATGGTGACTATTTGAGGTATGTAATGTGACTTGGAACAAGATGATTGTGATTTCTCTCGTTCTCGTCCCCTATAAATCCAGATAGACGGACGGTGAGTTGCAAACTGGACATTTTCATCACGCACGTGCAGTGGAAGGTTGTCACTGTGGTATTCAGGGGTAAGTAAACAAACATTTATTCAGGAGGTGCCAAGATATCTAGCGTGGTGGAGTTGAGAGTGGATCACGGAAAAAAGTAATCGCCAAAAACATACAACACCAGGGATTCCCCAGTGGTCACCCACCTGAGTACTGATCTGGCGATACCAGTTTTATCTTTTGAGATATCTACCACCCAAATTTGTGACAGAACGAGGGCTGAAAATGGCCGCGACAGATCTTCATGTTAAGCAATTAACGGCTGTGCCCGTTTTAAATGGCGTAGCCATAACGTCCAAAACACCGTTATGCTAGCGCCACTACTTTAAATAGATAATTTTAATCCATAATATTTATATGGATTCCCGCCATCATTTCGTTGCGGGTTCACATCAGCTAGCCAACTTAACCCACTATCCATTAACCATTATCCATTAACCATTATCCATCAACCATTATCCATCAACTATTATCCATTAACGTACTTTATAAGCGAGTCGGTCATATAAGTGGGCCGGTCACTTTTCGACCGCGACGCGTCCTCCTACACTCAACATCAACTTTCTCTACAACCCAACATGCCTCCTACCTTAAATGAAGCCAGGATAATCTTAGCTCTTAAAGCTATTCAAAAGACTCCGAAATTAAGCCTCCGAGCCGCAGTAAAGCTATATAACATACCATTCTCAACCCTCTGTGACCGACGCGCCGGCCGGCCTGCACGACGCGATACTACGCCCACATCGAAGAAGCTCACTCAATCCAAAGAGGATGCTATTGTTCAACACATTATTGAGCTATGTGCGCGAGCTTTTCCACCAAGATTGCGTGGTGTGGAAGATATGGCCAACCAACTGCTACGTGTACGCGACGCGCCCCCTGTTGGCAAGCTCTGGGCATATAACTTCGTTAAACGCCAGCTACAGCTCCGTACACGTTTTACGCGTAGATACGACTACTAGAGGGTCAAGTTCGAGGATCTAAAGGTTATTACCGAGTGGTTTACGCTCGTACGGAACACTAAGGCTAAGTACGGTATCGTGGATAACGATATTTATAATTTCGACGAGACTGGGTTTATGATGGGTATTATCTTCGCGGGTATGGTGGTTACGACCTCGGACGGCCTTAATAAGGCAAAACTAGCCTAGCCTGGCAACCGCGAATGGGCAACGGTAATCCAGGGAGTCAATGCCTTCGGCTGGGCCATCCCTCCTTTTATTATTTTAGCCGCGCAGTACTACCTTACTAACTAGTATACCGAGTGCAACCTACCATCTACCTGGCGTATCGCAACCACCGATAATGGCTGGACTACTAATCTAGTAGGCCTAGATTGGTGTTACAACCTGCACCGGGAATGGATACAGACTGCAAGGCAGTACGCCAGAGGTGAATATGACAGGATAATCGAAGGTTGTGACAAGCGTCTCAGACAAGGGGTTCACTGTCAACAACAGGTCGTTCTACAAAGAACTACTTGCGAGTAGATTGTAGACAAATGAACTTGATTGCTTGCGTGAGGAGTCAGATTCCTCGACACGGAGAGCGCTGGGCGCTCCCTCCTATTTATGTGCAGCTATCTACATATGTTTCTGAAGTATCTTTGTACCTTGCTCAGTGTGCTCAGTGGTCTTGGCGGCTGAGCAGACTGAGCAATCTTTCATGATCGATGTGCTCAGTGTGCTCAGTGGTCTTGGCCACTGATCAGACTGAGCACCTCCTGATTGGTCACATGGGGACTTTGTGGGTCTTCCCATCCCTGGCCCAATGATTGGCTGAGGTGTCCCAGCACCTCGGGAACCACCCAGTGGTTCCTTCACGGGGTTATTATGCTTGGGGCGTAACAATTGGATTAAGCACTTCGATTATTATATAGCGTCCCGTATAAAGGGCAAATACCGGTTGTTAATCCTCGACGGCCACGAAAGCCATTACTTAACCGAATTCGAGCGCCACTGCCAGCAGAACAACATTATTACGCTCTATATACCTCCACACTCCTCCCACCTCCTCCAGCCACTCGATATTGGCTGCTTTAGGCCGTTAAAATAGGCGTACGGTCGCCAGATCGAGGACTTAATGCGTATGTATATCAACCATATTTCCCATTCTTACCCGTGATCTCGCGACCGAATCAGCCCTACCATGTGCCTATTGAGCTTGGCTGTTTGGCATAACCTTGGCATGTCCTCATTCTGCCCTACGGTTGGTGCAAGTACGGGTTAGTTCACATTGCCAAGCCTCAGCTATCCCTTCTTCATAATCCCGCCGAGTGAACATCATGCCAACCCTGCCGGCGCCAAGTTGGGCACACGTCTTAAGTACTGCGGGCCGCCCTGTTTAGCTTCGTTGTGGTCTCCTTCTTCACAGCCATGTCTTCATGATGGTACAAACAAACCCACATGCAGTAGCCTTTTTGGCCATCATGGCCAGTGTGATTCATCCAGCACTGGCCAACGAGTGGACTGGGTGGACTCGCACAAACTTACTGGCCCTGGCAACATCTTACTTACCAAACGGCTGCGATCCGGAGGGTACAACCGGGTTAACGTCATGCTACGAGACATATGTCCCGGGTGTTCCTTACATGGTGAAGCATACCAACATTCCCCCTGGTGCCACACCGACGAGCAGTTCAACGTACACCAACCGCGACTGGGACATTAAAATGGTCACCATCCTCCTGCCCCCGGACGCCGTCCCCCGGTCCGAGATTGACGGCTGGTACTGGTTCCGATCAACGACAACTAGGCCCCCATCTACGAGCGACCTTTGGTGGATTGACCACACCCTCACCGCCCCAGCCAGCTGCCCAACTCGATTCGAGTTCACCACATCTCATCTGCTCAGGTACTGGGGCGACCGCCTCCCATCCGAGTTCCTCGACGAGTACATGCTCCCCAAAGCCACCGTCTTCCCAGTCTATACAACCACACCCTCCTATAGGGGAGCCTACCCGTCACCAGTGAGAGAGATCCACGTCAAGCCGACGGATCTACCCCCAACCCGCAACGGTGGACTTCCTCTCTACGGAGATGCAGGCCTTTTCATATCGGATCTCAAGAGCTTCAATCAATCCTATATCACACACTGCCATCTTCCTGGCGAGCCGCGACCCTGCTCTTACACCTACGCCGGGAAGTGCAGCAAGATCGAGCCGTGGAAGATCATTGTTGCGGCTGTTATCCCGTCCATTTTTCTTCTTGGGTTCGTCGAAAGTTTCTTCTGGTTCAGGCGGTTGATGCTGGGCAAGTCGTGTCTCCGGTTGGGAACGGTGTGCTGGAATCTGATCTTCATTTTTCTCGTCTTTTTCACGGCGATAGAGGATAAAAGAAGCCCAGAGCATCAGGCCGACTTCAGGGAGCAGTGGAAGAAGATGTCACTCATGACAAAGATCAAGTTATGGGGCCAGTTTGGATTTCGGCATCGGTATCCGGTGGAGTGGTTGGGAGAAAGGAAGCCGACGGGTCGGGTCACGGAGAGTATCGAGATGACAAGAGGTGGCGGTAATGGAGGAGCTGGGAGAGGAGGACAGCGGGTGGAGGATGATGATATACCTCCAGCTTACCCTGGTCCTCCTGCGTAGGTGGCTGGTGGGACTGCTTGGTGTTGGGCACCTAACCGAAATCCGGTGTCGATGCCTGTCTAGGCGAGTGAGTCATGTAATTATGCTAGATACCCCTGCTTAACGGTTAGTTATTGAATTAGCTAGGCAAAATGTTAACTTTCTTGTGTAACGGGAATGTTTGTTTTGAAGGCGTCGACATGATTTTTTGTTTGTGGCTAACCATTGGTCAATGGATATGCAGTTATCCTCAAGCCTCTGGACTGACATCCAATAATTCCCATCCGACCACATGATCAAGGATGGCCCTTGAAGAGGGGTAAGAAGTTGCATAAAAGGAAGGAGCCCCCCAGGGTTTCCCCCTCAATCCATGCTCTAGAATCTTTCCCCCCAACACCGAACATCGCCATCACCAGACATCCTGTCATGGCACCACCAAAAACGCTGACAACGCTACCGAATGAGGTTCTGCTGCGCATCTGCAAGCTCCTCTCCGACTCACACTTTTCCAGCCTGAGAGCGCTTTCACAAGCCAACCGACATTGTTTCTCTGTTGCCGCCGCGGCTCTCGTTGATACAATTACCTTTTACATCGGTGATCCCGCTCAATTGGCCCAAGATGTTGAGAACTGCAAACAAGTACTCCAGCAGCGGAATCACAATTTATTTTCCCATGTTCGCCGCCTCATCATAGTTGGCTGCATGGGGGAGCTGGATAGTAGGCAGATCAATCCGCTTCACCCCGAATACGCAAACCGATCCTGGCATCTATCACTGCCCTGGACCACAGACTTTGACACAGCTCGCGCACATCTACACGGTTTCCTCCCCGGGTCCTCCAATGGACGCAGCGCAATCCCCTTGACTACTTTCAATTGCAATTGGGGCACATCAGTAAGTTCTATTCTAAGCTGGAAAGTGTACTCGGGTTGGCAAGGAGAGTGTAAACAGACATGGACAGCCCTGTAATAGAATCGTTCTTGGAGTCTGATATTTTCTCGTTTATTCTCGGCCGAAAAAAGGGCTTGCATCAATAGGTATTATTGAGCAGTTCTCTTATTTATTTGTTGAGAGGGTTGGTGTTGAACCACGTCGAGGGCAGTGGATAGGAAAAACTCTTTGATATGGTACCTAATCGACGGGAGATAATCATGCTTAGCCGGGGCCTACCATGCGAGAGTCAGATTAAAATAGAGATGAAGTTCAATGATTTATTTATGGGACTTATGGAACCGCACATAAGATTAACGAACTTTAGATACCTACTATCAGTATACTCTCATAAACCCCTCCAGAGGTTTGGGAATTCTAGTCTTCTCAGCTGAGGCTTTCTCTCAAAGATCAAGATCAACCCTTCTTGGCTTTGACTGAGTATTCCTGAACATTTTGAATCAAACAAGTCAGCAAAGGAAAAGGGTCCCAAAATACTTCATGTTACCGCAGTTTGTAGGTACGGTTTCCATTCAACTTACCTCAAACTGTTTGAAAAAGTCCTTTAATCGCTTATCGACCTCGGCCTTATCTCTTGTCCTCTGAGCGTCCTTGTTCCTCAGGAAAGCCAGCTGATCCGCAAGGGGGAACTTTGAGTTGGCAGGACCGTAGGAGCCCAGGAAACGAAGCATGGTTAGCATCTCATTTGACTCTGTCAACTTGAGCGCCTCCCACTTGTTCTTGTCGAGCGCGTATCTCGCCAAGTATAGAAGGGCCCCGCAGAGCCCGGAGGCGATTGCCGTTGCTACGGAGCTTCCGCTGTGTTCTGTGGGAAGCCTGTCTAGGCTCAGGTTGAGGGGCACGTTCTCTCCCGGAAGGAGGATGTCGTAGTCTTCTTTGTGTACCCAGTCGCATCGCTCCCCAGTGCCGGTTGAGGCACCGACTCGAACGCAGTGGTGACTGGCTGCCGGGAAGCAGAACAGGTGGGTGCTGTTACCTTGGTCACTAGCGGCGCAGAGCATTAGGATGCCTTTTTGTTTGGCGTTGTTGAGTGCTGAAGTCAAGCCGCTGATCTCCTCGGAGGATTTGCTGCTCTTTTCGATGGTCCAGCTCATGGAGATGATGTCGACATTGCAACGAATGGCCCACTCGATGGCCTAGAAGTAAAGAAGGGTTAAACCAACATCCTGAACCTTTCCCCTGCATAAATCTCTGGGGAAGTCTTGAAAATATACAATAAAAAGGCTGAGACTTACATCAGCCGCCGAACGCGCAGTTATGTGGCGCTTTCCGTGCACTCCGCCTGATCTCTCATCAAGTTTGGCCACGTACAGCCGTGCCCGAGGGAATATGCGTAAAATGAAAGCAGCCATGATGGTGCCGTGCTGGTCACTGGTTGAAACAAAATAAGGCACGGTTGAATCATCTAGGCCGTTTTGCGAGCAAAAGGAGGCGCCCGACACGATCTTGCCGTCGAACCTATCGAGGCAAGCGTCAATTCCGTCGTCGATGATGGCGATCTTGACTGTCTTGTCGTCGTCGGCTTCCTTGGAATCTTTGATTGAGCGAATGAACTTGCATACTGGTTGAATATCTTGCATCCACTTGTTGTCGCTGTTTTCCAGAGAAGGTGGTTTAACAGGTTAGCTTCTCCATTTCTTGTCCAGGTGAACAAGTTTTGGATACATACTTCTGGCTGCTTTTTGTGCCTATTGTCTTGAAACTTGACCTGAAACTGCGAAAGCCGGGATCCTCTGCATCGATGATGGTGATGTTTGTGATCTCGGTGGTGGTTTCGGTTGTAGGTGAAGTCTGAACAGGTGCTGGTAAGCGTTCAACCATGCCATAATCCCCATCGGGATTCTGATGGTGTTCAGTGTCAGGTTGATGGGGCTCGTGGGTCGGTCCTCCGTTCGTAAGATTCCCGTTCGTAAGTTTCCCGTTTGGAAGTTGAGCAGGTTCTGAGTGGTTGATGCGCTCTCGGAATCTTTTGATCTGATTCTCTACTCTCTGTTTGCTCTCTAAGCCCTATATCCGTACGTTAGCTCAATGCTTGATGTAACGGAACTGACGTAGACAGCAATTACCATATCATAATACAGCAATATCTTTTGTAACTGCACCAGGAACACGGAGATTAAAGAAAAGTGTTAGCTAACAATTCATGTAGGGGAACTTGTCGTTGTTTAGCATGATCACGGGCAACATACCTTCCTGAACTTCTCGCGGTTAGCAAACCCTTCGTTACTGTACCAACCCAACATGGTAGCGGCATTTCCTGACCAGTAAAGCGAGACCTCGCGGACATTTGGGGCTACAGAATAGATGACATCGCTGCAGATGTCAGGCTTCTTCCAGTCCCAGATTTCCACATCCAAGTTCATCAAGGCCTGCTCGATCGCGCCGTCGGAATGTGGTCGATCGCTGTCGTCGATGACAACAACCCTCTTTATTGTGCGGACATGGTTCTCTCGTAGCCACTGAAATACCGATACCAGGTCTCGTCTGCCTTTCCCATTCATCATGGCTTCGTTCGTTTTGGCATTGGCCACCACAGCCTCAGATCTTCGCTCGCCAGCATAATTTGCGCCGCTTCGTGCATTGGAGTTTGCCTGTGAGATGGGGAACCCATTTTCGACCGGATCTGTTTCGAAGATCAAGCTCGGGAGACTAACACATATGAGAATGGATTCAAACTTCAAGTGCTTGACGAGTCGTTTCAGGTAGTCTTTGGTTAAAGTCTGGCCACGGAGCCCCGATAGGCTGAATTCGAGGTGTCTCTCTTTGGTGTTTAGAAAAGAAACGGTTAGCCCGTTGAGATATCTTCAATGACTTCGAAAACAAAAGAACAAAATAGAGAAAGAGACTTACCCTCACCAGGAGCGTAAAGAGCCTGCAAAAGATTCTTTCTATTGGTGCGAAATTTGTCGATGCAAAACAGCTTCATCATGGTGAGTATCTCGTCTGTTCCATACACCTCGGCCAAAGCCGTTTGCAAAGCTTGCTCGCGGGCCGTCTTCTTGAGTTTGTCCTTGATGGGCCCCGGAAGGCCCCTGAACTCCGTCGTCGCATGTGCTCGGTATGCTTTCCAGATCCTGCTCACTAGTCCCTCTACTCTGGTCTGGAAGGGGGTCAAATTGAGTGCCTTGTTATGTTTCTTGTCCTTATCTTCTGAATAGTTCATCCTGGCCAGGATTGCTCGAACATTGCTGGCAGTGTTTTGGATAAACTCGGATTCCATCAAGAGTTTCACCATCTCGAGCCTCTTCTCGTCAACTGGGCTTTTATTTACCACTTGCAAAGATATCAGCTCCAACCTCATGTCGGCCTTCATTGATTCATTTACTATTGTCGCCAGCGGGGGGTCAGTGACAAAGTTGATGGCCAGAGTCTCTTCTTGCCGAAGCATGACTGCATGGTGCAGAGCAGTGGACTTATCAGCAAGAGACTGCTGAGCGAAAACATTGCTTCTGCGGACGCCTCCGGCTTCGTTTCCAATCCGAGCGCAGAGTTTGATGATTCGATTGACATGCTCCGAGTTGTGCTTCACGGCGAGGTAAAGACAAGTCTCGTCGTCTCGATTCCGATGTTGAAGGATTTGCCCAAGGGTAGACGAGGGCGCAATCTCCGAGTCCTCCGGCTCGAGACCATCCAAAGCAATCTTGACAAAGGCATGGTTCTCGTGGTAGAGAGCGAAATGCAAAGGAATTGAGTCGTCCTTTTTGTATTCGCACTTGAGCATGTGCTCATAGTTTTTGAGGAGCCATCTCAAGAAAGACCTGCCGTCCCCGGCTTCTCCTTCGTGCTTGTCCTGCCACCAGTCATCCTCTGATTTATCCGCTAGCTTATGGAGAATGTTTCCGCTCGTCGAGGTTCGTTCGTTGTTTGCCGTGTTGAGAAACTCTCTGTACTTCTTCTCAAACGCTACGCTCTGGTCCGGTTTGCTAAAATCGACAGCTTTTGCGGCTTCCAAGACAGTGGACTGCTTGATTGCACCTCCGGAACCTTGAAGAGTGTTGGTAGAGAATGTTGGTTGTTCCTCGTCTCCACTGTCGTCAAACCTGGATAACCTGAACTGCGCCATTGCCGACTTTTGGAAAGGGACTTCAAGTCAAGAGTGCGGTGGGTCTCGTCGTAAAAAGGAGGAGTCTTGCCGGGGGAAAAAAGTCAAACAAGCTGATTCCTGAAGGGCAAAAAATAAAGAGCTTGACGACTGAGATGCAAGCAGAAGAACGGGAGGACATGGGTCAGACTTGCCAGGTTTCAGTTAGCATTGGACAGAGGCTTAGAGCCAGGCAGAAAAAGCTTAGCACAGTACGGAATTTCTTTTCTGTCAAGACTGTCGAGACAAAAAGCATGATCTGATTTCGTTGTAAATGTACATGTACATACATGTATTAATAATGCATATGCATATGCATATCTTCGGCCCAGGGGTCCTCGCTGATAAGGACATGGATCTTAGACTACATTCGGCACAATCTATTGGTGAACGCAGGCCAGCCTTGCTTGTCGAGATGGGGGGCGGCCTCGACCCCTCTATATTGAAGCCCAAACTGAATGAGTGGAGGAGAGTATGTCGTGATAAAAGTGGAAATCTGCTCAGTGCTAAATATGCAGTGTGGTCAGTTGAGATGCATTATCGTCTTGTGATACCCATCCCCCTATGCCACCTCTGCATAGCACTTTCATTCATGCTACAAGGCAATACCATACTCGCCTGATCTGGTGCATTTATAGACTCAGGAACATCCAACCCTCGAATTCGGCAATCAACCATACCAGCTACGGTATCCGTTGTTGTTATTATGGACTTTGTCGATATCCCTCTGTTTCCCAAGTCAGATGACGATGATTCGTTTCGGACGAGGAGGGATCCCAATCAGGCATTCGATACCGAGAATCCCACAACCATGATAACCAGAGGAAATCATGGAGGAGTTGTGAGGACCAGAGCCGTGCTGACCAAAGTGCATGCTGGGACCATCACGAAAGGCGGGCCACGCGGAACATTGTTGGTGTTTGAGTTTCGCTTCCAGTCCCCAAACAAGCGTCGATTTACAAATGCAAAGCTCATTGTCGAGTTCGAGGACAGCAGTGGGCGCAACGACTACACCTTGGACCCAGTGGTGTGCAAGATTGTGCCGAATGGCTCCTTTGCGCTGAACAGGGCTGAAAGCAAATCTGACATCAGCAAGAAGTTCACTGGCTCTCTAGGAAGCGGCCTGGACGGAATTGTTGAAGCAAGTCTGGGGTTCGAGTGGGAGGTGTCAAGGGAAATTACCAAGGAACATTACACCAGCCTGACGGGAATTCCAAGCAACGAACGCGAGGACGAATATGGGGAAGATAACTCGGCCATTTGGGAGCTGGATGAGGACGAGGAGCTTGCCAAGAAAGCTGGGATCCCCAGGTACCTCAGGACAGCGGTGCTCCTTCGACACCCTCACAACAGATCTTTTCTCGTCAAGCTGAGCGTGGAAACCAAGGTCGATTTCGGAACCGACATTCGGACCTTCTTCGGGATGGGACAGACGGAAGCTGTTGACCCAGTCAACATTGATCCTGCCAAACTCGGACAGACAGTGGAGGAGCTGGAAAACATGGCTGAGCTGAAGAGTGTCGATGTTGCATTTGCGACGCCACTTGAGACAAATAATTGAGTTGGATTGGCAGGAATCAGGAAATCCAGTTAGCAATGGCGGTTGACGCGATTCTTTTTCCAATGCTGTAATGTACAGGTATATGTACAAGTGTCTGGTGTGCGGAGAAGGGAAGGGTCCTTCCTGTCTTGTTGGGCTGACATGCAGCTGCCACCTACACTTATCAAATTCAAATGGGTGCGGGGTGTAGTTTAGCGGTGCCTGTGTACCATGCAAGGAATTTTCGGAGTGCCCAGCCAGGCTGGGCACATGCTTTGATTTCAGGAGGAAAGAGCTGTGGAAGAATGTGAATCGTCAGGTCAATTAGCCACTTCAGGCAGGCACCCAATGAATTTAACGACCTATTTTCTCCAAACACCACCTAACAATGCCGTACAGTTCACCTTTGACCACCGATCAGCTAGCACAGCCAATTCTACCTGCCCTGGCAAATAATTTCAGTTCTCCTCCCGGCATACCTCTTTAATTACTATTACCTTTCGCCACGAGAACATACCAGCAATCGGCAACCAACAATGCCATCCCTATAGTAAGTGCCAGAATAAAGAGAATAGGTATATCAGATTGACTTCTTCATCCTGCTCACAATATCTTCTCTACTTGTTAGTATTGTGCTGGTCTGTGGTGTGTGTGCTTCACGCAGTACCGCACAGTCAAAAGACACGCTTGAAAAGGTTTTCGGCGACCGCTTCCCAGAGGCCCGCATCATAGTATTTGATGGACTCCGTTCGGACAACAATCACTTATCACAGACAGGATGGGTCTGGCGGGCAGCGGATGACCTGCTTCAGCTCTTAAAAGAGGAGGTGGGGTTGCTGGAAAAGTCCATCTATAGGAGTCCCATCTTGTTTCTGGCAGAGAATGTAGGAGGGATCGTGTTAAAGCAGGCTCTCATCGAAGCCATGAGAGACTGGCGCTATCAAGACTTTGTCTGGAGAACTACAAGCTTGGTCAGTCAGGACATCAACAGCGAGCCACCAAGTTGACCTTGTATGCTGACTAGCTCACCGAGCTTCACAGTTCTTTTTCGGCACCCTGCATCGGGTTGACATCAACTCCTCAATTGACAAGCAGTTCATGCGGCTGGTTCTAGCCACAGAAGAAGAGATTCCTGATTCTCTCATCTTCATTGCGGAGTCAACAGCAGCCTTCCCATCAGTGAGCGCGCAATTCTCACAACTGCTGTCCATGTTTTCTGTTGTCAACTTCATTGAGGACGATGAAAAAGTATCGGTGGTTGGAAGGTTCTCGTCAACCTTTGGTCATGCCGCCGAGAGTAACGTAGCTGCCAATTGTAGCTATCAAGAGTTGTGGCACTTTGCACCTGGCGACCCGAAGACTGACAGGCTCTGGGGGCTAATCCAAAGCAGGATGAAAAGCGAAGGTGAGTACAACCACTGTATGCAGATGTGACTCTCCTCAAGTCATGCTGATGAGATGGCTGCAATCACTAGCATCCGAGGTTGAATACTCCATTTTCATGCAAGCACTTGCTGAAAGGGATCCCGGGACACACCTGGACGGTGTCACTGCTCAAAGAGAGCACCCGACGATGAGATGGATTGCATCACACAGCATTTACTTGGAATGGCTCGCGTCCTCAGCACCCGCCTTCCTCCACCTGCATGGCAAACCTGGCTCTGGATCTTCCGCTGTTGCGGGTGTCATCATGGAAGAAGTGGCAGCGATTCCCGACTTCCAAGACGCAACATTCGTCAGGTTCAATTCTCACAAGCAGTATATCCAAACATCAGAGACGGCCAGGATTCTTCTTTCCTTGTGCCGCCAAATTCTGTCGGCGAATCCCAAGTTATTTCGACGTACCAAGCCGCTTTGCAGGACCATGCGAGCAGATAATCTCTTCAACAAGTCCGCCGCCTGGGGTCTCTTCCAGTCCCTTCTCAACTTTCATTCAGGTCCCTTATTTATCTGCCTTGATGGAATACACAATTTGCCGCCTGACTTCCTCGAATACCTTAGCACCATCAAATCTCTAAAGCAAGAGAGTGGAGAGCCCCCGAGATTTCTTGTCACCAGTTCCTCGGAAACACTCCCCATTTTTCCGGATTCATTGAAGTCGACAATCGCAACATTGAGCCTCAGTGACGAAGCGGACATGAAGCGAGCCACCAAACAAGCCGTCCAGAGGAGGGTATTGGACATTGCTTGGCGGAATGTGCTCTGGTATGACCTCCAGAAAACGATTATCAAGACAGTTTGCCACGATTTACCACCTTATCTTGTTGCTATGCAGTCGCTGGATCTGTTGGATGTTTCGACGCCGCATTCAACGGAAGCGGCCTTTTACTTCACAAGCTTGAGCACCTTCCCCGCACACTTGATGGTTTATACTCACATTATATCGCGATCCTGTCTCGGTGGGAGCGTCAAGTTCTGGGCTGTATTGTCACGGCGGTCCAACCGCTGCGCAGTGTTGAACTTGCCATTTGTCTGTCTCTGCAGGGGGAGGAGACCCAAAGTTGGCGAGATCTACGCAGCCGGACTTCGCAGGATATCATCAAAGACATTCTTGGACATAAAAAGATACGGCATCTGGTAAAGGTCAGAGACGATAGGGTGTATCCCATCTACGAGACTCTGACCGACTATCTGCACACAAAACACAAGCAGGTCTCCAAACAGTTGCATTTGTCAATGCTGAAGGCCTGTATCAAGTACATCAGCGACCTCTACCACGATACATCTTTCCTATTGGGTCTGACCTCAACCCCTGAGCTTGGATCCAATATCACGCAGGATGCCACGCTTTCCAAGGAAGCCGGGTTTCTAAGATACGCGAGCCTGTGCTGGCCGGACCACTACAACCTTTGTCATGGTGATCCTCAAGCATACAGAACGGTTTCTCAGCTCTTTGGAAACCCTGCGCTGCGTTCCACCTGGTTCAGTCTCTATGCACACTTCAAAAGCCACCTCCCGGAAAATCTTGAGTCTCTGACATCTCCCTTGGCCATGGCTAACAAGCTTGGGCTTACACTAATTGTCGATGATATGATTCGAGGAGCCATACCGGGAGGCGACCATTCCAAGACGACCTGGTCCAACCCTCTGGCAGATTCATCAATCTCAAGCAGGATGCCCTGGGCCGATACTTTGGAGGTCAAACATCAGCTGGTCCAGGAAGTCATCACTTTTGCAGTCGAGGAAGGGAGAGCAGAGCTCATCTTTCAACTGACTTCTGTCCTATCACCCGACACGCTCGAGATTAAGGGTCACAAGGGACTTACTCCACTGCTCAGCGCAACCAGAAACGGGCACATGGACGTTGTGAATGCTCTGGTCAAGCAAGGGGCATCCTCCAAAGCAACGGGGCGAGACGGGTCGACTATCCTGCATCTGGCAACAAGACTGGGAAGCCTGTCCATCGTCAAGCGGATCCTCGAGATCAACAGCCAGCTTGATATTGGAGCAATGAACAATGAGGGATATGACGCTATCAAGATTGCAGCAGAATCGGGCTTTACTACGATTTTGGAGGAGCTCCTGCACCGGATAGATCCCGAGACCAGAAAGAAACTTGTCAACACGCCGCTGCCATCAAGTAGTCAGACTCCCCTTTTTCTGGCTGCGAGACACGGACATTCGGAAGTGGTAAAGTTGTTGCTGAAACACAAAGCCGATCCCGGCATCCACAATGACGGCGAATCGAGTGCTCTCTACCAAGCCGCCAAGGAGGGAGACAGTGACGTTTTTACCGCTCTTCTCACCCACCCTATGTACCAGAAGTTGAGCATTCACCCGCAGGTCATTGGTCCTTTCAATGATGCAGATGGGGAAAGCTCCATAGCCAGTGACGATCTTGATGCATGCCTCCTTGTCGCTGCACGATACGGGCGAGTCCCCATCCTGAAGAAGCTTCTCGAGTACAAGGTTCGGGTTAACGTAACAGGCGAAGGAAAGAACACAGCACTTCATTTGGCTGCACGAGAGGGCTTTGAACAGGCCACAACGCTTCTACTGAAGCAACACTGCGAGGTGGACCTGCGGAACGAGGAACGGCTGACGCCAATTCAGCTGGCAGCACAAAACGGACATATCGGTGTTGTCAGGACTCTTCACAAAGAAGGGAAAGCAAATATTGCAAGGGGCCCCGACCCAGAACCTCCGCTACCATTTCGGTCAGCACTGTCCACGTTAGAGATGGCGGCCATGGAAGGCCAAGTTCCCGTCGTTGAATACCTGTTGGTGATGGATCCAGCATCGGCTCCTCGGGCCCTCCAGCTGGCGGCCGAGAATGGACAAACCGCTGTGGTGCGTTATCTGATGGCCAATCAAGACCAGATTTCAGTGTCAGTGGCATGGGATGATGCAGCATGGATCGAAGCAGCCGGAGCAGCGCTCAAGAAGCGCCACCTCGAAGTGCTCAGGGAGCTTTTAACCTTCAAGTTGTCCGGCGTGGGAGAAACAGGACTACCAGCTATTTCACAAGAGTTTTACCACCTGCTGTACATGGCTATCGAGAAAAATTACGGGCCTGAGGTTCAAGTTCTGGCTGAGAAGGGTTTCGATATGAACAAGCCAAACGTCAAGAACGAGCACCCGCTCCATCTGGCGGTCAAGTGGAACAGTCCCAACGTCATTGTGCCCCTTGTAAAAGGAGGGTCTAGTCTAGGTCATATCGACGACACCCAAAAGGATACGCCCTTGTATCGGGCTGTTTCTCGAAACCACGCAGAACAAGTGGTGCACGAGCTTCTTGAGGCGGGTGCAGACCCCAACTGGAAAAACTTGGGCCAGGAGGACCGAACGCCGCTGCATCAAGCGTGCTCTGTCAACAAGGACAACTCGTTGATTATAACCTGTCTTTTGGACCACCAGGCAGACGCCCTCGCCAGAGATGATGATGGTTGGACTCCTCTCCACTACACGACCGACAAGTTCAGCCTTCCCAATGCCATCGCGCTCGTGGGTATCAACCGAGAACGCACCCACTTGATTGAAATACGCAATAACTACCAATCAACCCCCCTGGTGCTTGCTGCGGAAAACGGCGCCGTGGATGTGATGGAGTTCTTTTTGGAGTGCGGGGCGGATCCTATGCTAACCAACAAGACCGGCTCGTCTGCTCTCCATCGTGCCGCAGGAGGCGCCCACCTCGACGCGGTGAAGCTACTCATTGAGAATAGGTTCAAGACAGCTGATCCGACCATGTCCAAAGCCAACGGCATAACGGCGCTTCACATGGCTATCCACAACTCCGTTCCCCAGCTCGAGATGGTCGAGTATCTCCTAAGCAGAGATGGCGTTGATATTAATGCCCAAAGCTCCAACTTTGGAAGCCCTCTCTGTGCTGCAGCTCGGTTCTATTCGACGGGTTACTTTACACCAAAAGGCGATGGGCTGAAGCTCTGCAAGCTCCTGATGGAAAGGGGAGCTGATGTAAATTCTACCGGAGGGTGGATGTATTCTCCACTTCATATCGCCGCTGAGCATGGGTCTGCCGAGCTTGTCAAACTCCTGTTGAGTAAAGACGACACCAATGTCGACATTTTCTGGGAGGAACATGGAACACCCCTGAGCGTGGCTATCCTCCATGAGCACGAGACGGTGGTGGGAATTCTTCTCCAGAGAGGCGCTGACCTCAACATTCCACTTGATGGGGAAACCGCAGTGCAGCTTGCAGTGAGGACAGGGGATTCGGGCGTGGTGGAAACACTCCTTGAAAAGAGGCTGGAAAAATTCCAGGTTGTACAGGGTCTTGAAGATGCTCTGTGGGCGGCGGTTCGCAAGGATATGCCACAAGCTGTGAAGGCGCTCCTGGCCGAACGCAGCAAAGATCCATCCTCCACCCCAGACACAATCATTCAAGGCTGGACCATACTTACATATGCAATTTACTGGGACTCGGATGATGTGATTGGCTATCTGTTAGACAATCCCGAGCAGCACGACGCCAACATCGATCACCACAACGACGCTGGTAACGCGCCCCTACACATGGCCATCGAGAAAGGCGCAGATGAGCTGCTCGGACAGCTTCTCGATCACAAGGCAGAACCAAACATTTGCGATCGAGTGGGAAGGACCCCGCTGATGCTGAGTGCCAAGAAAGCCGATCTCGACGTGATGGATATGCTGATAAGTAAAGGGGGAAACGTTTTCAGCAAGGACCTTCGCCTACGAGATGCTCTCTACTGGGCTTGCCTCTCGCAATCCAGCGATGCCGTCACCAAGATTGTGGCCGTGATGCAAAACAAGGGCAGCGAGTGGCTCACATCCTGCTCGGCTGCCATCTTCCCCGTCCTCCATGCCAGCGAAGCAAGACAGAACCTGCTCGAGGCACTGTTCAAAGGAGAGGACATGACGGCGCGCAAAGAAGTTCTTGCCGGGATAGCAGTGGATAGGAACAACTGGACATTGGCCTACACGCTTAAACACAGCCACACACCCTCGGTCACGTCCGACACAGACTTCTTACCCGGCTGGTTCGTAGAGTATGCTCAGGAAGCGGCAGACAAAAGTAAGTTGTTGCAACCCAGGGTCTTTGTGGAGCTAACAGGTGAACAAAACATCGCAAAGACGCTTCTTCTACGGTTGAGCCAAACACTCCATCCAGGTGGGACGATGTTGATGCAGCGCACCCTCTTGAGGTGTCCCCGGATGGGCAGACCGTCACGGTTGGCCCAAAACCACTCATGACCGGGGGAGTGGCCATGTACGCGTTGATCCGCGCCGACTATTGCATACCCGCCCACGAGGATTACCAATTTGAAGTCACCGTTAACGACCCAGTTGGTGATATGATAGATGAGAGTGGCCCGTAAGTACCTACCTACCTACTTATCTACCTTACCTACCTTACCGCCTTCAATTTGAGCGAAGAGTTCAATTGTTGTGTCCCGACAACAAGTACCTTCTGTTGGATTAACTTGATTTCGACGTGCTATAGTTTTCCCATTGGAATTGGACTCTGTACGGAAAAGGTAGATCTCAACCAGATGATAGGATGGGAATCGGGTTCTTTGGGGTATCACGGCGATGACGGGAAAATGTTCTTGGGATCGGAATGGGGGCGAAGGTACGCTGATGGGTATGGTGTCAACGACACGATAGTTTGCAAGGTCAAGGTGGGCGATGGACAGAGAAAGGTCTCCTTCTTGAAGAATAACAAACCCCTTGGTAAGTGGAGCTTCGTTTTGTTCTTGTTTTGTTTCTTCCTACCGGTACCTGGTCTACCTATATGCACCTAGGTACCTACACGTACAGGACCACCCAGAACAAATGTCTGTCACGATTATAAACTACGTACGTAACTAACATTAGCCCTAACAATTGGGTTGTCAGGAACTGCTTTGGAAGGGGACGATGTGCCTCGGGGACAGCTTTACCCTGCAATCAGCATGAAGAGTTCCCTGAAAGGACTTTCGATGACGGCGAGATTTGGAAATCCGAGCGACGTGATGGGCCCGGGGTTATTACTAACACCTGATATCCAAAGCCCTGGAAGAATGAGACATGCCTCGCCGTCGCCAGCCATGCATCCTGATTCTCCTGGTGTTTGCGTAGAGGAAGTGAGAGAAGACGAGGTTGAGGATGGGGACAGTGATTACTCTTGGTAGTAGCTTTTGCATGGATCAAGATTGGGTGGAATACTTACCTCTGTAATTTATTGTCATTTCACACTTGAGGTAGTTAACCAGGTGGGTAGGCCTTTGATCAAGGGAATGATTGCTGGAATTTTGGTTAATTTCTTCTTGAGGCTATGGATTCAAATTTGAAGCAATCAGCGGATGTTACGAACTGAGACATTGCTCTTAAAAGTTAAAAGACTTTACCCCATCTACAATTTTCAAATGTTCAACAATACGGCGCGATTTATTCTGTGCCATAAATATTGGATATAACTGTGTTTTTTGATCTACCTCAGTTGCTAGAAGTTGTGATGGCTGATGGCACTTATTAGTTTACAAGCTCACATACTGACCACTATACTACGGAAGATGTACAGGTGTTGAGCACCTGTCGTAGTGAGAGGATTGGTTGCAAGGAAAAGGCGGAGGTGGTATATATAAGGGGAGTATACACGATCCCGTCCCTTGAACCACTTTTTGCGATCCGCTTCTAGCTCAGGCCTTCCTCGTCAGATATGGAGTGCAGCAGTGCAACCTTTCAGCGATGAAGTGCGCTGGACACAATACATAGGCCGGCACTGGGTTTGGTAGCCCAGTTGTTGCCTCCGAGTTATTATCGCCAAGTAGACCCCTTTGTCTTAACGTCATAACGCCCCATTCTTAACTTTCTATTAAAGCCAAGGGTTTCGATCAATAATAGTAACGACGGGTGACGGGTTGAGTCTCGGAGCTACGGAAGAATACCTTACTGTTGATGGTGGTTAGTAGTGGCGGTCACCGTCGTTATCTAGTTAAACGAGAGTAAACTGGGGACGTCGGTTTGTGTTAGGGGAAAAAGTAAAACGCCGCAGTAAGTAACTACTGCGATATATATAGGAGAACCCTATCTAAATCTACCTAGTAAGAATAGTTAAATATCCTGTATACTAAAACTATATCCGTTGAAGCAAATAGCCTCTCAAAATCCCTTTAAAAAATATTATATATCTATATAGTTAAATCATCAAGACCTAGAAAAAGAAATAAGAAAGGTAAAAAGTCGTAACGTATACCCGGGGCTTACGTTGGAAACCCTATAAACTCCAACGCTACCAACTCGAAAAAAGGCGAGTCATTACAAAGCCTTATAGTATGTGCCATCTTTTAAATACTAAGCCCAGGCTCTAACTAAACTCATGCAAATAGCGCCAAAAAGCATAAGGAAGTAGGCTGTAACCCGCTTACGACCGCGGAAGGTAGTTTAGCTATTATCACTAAGAAAGTCCTCCGTAAGTAACTCGATAAGGGCGGTAAAAACAAGCAATCCCGATAAGATAGCGTTCATAGTTCCTACTAAGATCAGGCTAAACTTAGAGTCGGGGGCGTAAAGCGTGTGGGTGGCTAGACCAATAGCTTAACCAATAGGTATCCTGAAGACGGCACCGTTAGCTTTATCTTCTATTGAGCACACCGGCTATTTAATAATAATACTTACGTATATCCATAAACTAATACTATAAACTATAGCTATAACACCCCCTTTTGCCAGTTAATAGAGGCAATACGAGTTCCTAATGCGAGACCCTTAAACGTTTTTGCAATAATATATTAGTATTTTTATAGTTTTGAGACAAACAGGAAAGCGTTTACTACTCACGGTAAAAAGCAATAGCAATTAACAAGACAACAAAGTTACCGCCGACGGCGACACTTAACGCCATACCAATAAAAATACTGTGAAACAAGATACCGACCTCGAGAAGCATGCACTTCAAGATCTTCTTCTTGTGTAGCTGCTCCTCAGTAAGGCCGACTTGCTGGGATTCCATAGCGCTCCCAAGCAGTTCCTTAGACCTCATCTTCTCATCTGGGGAAACGGCCGGGGTTTCACGCCCAACCGCCACACTCTCTTCGGAAACAGGCTCAACAACATGTAAAGATGCGGTCGTCGAGCTCGGGAACACTGAGGTAGATGGTATCGAGGAGAGTGGTCACGGTGATGTCTGGCGGGAGATGGGTCAAGTATAGGGATGAAGACTCATTCGGATCGATCGTGGCGGAGTGGTTATGGGGGTTGGTAAAGTCACCTTGGTAGTTCACTGAAGGCAATCTCGGCTCGGCTGGCTGGTAAGGGGTGGTCTGTTCAGCCTGGTAAGACTGAGGGTTGGCCAGCAGGTCTGGCTGGTAGTACTGATGACCGATAGACTGCCCTGTGGTAATCCTAGCGCCTTGGTAAGGTTGAAGACCGGCGATCTGAGCCGACAGGTAGAATTCATAACCGAGAGACTGCTCGTCAGGCTGGTAGCTGGGAAGATGTGAAGCCTGGTAAAAATGATCGGCCAAGGGCTGGTCGTGCTGGTAGAATTGCTGAACGAAAGACTGCTCGGCGGTTGAAAAATGGTGTGACATCTCGCTCTAGGGGTTTGTGAGGGTTGGAGATGGGATGGTCGAAGACAGAATCACCGCATGGGACGTGGCGCCTCCAAAACAGCTACCATCCGAGGAAGCTGGTGACATCAGCGTATAGAGAGGGCTAGAATTGGGAGGGGTCCTAGGGTTTTTCTGATCCAACACTTGGGGCATGATGCTTCTAGACAAGTATCTCTCTCTCCAGTTGCTGGACTGGGTAGCCCTCTGCTCTGTTTGGCGAGGTTCAGCCCTTCCACTGGCAGCTTGAGCATTGTAGGAACTCTCTCCTTGCCCAAGTGGTGTTAGTCTTGACCTGGGTACCTATAAAGATGTTAGTTGACAAGAGGATGGCGTCCCATGAGACTTGTGTATTAACCTACCGGAATGTGCCGGGTCGGATTTCCTTGACCGCTCATCATGTTGAAGGCTTTTCGGTTTTGCTTGAACGATATTGTGGAGGCGCAGTGTTATGGCTGCAGCCTAAATGAAGCTGTTGGATGGGTAGTGAGCCGTCAAGATGTGAACGAGATGCCGTGAAGGAGATGATGTGATGGGGATGATGTGACGGAGAGAGGGTGTGAAAGAGATGTGGAAGATGAGATGGGTTATGTAGTGTTGAGAGACTGGGTGTGAAGGTGTGAACAGACGAGGCTTTGCTGTCAGAAACCTCGCTGGCTGTTTGGAAGTCTATTCCTCAAGAAGAAGAGGAGATAGAATTCAAGTTAGTGATCAAATATATATCCTAGAAGCTCGAGATCTGTCGGTGCCACTCGAAGATGTTCACTCCCAAAGTGGGTCCTGGTTGTGATATTCACCTTGGTGTTGAATACCTCAGTCTCTGACCCAGTCCGAACTCAAGAGCAACTTGCTCTCATTCAACGCGTTAACAATAATACGTTCCACCTGTAGGAATCAGACCAAACTTCCGATGAAGTCGCCCATGCTCACTGTGGGAGCAGCCTGTGGATCAAAAATACAATTCGGATTGAGGCATTCAATTAATTGATGGAGCATGCTGATGAAGGGAATTCGGATTGTGGCGTTTTAGGACTTTGATAACAGTGTCCGTCAAATTTCACAATGTCAGTAAAGACAATAGCACGTCGAGTGAGTATTGCTCAGGGTATTCAACGAGATGGCACTCGCAATTGGGTGAATAAGGGATATATCCAGAGGCCAAAGCCATTGCCAAAGGCCATCATAGGTACTAGACACAAGCGGGTCTTCTCGAACAAGATCTTAACCAAACTGAACGCCACCACATACCTTGAATACATGTTCAAAACCTAAACCAAAGTGCTGCTGGGCACGTTGTGGACCGAAAAATGGTGACTGCGACGTTGGACAAAGGCATTCACAGACAGCGAAGATGCCTATAAGTAAATAGCCGTGGAATGTCGATTAAAACCTCAAAGTACGTTGTGAGTTAGCTCGACTGCCACGCACAAATGCGTGGGCTGAAACACAGTCCTCGATGAACACCGCACATAGTGCAAGTAGCTCAATGCTGTTGTCTGTCAGTGATGATCAGATGAACGATATATCATAGTTCAGGTGACAGCCCTGAAAAACTTTCGGACGAAAAAGGTACCACCACAGATAAAAGAACCCCACAAAAAGTCGGATAAAAATGCCGAAACCCAAATGAATCGGATTGCAACTCATCAGCTTAGTGCTTGTTTCTTGAACGAGCCGCCGAATCTTGGCAGCAAAAGGGAGGGAGCAAAATGAAGGTATCATTGTGCATCTATGATGAGTACTAAGTCGTCATGAAAATTGATCATATGTGTGCTTGGTGAGATGCTAGGTAGGCCTGAAAATAAGCAACCCGTGTCAAATGAAATTGCCATGTCCACCATGCCCATCAGGTTCATGATGTATTTCCCACGAGCCTGGAATGGTATGCACACTCGGACACGGTGGTGCTGTCGTCGCCGGCGCTGGTGGTGGCGGCCGAGGTGGAGGAGCAGGCGCCGGTGGTGGAGATGGTGTAGTCGGAAAAGGCAGCTTACTCCCTGCTGCCGCGCTTAGGTTATTCTTCCTCCGATTCAACCTAACCGTCGTCGCAGGCCTCGGAGCATAAATCACCGTGTCCGGCGAAACCGGCCTCTCGCCCTTCCCCCCAGGCATCTCCTGCATCGGATCCGCCCTCTGCATCAAAGCAGGCGAGCTCGCCGTAAAATACGAATCAGAAGCCGACGCCCTCGGAACCAACAGCTCCTCCAACCTCTGACTATCCCTCTGCGGCGGCCCAATAGGACTCTCCGGTGTCGGCGCACGACCCGGACGACTCAGCTCAGGACTCTTCACCAGCGCCAGAACAGCCGGAGCAGGTGCCTGAAGGATATACCTCCTCACCCTTCCCATCTTCCCAGACCTCATCCTGCTTGGCAAGCTCGACCCACTGATATTAGACGCAGACTTTGACGGCATTTTCGGCCGATAGCTCTTGAATCCCTGGGGCGTCGCCCGTATGGTGTTTTCACCCGTTATGCCATCCCTCCCATCACCAGAAGTGCTGTATGATCCCCTCGCCTGCTTCTCATCGTACTCCTCCTCACTGTCAATCTCCTCATTCCTCGACGACATCCCCGGGATATCAAACGGCCTACTGGCCACATGCACCACAACCATAACCACACTCCCAAAAACCACCCCCAACGAACACGCAAACATATCCAGATTCAACCTCACCGTCCTATGCCCCCCTCCCCCATGGTATATCCCCACCGCAACGGCAATAATAGCACTGCTCCACATCACCACCGCCAACCGTATCACCACCCCAGCCCAGGCATGAAGCTGGTGCTTGAAGCTCGGGATGGGAGGGTCGAAGTTGAGGTAGAGGCTGTCGCCCTTCTTGGCGGCAAGGAAATGGAGGATGATGTAAAAGAAGGATAATATCGACTGTTTGTCCCACCTTGTCAGCTACAGTCTCCTGGAGAGTGTCAAGAAATACTCACAGCAAACAGCACAAAACTCTGCGCAATTCCCACCCCTTCCCTCTTCAGATCCCCCGTGCTCTCAAATACAACCCCTGATAGCGACGCCCCGATGGTACTCCCTATTCCCATCGCCACCAGCGCCCCTAGCATCAGCCGCGGGAGCCATGTCTCCGCCTTTGTTCTCGAGTGGTAGCTGTGGCTCTCGGTGTAGGATGCCCCGCCTCCTGGCAATAACGCCGGCATCCTTTCCTCGCTTTGACGCCTGTCTACTTTGACTTTGTTGAGCTTCTCGCTGCCTAGAACAAAGTGTGAAACTTTGGGTCGATGATACGGCGATGATGCGTCGACGGCAAGGTTGCGCTGATGCCAGGCGTCGGAAGGGGATCCAGTCCCTGCGGACAAAAGAAAAATGCCCGTTAGAGTAATGAGAGCATGTAAAAAGATGAAGTATCTGCTGGGGGTGCGAAAGAAAACAGGAACTAGAACGATGAGAGGGATAGCATGCAAAAAGTGTGATCAATCATCCTACAAATCCTTCCACCAAAAAGAATGCCCCGCCACCAGAGCTGCCACCAAAAAAAGAGCACATTCTCGATGACGGCGGAAGAGTATGCCAAAGAGGCTGGTGCCCCTCGAGCTGGATATCTGGCTGGAATGCGACGGATTTGGAAGCTGGAAAACAGATGGGCTCCCACAAGCCCTAACCGAGAAACACATCCAGAGCCACAGCTGGAATGTAAGTCTGACCTGAATTGAGCTGGCTATCTTTACTCCAGGAAAACAGAAGGAGTATCACAAATAGAAACAAAAAGGCAGGGTTGTTGTAGAAATATGTCGTTATTCATTGTCCCCTTGCGTCCACAATCTTCTGCATAGAGCAAAGTTAAAAGTCTTCGCCAACCATGGCCTTCTTGGTGCCAGTCCAACCATCGCGCTCGTAGTAGCGGAAAACTAGGTCGTAATCCTCAAACTCGTGAATGATGCGGTCGATGCGGCGGTATCCATCAATCCGGTCCACTGTCTGCTTGACCAAGCTTCTCTGGTTGTCCTCGACATCAGCACCATCGCTAGGGGTCGTGGGCTTATTCTTGGTCTGGAATAGGGTGACAGTGAAGCGACCAGGTCGGAAGATGTTGATCACGTGGTCAATGACCTCGGAAGTCTGGCGTCCATTCTGGCCACTCGGCACGTTGGTCTCGAACGAAGCGTATGAGCAAATGGGCTCCGGGGTGACATGGACAGTGAAGTAGTGCGCAGCTCTACTGGCAGCATCATCGCTGGACTTGGTGGGTGCAGGAATGACTCCGTTGGCGGAATATCCGCAAGGGGTGAAAAGATAGGAGTCGATGCGAGCCTCGGGGTAGACCGAGGTGGGATAAACTTCAGCCAGACCACACTTGTTGGAAATGACAGTGCCGAGAGCATGGCCCTCACCAGATTTGTCAGAGTCCTCCAGGTACCACTGCTTGGCAAGCTCCTGGTCGAGATCCATCATCAAGATCTCGAGCGTCTCGTCATCGTTGTCGTCGAGGGATCCCACACAAGGCGCCACAATGCCTGTGGGGATCTTGGCGGAGCGGGTAGGGCTTCCGCCGGTGCTAGAGCTAGGGGTTCTAGGCGGGGTCAAGGTGGAAGTGGTAGGTGAGGTCATGTACAAATACCAATGATCCGCATTCATGCGACCGACCAGATAGGCGCTACCATTCTCGAACAGTTCGTCCAGGAACTTGACCTCTTCCTTCCAGCTGGAGTGGGGGCCTTGTTGGCGATCAGGGAAGAGGAAATTCTTGCGGCTGTAAAAGACACGGTGAGGTGTGGCGGCAACGCGCTCATCCTCCAGTGTCTTGACGTTGTGGAAAGGGAATCCGGCATCGATAGCAGCGATGCGAAGAAGACGGCGCAGGCCCAGCAACAGGGTGGTGGTGCCGCAGGTCTTGAGGATAAGCTTGTGGGGGAACACAAACATGCTAGACTCGGAAAGGAGGTAGGCGTCAACGTGATCAGAGTTGACGATGGACAGGACCTTGCAGTTGACCATATCCAACATGCCCTCCCAGATGGAGGGGCTGACCGACTTCAGGCCATTCTCTTTGACCCCAGGAGGAAGAGTCTTAGCACTCGGCGCAAACCAGACCTCGAGAAGTTTCTCGGGTCCCTCAAAGGCGTTGGTGGAGTCCAAGTCAGCGGTAATCTCGTGGTTGATGGTGAGCTGGGTCTCCTCAGCGGCGACGCTGTTGGTGACGTTGGTGGAAGTCATGTTTGGCGAGGTTTGGGGTGTGTCGGCTATGTTCTCTGGTGAAAACGTCCGCGGGACACTAGCTGCCGCTCAAACGAACCTTTAGGTCGCTTGAGAGAGTAGGCCCACAGGAAAGGGGTCTCGCTTTAGAGGCTGGCGACGCCAGCAGCAGGTGTTCGGGAGGTGGTATCTGAACGTCTCGCAAGCGGACGTTAGGGGGGGCGGGCACGGAGGGTGACGCGATAGCGCTTTGAGAGCGGAATGTTGGGCTTGCGCTTAAAACAGGCTTTTATTGCAGGTAAACCGATACCTGGGCGCGAGTATCGGAGATGATGGTGGAGTAAACCAAGGAAGGGGTGATAGTGAAGCTATATCGTCGGGATCTAGATTCGAAGAGTTAGACTGGTGCTGGGAATCAGGGTATATGTAGGTCGCGCTGGAAGAAGCATTTAAACAAAGCTTGTCATGGTGAAGAAAATTGTGTGTTGAAACGGGAGGGACGATTAGCATACCAGGACCTTCCAATGGCTGTGCGCATCTCAAGATGGGATGGTCGTCGGTGGTGTTGAAAGTTTGCGCGGCAATGCGATAGGTGCAAAAGCTGTGGTGGGATGCTCTCGAAGCTGCCCCTTGGCACGACAGAATCGAATCGGTCGGAAGATCGGCAACAAGTGGCAGTGGTTTTCTTGTTTTGTTTGTAAGCAAGTAGGTCTACCTGGCTGTGAGCCAATGGCACAGGGGAAAAAATAAAAATATCCGGTTGCTGAGAGAATTTTGGCATTTGGTTCTTCAAGTGGGATGTGATTCTTCTCTGCGTTTTTTTTTCCATGGATGGCGGGGTTTGCTCACCCCTGTCAGCCGTTGCCCAATGCTCCCAAGGTCGTGGAAGCTCAAGGGGGTGTGCCGGTCCCACTGTTAGTAGACCACACTCGTCCCTCTATCAACCCTGAGCACAACCCTAACAATGCTTCATCAACGATGATAATTTTTGCCTTTCTCGACCACGGGCCGATAAGACCCGTTTCATTGAAAAAGTCCCGTTACTTCATTGCCCTGACAGCTTACAACACGTGAACCCTGATAAACCATTGAAGTTATCGCGATGGCATGGTGGGTTATGAATTGACCGCCTACGACCCCTATGAGTCTACCCTCCTATATCACGCGCCCCCTTGCTCAACTGCCGAAACAACATCAGCAGTAATCGTCTTGAATATCGGCGCCAACGAGCAGTCCTTGTACTTTAGTACCAGTTGCGCGGTATCTCTCTTAGCCTCCTCAGCCTCCGCCTCCTTTGCAGCTGCCGAGATATCTTGCCCATTAATAACTGTTCCCTCTGGATATCGCGGCCTCTTTCCCGTCTCAACCAAGACAATAAACTGCTGGTCGATGGGAACACGCCCCAAGAACTTGACATTGAAGTCATCGGCCATGACTTCACCTCCTCCACTGCCAAAAATGTTGGTGCACTCGCTGCAATTCGGGCAAACAAAGCCGCACATGTTCTCGACAACGCCCAATATACGGATCCCCGTCTTGGTGCAGAAGTTGAGTTCTTTCCTCACGTCGGCAGTAGCCACTGCCTGAGGGGTTGTCACAATTACCGCCCCGGCGACCTGATCTGGCCGTGCCTTTTGAAGCAGTGTCTCGGCAAGAGAGATGTGCTCATCACTCGTGCCAGGTGGTGTATCGATGAGAAGGTAGTCGAGCTCCTCCCAGAAGACATCTGACAAGAACTGGCGCACCATGGCTGTCTTTTTCGGCCCGCGCCATACCACAGCATCGCCTCGCCCAGGGAGTAAAAACCCCAGACTCATGACGCGAAGCGAACCAAGTCCAGAAGTTGGATCGGCTTCATGGACAGTGATGGGTAGCCAGCCCCCGGGTGCCTGTGTCACTTTGGCATCCTCGATGGCAAACATGCGCGGTATCGATGGCCCCGTGAGGTCAACATCGAGAACACCGACCGAGTGGCCAGCTAATGAGAGTGACAATGCGAGCTGGGTAGTCACGGATGACTTTCCGACACCGCCCTTGCCTGAGAGGACCTGCAGATTCGTTAGCATGAGTTTGGTCATGATGGCCATGACGATGGCGGGGCAGAGTGCCAAGGTGGGGCAAACGGACAAGGACGATGTGTTTTATCTTGGATAGCGACATTCGATATATGTGCGAAAGTCGAACTTTGTTATTGAGGTCCAGTGCTTACTGAGAGTTTGACCAAATGAGTCTCCGTCAGGGTGGTTGAAAGAGCGCCATCTTGAAAGTCGAAAGGCTTCTTGGGAAATGGTTAGTTTGCCTCCCAAAATCGAGGTGCCCCTCCACCCACCGATTTGCGGCCTGTATCGGCGCTTGCTTTATCAGCAGCCAGCAACCCCCATGCCAGTTGCTCATATCGGATGAGATACTCAATGACTTTGCTCAAGGCAATCCTTCTAACTTACATGTATTGCAGGCACGGTGAGTAAGAATTTGTCTTGATTGGAATGCGCGTCAATGTAAACACCTACCATTTGACTCGGCCCTGGCGTACGGTAACTCACCTTACCCAGCTTAGACCCAAGATTCGCTGAGATTGGTCCGTGCTCACGGCCCGGCGGCAAGCTCCAACGACACTGAATACATGCATCTATCTCACGCTCGACAAACGTATGGTTTCTGTGTGCAAGTAAATACCTTGCACGTAAACCAAAGCCCTTTGAGATGAGTCGTTTGAGACTCTGAGCCATATAGCCATGACACCACCATTCTCCCTCGTGGCCAAACCCTCGCTCCGCTGCATGCGTAAAGAGCTCCCGCTGTTCAGACAAACTTATGACACAAGCGGTCTGGATCTCCGTCTGATATCCTCCTCGATCATGTGCGATAACTATCACAAGCGTGAAGCATAGCGGAATATGGTGCCAACATGCCCCTGTCCATAGTTCTCTGGAACAAGTATATAGTCGTGCACTACCCCCCAAAGCTTCGTTGGCTCCTCTCCAGGAACTTGCAGCAGAGATTCAAATCTAAACTCACAAAATGTTGCCTATCGTCACCTACCTCGTCAGCATGCTGGCACTGATCAGCACCGTGTACAGCACCCCCGCGGTTGTCAACAACTCACTCTCCCTTCACAACACCTCATTCCTCGCTGCTTATGACGACTCGGGGTATATCCTGGAATGGATCTGCGATCATGATACCTCGCCAGCCCACCAAAACTCCATCCGGGACGAAATTGATTACCTACGTTCGTTGCCAGAGACACCCAGACCACGGACGACGCAAAAGGGTTGTGGTCGCGTAAGCTGCTCTTGGAGAAGCGCAATTACTTGGTGTAACGAGGTAGGTTCAAACCGCCAGAGAGTCATCCTCGGGGACCTTCTACATTCTACTGACATCCAACCACCACAGAACTTCAACACTGGTATCGAGACTACGTGGGAGCACATTGCCGCAGGTGCAGAGAGTCTGCTCACGAAGTGCTCTTACAACGACGGTCGCGGGGTGAATGGAGTGGCGCGTTATAGCACAAACTAGTTTGTGAAAGTTTGGGTCAACGGCTGTTGATGGCGGGTTGTTGAAGTCAGTCGTGGCGAGGGAGCATAGAAGGTTTGTCGTAAATTTGCGACTCACTATACCCGCACTGGTTGCCGGGCTGCGTTCTTGAGTATGGCAAACAGATGATGTGATATAGATGTCGGCCGTGAAGTTGTAAAGAGAGATGATCAATAAAGTGCCCTTCTACGGTTGCTGTGGCCCAAACCAAAATAACCCGTCCTCCGGCCATTGTCTCCGAATCTCGGCCGCAACATTTGTGTTCAAGTTGCTGCTCTTCCGTGAACAATGATGTAGTCTTCATTTGCTTTGATATCTTGCTTCTCTCGGCCGAAGGGCCCATGCTTATCAAACGTTTGTTCGTCAAGGAGCAACAAGATTTCCGCCCGATGTCTTCTCCGCGGTTCAGCAGCGGCAGCTGTCCAAGGTGGCAGCAGCGGGATGCTCCTGCCAGCCGTGCCCCTAACCAGTATCTATATCCATGGTTTCCCCCAGCATTCGGTCCTTCCCCTCCTTTCCAAACCATCAAACACACACTCACCATTTGCACAATGATATCCATCCTCACCATCGCCGCCAGCGCGCTGGCCTTCTCAAGTGTGGCCTACAGCGCCCCCGCTGAACTCGCCCCCTCCAATGGCACTGCCACGGTCTCAAACTACACTGTATACTACGAGTGTAACCCATCCAACCTGAAGTGGGCCGAAATCAAGAACATCCAGATCGGCCGCGATTATCTAAACGGGCTCCCGGGCAAGGCTAAAATCGCCGGAGGCAAGCACTGCGACCGCGTCAGCTGCTCGTATAACTCGGCCATTTTCTACTGCAACGACGTGGGTGATCCTGCTGTTTTCGGTTTATTGCTTCTCTTCAAAGCTGACGCTGATTGTGACAGGATGATAACGAGAAGGAGGTCGAGTGGGAGAGGCTCGCCGAATTCACCTCACTGCTTCTTGACAAGTGTGGTGATAAGAGCGTGGTGAAGGGCAGGGTGTTCGACAGGCCTAACTGGCATACTGAGGTTCAGGGTGAAGCTTGCTAAGGGCGGCTGGGTGAAGTAGTTGGGTGTTAAGTAACACAGGGACGAGCATAGAGTTGTAGTTTCGCGCGGAGCCGCGACTGAAGGCATTTGCGCTGGTTTAGCACGGTTTCTTCAAAGTTGTATTTTATTACAAGAACTGTGATTGTCCATTTCGTGTCGTGGTTTCTTCCCCATCGAGAATTACCAACTTGCCTGGTGTCCAGGGAGCAGCGGACGTAATCGGCGTCTCATACTGACTCCGGATATATTCCAGTATCCGACTATCTGCTCATGGAGTGACGGACGTCGAGTTACTAGCTCAACTTTCTCGTTACCTTCTATAAATTTTTCCCTATTGTAGAAGAAACTGTCGAAGTTTCGCCCGAAATAATCACCAAATCCAGGCCCCCACTTCAGGTCTTCTCATGGAGCAGGTCATCATCCTTTCCTTGATTCACTTGAACACGGTCTCTGTGAGATACCACATCTAGGAGTCGGCCGTAAACCATGCAAGTGAAAACAATCAGTTGTCTACCACCTTGGAAGAGCAACCACAACGACAGTATAGAGCATGAACAGCACAAGAAGTGGGGCCAGAAGTTGACAGAGGGCAGTGAATGATAGCAACTGTCTACCTTGATCCTTGTATTCTGTATATATACCTAAATCACCGGTAAGTTGACGAACTCTTCTCCTTCTCTACACGCCACCCAACCCAACCGACTTACAGTTGCTTCCGACACACAGCTTACACCATATTGGCTGTTCTCACCCTTATCACCAGCATGCTGGCCGTGACCTACAGCGTCCCATCTTTCCACGACATCACCTCTCTCCACAACAGCACCTCGCTCCACAACAGCACCTTGCTCCACAACAGCACCTCGCTCCACAACAGCACTTCCTTAGACAACAGCTCGGCTCCGACTTTTGGCAACAACAATATCTATCCCAAGAGCTCCAGATATTATACATGCAAAATGGAGGGCAACGGAGCCCCGATCAACGAGATCGGCCACGGAATCGAATACCTCTATGACCTGCAGCCCAGCCTAGCGAGGATTGGCGAGGGCAGACACTGCGACCACGTCAGCTGCGAGTGGGGGTAGGCCATCTTTTTCTGCAATGATGATGTAGGTTCATGTCGCGAATGGCCAGGTTGACGTTGTTGAGATCTGTTGCTGATATGAGTTTATCTTAGACGAACCGCGTCAAGGTAGTTGAATGGCCTCAGATTGCCGATGCCGCTTCGCTCCTCATCGACACATGCAGGGATACTTCTGAGGTGATTGTGAAGGGCAAGGTGTACTTCACGAAGTAACTGGCATGTTGAGGTTGTCGGAAGTGTCAGTAATTGCTGAATGGGTTGGTTGGGATTCACGATGCTGGAGCAGGTGGTTTAAGGTTGAGGATGTGGCTGATAATACATGGGCACTGGTTACTGGATTGTTCTTCTGTCTTTGTCTGCTCTGCTGTAGTGATGCTCAGTAAATGTGGTGACGATTAAGGGGGCCCCACTATAAAAGTATAAGCCAGGGGCGGCCCACTCCCAAGGGAGGGTCCGTGTCGACGCGCCAACATGATCCGGGCTGTCCCAAGAAACTTGACGGCGCCGCATTTGGTCGACCCCAAAGCGAACCTGGTTTCTGGGTCAGATAACGTGTCATATCATTCCCAGTTTTTATCCTCGAGCATTCTTGTTGCAGTATCTTCACAATTGGGCCATCAACGGTTCTCAGAATGTCAGACTGATCATGACAGTGGCCGCCAATCAGCATGGACGATCCATGGCGCTCACCATGGACTGCGACCGACGTCGACCCCGACAAAGACCACAAGCTTCCCTCTCCCTCTCTCTCCAAATCCGACCTCGCTCCTCCACCGCGCGCGCTTCTCTCGGGCACCAGCTCTCCACGACTCTCGGCGGCAGTCGAATCTTCGCCATGGGGCGATGACGGGGATGGCCTCGGGGACTGGGCCGGCGCTTCGACACCGGCGGCCGATGCCTCGTCGATTCATTCGGGATGGGGCGGTGGGTGGGCAACGAGTCCGAATCTTGCGGCCGTTCGACGAGACGATGATTCTGGCAGGTTAAGCCCAATCGCGTGGCCTGGCAACATTGCGACGCCAAAACCAGCAAACGGCTCCGCCTTTCGACAACCCTCGCCCGATCCCTGGGCAACCGAGTCTTCGTTCGACAAACCGCCAACGGAAATCGACGCACCCCAAGTAATCGTCGATCTTGCCTCTCCTCGAGCGACGCACTTTGAGACGCTGAAAGCCACAACCGGTTTGGGGGCGATTGGCCTGGATGCTGGATGGGATAGTGCCTCGGTGGAAGAGAACAGAGAAGGACCGACCGAGGTCACGGATCCCCAGAATCATGAAGAAAAGCGAGCAGAGGATCCGGCACAGCTTCCGCGGCACAATGGCGAGTTTCGCTCGTACACTCCGTCGAACGAAGGAACAGATCACGACGATGATCATCAAGACTCACCCATAACGTCCATCGACGAAGACCACAGAGGCCGTCAACGAGAACCGGCCCGGCCTGCTGGTAAGGTCCAGGAGCTGGTCGTCAAGTTTGATGGTCTTGCCAAGGCTAGGAGCCAGGAGAGCTTGCGTGTCCCTCGGCCGAAGAGCAGCGGCAGTGGCAGTGTGGGCAAACGGGATACCTCGAGTGACAATGGTGATTTTGGTGACTTCGAGGATACAGAGGACGTCAAATCCCACCCACCCCCAGATCCCGTGGAACAACCCGTGGCACCTCAGAGTTCGGAAGACGCGGAACGACCTGTCACACCTCCCTCATCGCAAGACGTAAAGTCACCACTCACTCCTCCTTCATCAAAGTCAAAATGTGAAGACGAAACTCCCACAAAGCGATCTCCCCAGGTAAAGTCCAGTGCCGTTGCTTCCCCCGAAGTTCCTATCAGACCGAAAATCGTCCGTCCGACCTTTGAAGTCAATTTGGACCAAGTTGGTGAACTTTTCGAGTCGATGAAAGTTCCTGTTAAACTGCCTATCATCAGTATTGATGGTGAGATTCCGGAGCGTGTCATCACCGACAGCTTCAACGAGATATCTGAACGAAAGCTGTGGTACCGTTTGTCTCGGTTGGGATCGGCGAGGAGACACGATGCTGCAGATGAAGACAGCTACAGACGGATCACTTGGCCGACGTCCACAGTTCGTCAGGAAGTCATTACAATCGTCCGCCGGTGGATGGAAGAAGACTCCATTGCTGGCCGAGTGGCTCTTGGCGGAGGCATATCCAAGACTCAGAAGAATATGTTCGGCTGGGATTCCTCTGCCGAGCCTGTTGGTCTGGATGCTGTCTTTGGCAAGCGAAAACAGGAATCTAGGGCAGCTCCACCACAGCCGATCCAGATCTCAGATTCCCTGGCGTCTTTTCTTGAACCACCAACTCCTACGACGTCTAGATCAGCCCACAGTGTCGCATCACCCCCACCAGCTGTACAAAGCCCGCCGGTTGCTTCCTTCGGGTGGAGTGAGAGCCCTGCATTTGCTCCCACGCCAACTACAACCCTTGCACCAACCCCACGACCATCAACAGGCGGGAGCGCGCCCTCAGCCTTACCGTCAACAGCAGGTCATTCACGAACCGCCTCGCAGCCGGCAGTGTTCGGTACTCCAACAGCATTTTCACCTGCGCCAATAGCCGAAGCAAACCATGACGATGGAGAAGACGATGATGAAGACTGGGGTGAAATGGTCTCTTCACCAGTTGAGTCAAAGCCGGCTGGATTCCAGAGCTTGGATGATGCCTTTGCGGCCCCAATTGCTCCTACTACCTCAGCATCTACACTGTCAGACCCTGAAGCGGCTGGTGAAACTAGACCTTCTGCGAGCGACCCATGGTCAACAATGGACTTTTCGATGTTTGACGCTCCAGCTCCGGTTTTGTCTCAGTCCAAAGCGCCAGCCGCTCTACCGACGCCTTCAGATACACCTCTCGCCTTCTCGCCCATAGTTGTGACATTTCCGCTGTCTCTTTCAGAAACGCCCACACCTTCACCGACATTCACGCCACCAACACAAACTTCACCACCTCCACCAAAGGCACTTCTCAGCGCACGACCTTTTACACCATCAGTGCCATCGCGGCTGTCAGAGCACATGTCCGTGCCACCAGATCCTGTTCCCCCCATCCAGGATTCCATCCACGATCTGACTACGAGTGACGATGAGGTGGCTAAACAGATCATCGCAAACCTCCCCGACCTGTCATACATGTTGCGATGATACATCGAGAAGACGGCACTCATTTGCAAATAATAATGTATGTATGTACCTAGGCATCAAGCCAACTGTGGCTGGTTCTGTTCATGAGTATAATGCATGGTTTTGGCGTTTTGGATTTTGCGCAAAACACCCGGAAATAGCTGGTATTTTTCGGCTGGTGAGATGTCAAGAGTATATATACCGAGCATGGAGTTTTTAATAGCAATTCAAATCCTTGATCTTCACATGCTCATGACTTTTACCAGGGCAGTTCCTATCCCAAGCGCTAGAATACTTTTCCTCAGAAAAATATCGCAGTTTCCCATTGTGCGGTAGCGTCGCGTATTCGCCCTTTTTCATGCATCTTTTGCATGGATATCCACCCTCGGAAATCTGTTCCCTTAGCTGGAAGAGGGCCAGCCTACCAGAATGCGTTCGGAGTCGCGAGAAGTGCGCGAACAACCCCGGCTGTTGGTCAACTTGGCTTCTTCAAGCTCCTCTCCCCCGCCTTGCTCCCCCCAGACACCCCCAGGTCCCCCCCACCACCGTTCACCCGTTACAGGGGACGCAGTGGCGTCTCCCCGCACTCTTGGGAGGTTGATCCCCGTCAGCCAAGACGGCCAAGCACTACCCCAGACTTTTAGCCATCTGGGGCTGTTACGTATCAGAACCTGAAGATTTCCAAAGCCGAAGCTGATACCCGGTCACACCCACTTGGGGGCTCGCCCTTCGCATGTGGTAGGACCCCAGGATATCGATGCCATCATGGATGTTGGGTCTTTGCACCGAAAGCCCGACTGGAGGCTCTGCGGCCCCTCTGCGCCGGCTCTTGGTTGACAGCTGGGACTAGGCCGTGGGAATGGAGTGGAGATATCAAACCGCTAGCTTAACTTGGATATCGCTCGCGTTTCCGAGATGTTGGGTTTTCAAAGTCATATAAGCTATGATTGGGAAGTCTTTTCGGTGATTGTTTGGGCAGAGAACTCAGTCTTCATCTCACCTGTCATACACACACAAGAGAGATGGCTGTCGTCACCCTCCTCATGTCGCCTTGGGCGCCAGTAGGCCTGGTTGCCTTCTTTTTCGTCTATTATCTCTACCCATACTTCTTCACATACCGTCACCTCAGACGTATCCCAGCACCATTCCCGGCCCAGTTCACCAACTGGTGGTTACTTCTTGTTGCCCGTCGTGGCGACCGGTACTTGACCGTTGATCAACTTCACAAGAAGCATGGCACTGTTGTCCGCATCCAACCCAACCACGTCAGCATCAACGATGACGCCGCCATCAACATCATCTACGGTCACGGCAATGGTTTCCTCAAGTCGTAAGTCTTTGCCCTCTTGCTTGCACTCACAGAGACAGAACATCACTGACATCTATCACACAGCGACTTCTATGACGCCTTCGTCTCCATTCGCCGGGGTCTCTTCAACACCCGCGACCGTCACGAGCACACCCGCAAGCGCAAGATCGTCTCCCACACCTTCTCGGTCAAGTCGGTCGCCCAGTTCGAGCCCTACATTCACTCCAACCTCGAGCTCTTTGTCAAGCAACTCGACAACCTCGTCACCCGCTCCCCCATGAAGACTGCCGTTCTCGACTGCCTCAACTGGTTCAACTACCTCGCCTTCGACGTCATCGGTGATCTCGCCTTTGGTGCCCCCTTCGGCATGCTCAGCTCCGGCGCCGACATGGCCGAAGTCCGCTCTTCCCCAGACAGTCCCCCGATCTACGCCTCCGCCATCGAGATCCTCAACCGCCGGGGTGAGGTCTCCGCCGCTCTGGGTATCCTCCCATCCCTGAAGCCTTACGCAAAGTACTTCCCCGACCCGTTCTTCACCCAGGGTCTCGCCGCGGTGGAGAGCCTGGCTGGTATCGCTATCGCCCGTGTGAAGATGAGACTTGAGAACCCACCCCCCGAGGGCCGCAAGGACCTCCTCCAGAGACTTGTCGATGCCAGAGACGAAAAGGGTGAACCGCTTGGAAGGGAGGAACTCACCGCCGAGGCCTTGACTCAGCTCATCGCCGGGTCAGACACCACCTCCAACTCCTCCTGCGCGCTTCTGTACCACGCCGTCCGCACCCCGGGCGTGATCCCCAAGCTCCAAGCTGAACTCGACGCCGCTATCCCCCACTCGATCGACGTCCCCACGTTTGAAATGGTCCGCGACCTGCCTTACCTCTCCGCTGTTGTCAACGAGACCCTCAGGCATAACTCGACCTCTGGGATTGGCCTCCCTCGTCAAATCCCGCTTGACTCCCCTGGCATTCACCTCAACGGGCACTTCTTCCCCGGTGGCACTGTTTTGTCGGTGCCGACGTATTCGGTTCATCATTCAAAGGAGATTTGGGGCGAGGACGCCGATCAGTTCAACCCGGATAGGTGGTTTAGCTTGACGCAACGGCAGAAGAATGCTTTTATTCCTTTTAGTCATGGGCCGAGGGCGTGTGTGGGGAGGAATGTGGCCGAGATGGAGATGAAGTTGATTGTGGCTACTTGGGCGAGGAGGTATGAGGTTGAGCTGAGGCAGGAGGTGATGGAGACGAAGGAGGGGTTTTTGAGGAAGCCGCTGGGGTTGGAGGTTGCGTTGAAGCTTAGGAAGGGGTTCACGCCTTTGGCTTAAGGGGTGGGGGGTAAGAAAGGGGAATGTACGATTATTGAAAGGGGGGAAATGCGAATAGTATATGATGACATGAAATAAATGTTCAAGTTCAAATTTTTGATGGGCCGTTGCGGGGTGTTGGTGAGTAGGTGAGTGAGTGAGTAAGTGAGTGAGTGAGTGAGTGCCTTCACAACTTTCACTCGGATGACTACTCGTTGCCGAATGCCCGGTATCTCCGATTTACATCAACTCTCCCAAGCAAAGTCGCAAGGTTAGTTTCGCCATTTGGACAGTTTTGTTCGGCCTGCTGATGATGGTGCATTGACTTGGCCGAGTCGCAACCGAAGATGCGTGGGTAGTCGCCATCGTGCGTGCCGAAAACGCCAAATTTGGGGGGTGGCCAGACGACTTATAAGTGACTAGTGATGGCCGCAAGAACATATACAATTTCAAAGAATCCTTTCTGTTCTGAGTATCCTGTGTGAACCACCTGATATAATTCCGATACATCTCGATTAACCATGACCAGAGCAGACAAACTCGCCGGCAAGAAGATTGCCGTCATCGGTGGTTCATCCGGGTAGGTACCTACCTACCTCGCACCACACCCCCTTTGTCTACCCTCACTAACAAATCCCCCAACCAGCATCGGCTACGGAGCAGCAGAGATCCTCCTCTCCGCCGGCGCCCACATAACCATCATATCCTCCACCCAAGAAAAAGTCGACCGTGCCGTTTCCCAACTATCATCTACCGCTGGGGGCAACGTCCAAGGCAGAGTCGGCAACGTCCGCGACGAAGCCGCCTTCACTGAACTGCTTCTCTCCCTTGCCCCCCTGGATCATGTCATCTTCTCCAGCGTCGATAAAATTATCCGTGGTAGCCTGGCCGAAGCTAACCTCTCCGACGCGGCGGGGTTGTTCGGGGTGAAGTTTTGGGGGAGCTTTGTTGTCGCAAAGGGTGAGCTGACCTACCTTTTTCCTCTTCTAGATGAACCATGTGCTGATTGAGGTGAAGCCATCGCAAAACACGACATCATCCTCCCTGGCGGCTCACTCACCCTCACTTCTGGCGCTGCTGCTCTACGTCCTAAAAAGGGAGCGACGATTGGGGGGGCGCTGAATGGGGGGTTGATTACCGCTACTATTTCTCTTGCTGATGAGCTTTCGGGGAAGAGGATCAGGGTGAATACTGTTGTCCCGGGGTTAGTCAAGACACCGCTTTTGGGGAAGTTGGGGAATAGTGAGGAGCAGCAGAGGGAGATTTATGAGCAGGCGGCCGGGAGGTTGAGTGTGGGGTTTGTTGCTAGTCCGGAAGATGTTGCGGAGGCGTATCTTTATGCTGTGAGGGCGGATTATGCTAATGGGTCGACGATTGTTATTGGTGAGTTCCACTACCTATTGAATTGGTTTGAAATGTCAGAGGGGGTTTCTAATGGTTTTGTGATACAGATGGCGGTAGTTCTTTTTGATTGGGGGTAGAAGTGGATGGGGATGCACAATTTGGGAGTCCTGGGGAGTATCTCAAAACCGAGACCAAGATGCAAGGGCTTGATAGTGTGGGACATGTCAGAAACGATGCTCAAGGATTGTCAGCGGCTGGGTAGTGTCAGAAATGACTACGGAAACAAAAACATGCCAGCTGTATTGTCCAGTTTAAGGGACCCAACTAATGTGAGATGACACCAAATTTGTCGATGGTGAACCACAAAGGTAGGATAGGTATCCAACAATCACTGCAACCGTCGTATTCCTCATCAGTGAGCCCTCCCTGACCAGAACATTTGTCCTCGTTGCCAGTGTTCTCGGCTGGTTTCTGGCACTCCTGATCATGTTCTTAATCTTGATGCTTGTCGACAGCCTCCCGCTTGCCATCTTCGCATCCCGTGCGGTATCCCTCTTCATGACCCTCAGAATGTCCCTCGCCATAATCTTCCTTAGCATCGTTGTGAACCTAATCCGAATCGTCCTAACCATACAGATAGATATCGTCCAAATCTTCGTCCCAACCTTTGTCGTCCTCCATCTCATCCTTCTTCTTGTCCTCCCCCTCAGAGGACGGCGCGCAGCACTCGATGTTCTCAAAGGGCCTGTAGACTTCACGCTCAGCACCACACAGTGCTGCAGCACAAAGAACCACCCATTGCACTTCCAGCGCAACTCTCGTCTTGTGCGCATCTTCCATAAGGGTCTGAAATTTGATCAGAGAACTCGAGGTAGGGGGTCCACCTGGGGCACTGGCCTTGCAATCAGGCATCTAATCCAGAAGCTCCCGAATTGGCCCCCCGTTACCAGACTCGAGTCGAACGCGCAGGAAACGGACTGGCTGTTCCCGAGTATTTGGATCAGCCTTTAGCTGTCTGCGCATGTTCTTCGTGCTGACTGCCTCTGGGAGCCACTGAAACCGGGTGACGATGGTGGCTAGCCCGCGTGTATGATGGGGCTCAAAACGGAGAAAGCGCAGAACAAAGCGGACTTCTTTCCACAACGCGGCCACCATGGGATTGAGACAGATCAAATTCCATGTCCCGTTAGGTGATTCCCATGGGTCAGGCGCAGCGATTGGGTTAAAGTCAGCCCCTGGAATGCTACTATCTACCCGCACTTTCCGGCAGTGGATGGTAAAAGATATGGTGGACTTGGTGACTTGCCATCCTTGTGATGACACGCTTGTTGTCGTCAAATTTCCTTCACTGGAAGTTCTGCATCGCATGCTGGTCAAAGCTGAAGGAGGAATCCCAAAGAATCTGCACCGTTTAAAAGTACTCTCGTCAGTCTCTACCCTATCTTAGATTCAAACGACCTGCCCGGTGTTAGTTGATAGGTAGGTGACTATGACTGGGTGCAGCCACAGTCTGGCGCTTCACACAGAATTCAAATAAGATTCAAACGCAAACAGAACTTGCTTTCACTCCCACCCCTCACGAAATCCCTACCCAGCCTCAACTCCAAACGTTAACCACCCACGACAGAACTCCATTTAAACAACCCTCCTCGTCTTCCCACTCTCAACCTCATAAACCCACCCACTAATCGTCACGCTATCAGGCACAAGCTTGCTCGCCTTCAGAAAAGCCACATCGTCCTCAACCGCCTTCTCCAGCTCGGGGAAAGGCAAAAAGTCAAGGTTCTTGGCCTTGAGTTCAGCCACGGCTTCCTCACTGTTTTACATGTTAGCCTCTCTCACAACCACCTAAAATCCGTAAACCTACCCAAGATTCTTCTCAACAATCCCATAAGCATCCTCATTCTTGAACGTCAGCATCCCACAGCCAGTGTGCTTGACAAGGACGATCTCGTTCGTGCCGAGGAGCTGCTCCGAGATGACGATGGAGCGGAGGGCGTCGACCGCGCTGGCGCCGGCCTTTTCATTTTCTTAGTCTGATGTTCAGTCTCAAAGAGGGAGTGAACTCACATTGCGGATAACATGCGCATCACCAAGCTCAATCCCAAACGCCCTCGCAGGGTCAATTCTCGCGTCCATGCAAGTCAAAACAAGATATTTCTTCGCCGGGGGCAGAGCCAAGTGCCCTTGGGTAAAAGAGGCAGAGTACGACTCGGAGGTCTGCTCGACGTTCTTTTGGATGGCGGACATGGTCACTATCTGTGGTTGATAAAGATCTGTAGGTGGGAAGAAGTGAGGTGAGCAAACTCAGGCTTGGAAAACCAAAAACATCAAGACAAAACAACAACAGCAACAACAACGAGAGTAAAACTACTCTTTGCAATATGATAGAGAATGAAAAAGAGAAAATTAGAAACAATAGCAGCACTCTCTCCTCTCCCCCTTATATACTTGACTCGAAAAAATAACATACCAAGGCAATCCCGGATTTAGGCACGGACGAACAAAAACACACTGTCGATTAAAACCACCAACAACAACAAAAATACGGTTATGAAATCCTTCCTCGCTGTATGGCGGCGGCGAATTTGTGTCAAATCATCAGATCAGGAATAATAAACCGGGGGAAACAACCAAAATTATAACATCTCAAGTCACACAGTTCCCCCCCTCATCTCATCAACCTCCCTTCAAGCGAGAATCCCCGCCAAGACAAAGCTGAAGCAGCCTTGGCACCTCCGCCAAGTGGGAGTTGGAGCTGTTTCCGGCAAGGTCAGCCATGTCGTCCACAAATAAATGGAGACCAAAACATAAAAGAAGAGCCTTGATGAGATAGTGAAAGGCCTTCATCTTGTGTAGCTGGGTCCATTATTTTGTCCGCCATGTGTCAGCGGAGCTATCACCCCCATGACGTGCTCAGCACCCCCCAAATCCACCGATCAAATCCCACGATGTTTGAGATTCCTCATGGTTCCGTCCCAATCACTCGTGCAGAAACACCTGGTACATCATTGCATCAAGCAGCCACAACCTCTCGCCATCAAGATGATCGGCGCTTTGCATATCCCCTCTCCCCCACCTCTGGTCAGGTTAGCAATATCGCCGATAGTATACAATAGATAGGGCGCAATAAAAGTACACGCTGTCGTTGGATATATTTACAACGGTATTAACAAGTTACCATGTCAGAATGAAGGACTCATTCCTCCTGGCCCCTCGCCCTTTTCCTATTCCTCCTCGCCAACAGCCTTTCCTTCTCCTCCAGAGCCCTCTTCGCCTCATACTCCTGCGCCTTGGCAAACGTAGCCTTGTGAGTAGAGTTATCCTGCCATTGCTCAAGCTTCTGCTGCGCAGCCGCCTTGGTCGACTTCAAGCTCTCAAAAAGGGTCTCCTTTTGTGGCACCACGGTCCCCTTGGTATCCAGAGTTCTCGGGGCCTGGTACGCTCCGCCAATAGGGGACCTATGGTGGCCCCCAAAGACCACTGGTCTCAAACCGATCATCTTGCGGAACCAGTTCTGATACGTGAGCCACTGCTGCCCAAACTGCAGGAAAGTAGAGATCGCAAAGTAGAGTTGGAGACCGGCGGGCAAGAAAATGCTCACACCGAGGGTGATTGGCGCTGCGACCATGGTCATGATCTTCATGGTTCCTTGCTGCGAGGAGGCCATGTACGGGAGTGGTACCTAGATAGATCACAACAATTAGCTCAGCATCATCTGACAAAAAAAAAACCAAAAAAAAAACCAGAGCTGTGGTAACAACATACCCTCATACTAGCAATCATCAACCCAGCACCCACAATCGGCAAAATAAACAACGGATCCGACACGGTCAAATCATTAAACCACAACGCCCCACCCGTCTCCATCGACGGCACCGGCAAATCAGCCATTCCCCTGATCAACCTAAACATCCCAAAGCCCACGGGAATCTGCACCAAGGCCGGAACACTCGCAGGCAGCATCTTGTACCCCACCGCCCGTCTCATCGCCTTCATCTTATTCCTCTTATCCAACATGGCATACTGATCCGCCTGGCCCCCCTGAAAAGCCGACATGACCTCCTTCTCCAGCTGCTCATACTTGGGATCCCTCTTCAGATCCTGCAGCTTCTGCGCCATTTCCGCAGCCGTAAACATAGGCTTGACAAGAACCGCCCTGATGGCAAGCGAGACAAGACCGATCGACGCCCACCACGGGAGGCCCGTGTAGATGTACGTGTGCTCGAGGATCCATTCCATGAGGGCTGTCGGGCCGAAGCCGTAGTCTAGACCCAAGTTCTTGAGAAAGCCGATTTGCTCAGGCATGTTGAGGAGGTCGCTTCCGGAGAGGGATACGGGGGTGGTGTCGATATCCGACAGGACAGAAGGGCTCGCGATCGGATCTACCACTGGAGCAGCGGCAGCGGCGGGGGCGGGGGTTGGGGCGACGGCCGGTTGAGTCGAGGCATACCGCACGGCTGTGAAGGCAGCGGGACCACCTATCCTGCTCCCAGAGAGGACGGTGCGAGGAGTCTGAGGAAGGGATCCATTGCTGCGCAGAGCGGTGCCGAACTGTCGTGTTGAGATTCGGGAGGACGACGACTGGGGAAGTTCCAAATGTCAGCGGTGGATATGGGAAGAGGAAAACGGAAACGGCTCAATTGAGTCGAGAGGTCGCTAAGAAACAAGGAAAAAGAAATTGGAAAAATGCATACCTTTCTGGCAAGGCCCAACGAAGGGGTTGACCTCAGTATACCTCTACTTGGGAGCATTTTGTCTCGGTGGTTTCCGCAACGAGGCAGACTCCAGAATCGCCTTCTAAAAGTCGCTGTAACTTTTTTTTTTGGTACGTTTCGCTGGCGCACGCGGCAAAGGTTCGGTTGGTGCCCCCCCTGGTCGCACTGACCCCACAATTGATCAACACCGGACGGCGCATTGCCAAGGCCAGAGCATGTCCTAAGAGAAACCGTGCAGAAGCTGGAAGGCATCAACCCTTCTAGGGAACAAGCCAGAAATGTGGGATGGGGATTCTGAGACTCTTCATGGTTGGATTTTTGGACTAGCTGTTATAGTGACTGTCCCCGTATGTCTGTATTTAAAATGCTCAACGGTAGCACCCTCCTCGCCTTTTGCCCTGAGTCGAGTGTGATATGTTGTTTGGTCACCATATAGTTCCAGTTTGGATCTCTCACGCTGTCCAGCACCAGTGTTCATGCCCATCGGCTCCACCGAGGCGGTGGGCGCTCTAAGCTGATAGTAACCTATTCTGTCGTGTGTTGGTGTATCATGACTTTATTGCTAGCAAATCGACAACCCTCAACATCACTCCAAGCTCGTCAGGTCGTCAAGTTCCCTCCGCCTCGGCTTCTCGACCGCTTCGATACCTGGCCCAATCGGATGCGCTTGTCTTCTAGTAAGAGGGAATATCTATCAAAAAAAATACCATGTCAGCAATATCCTTCCAACAAGCACAGGATCAGGCTTAAATGTAGCATACCCTTGTGTTGCTCCATCCCAACCTGAAAGCCGCCTCATGAGCAAACAGCTCGCCAAACCCAAGCATCATGCCATTAACGAAAGGAAGAAACAGGTTGATGGCAGCACCGCGGAGGATAGACCAGAAGGTGGGGGGCTGGTAGAGGATGACGGCGGGGGACGACGACGAGGGTGGTGACGTAGACAGCTCCTCTGGGGAGGAATACTGCTCGCTGTCGGAGCGGATCGTGACACCGGACTCGGCCATGGGGTTTGGGGGTTCTTCAGAAGCCATGTTGGTGTGGATTTGGGGTTGAGTGAATCCGGCTGAGATTTGGGTAGCCGGCGACGATGGGACAGGAACACTATGCCGACGTCCGGAGATGCAGCGAAGCACTGGACGTCGCAAAACGCTTGGGCAGCCGACAGGGGAGCCCGGAGTGCCTGCCGGAGCTAGCTGCGTTTGGTTAGGGAATCGGTGGTCGGGGGCCAGATAATCCGGCTTGGCTGATGTATGAGGTGTCGACCGTAGGTGTTCAAGCTTTCTTTCTCGAGTGCAAGATGCTCAGTTTGAAAACATTTTCTTATAGAAGCAATATAAAGCAAGTAAATCGCTTCTATACCAGACATTTGGTCGATTTAAGGGCTCATTTTCATCATGGAGCTAGGCAACTGTGGTTGACAGCTGAGTACCTACCTTGGACGTCGGCGGGGTCAAGCAACCTGGATGGCGGATGGCGGATGGCGGGGCAATCAGACGCCTGGCCGTGCGTCGTTCGTCACGTCGGCCTTGAGCTGCCTGATGGCCATCCACTCTCCAACTTCCCCAAACTGTCAAACTAATAAGCCTTCCGAGCTGTATCAACGACACAACAACTTCTGATTCCATCGACTCCGACTTTCCAAGGGACGATAGCTGTCTGCTTATTTCAATCCATCCATATCACGCATTCAACCGAATCACGTTCATCATGGCGGATCAAGACCATGACACGCTGATCAGCAACTTCTGCGACTTGACAGGCGCCTCGGCCGACCAAGTATGTGATATTCTCAACACGGCATACCTCGTAGCAAGATCCTAATGTTCGACGCTTTCTAGGCCACAGAATACTTGACAGCGACCAATTGGGATGTCAACACCGCCGCCGCCGCCTTCTACGGCGATCTTGACGAAAACGAGCAAGGCCCCTCTTCCACCGGCGCCGCCACTGCCACCACTACCGACGCCGAGTACACCGGTCCACGAACATTGGATGGCCGACCGGCACCTGAGTATGCTGGTACATCCTCTTCGACCTCAAAGAAGCCCGTCAAGCGTCGCGGCCTCGCGACTCTGAGCTCCATAGGCGGCGGTCGCAACCAAGAAGACGACGATGACGACGATGACGAGAGCGATGACGACAATCGCCGGGGACCCAGGGATTTGTTCGCAGGCGGCGAGAAGTCGGGACTTGCTGTTCAAGATCCTGCTCAGCGGTCCAGCGATCCGAGAAAATTGATCAACGATATCGTTGCCAAAGCCAGAGCGTAAGTGTTGCCACTCTCTGTCGTTGGGTCGCCAGATCTAATTGCTAACTTCTTTCTCAAACAGCAATGCCACCGAGAGTAATCCCGCATCTTCCCCCGCTGCAGGCCCCTCATCGAGTCGCTTCAGTGGCTCCGGTCAGACATTGGGCGGAGATGGCGTAGAGAGTCGCACTATTCCTAGCTCCAGAGCTGCTGGGGCCGTTCCCGAGGGGCCTGCGCAGGAGCGGATTCTCCATATCTGGCGTGACGGCTTTAGCATTGATGATGGGGAGCTTCGTCGTTTTGACGACCCTCAGAACAGGAGCGACTTGGATATGATCCGCAATGGACGGGCGCCAATCCATCTCATGAATGTCCGCATGGACCAACGGGTCGATGTCAAGCTCCAACAACACGACGAGAACTACCGCCCTCTGCCCAAGATCTACCGACCCTTCGGCGGTGAGGGCCGTCGATTGGGTAGCCCTGTGCCCGGTGAGGTAACACCAACCCTCTCCCCTCCGGCCGCGACTACGACACAGCCTCAGGCCAGCCAGGCCCTGAGCACCGGAGTGGATGAGTCGCAGCCGACCTTGATGCTGCGCATTCAGCTTCCCGACGGAACCCGCATGCCAGCCCGATTCAACCCCACGCAGACAGTCGGCGATGTCTACAACTTCATTGGACGCTCGTCTTCCTCGCTTTCAGCCCGTCCGTGGGTTCTCTCCACCACATTCCCCAACAAGGACCACGAAGACAAGGGCTTGGTGTTGGGTGACATGCCCGAGTTTAAGAAGGGTGGTGCTGCTGTCGTCAAGTGGAAATAGGCCTATTTCCAGCATTGATGACAAGCGCCAGGAACAATTTGGCTTCATAGTATCGGCGTTTTGATGGTTTGGCGGCACTAGACCAAGCGATGGACAACAGTGTATCTGTCGGTTTTTCGTCCCGAGAGCTGTGTCCAGCTTTGAGACCGGCTGGTCTTTTCAGCAGGGGAAAGATCAAATAAAAAGTAAAACCTGCTCATAATTACATGCTGCCTTGTGTTTATTTGCCCAACCATTTTGAACACCTTTGACGCCGCTGCTGTGGTACTATCCCAACCCGTGATGTTTGCACGGGCTTTCTCTTTTTCCACCACCAGAAATACAACACCAAAAAAAAAAGAAAACACTAGATAGTTTTTCCATCACTGAACATGCCTTTTCTTCAACTGTTTGGATGAGCCATCCCATGCTCTCACGCTCCTGGGTAATAACTCCCCGCAACAGCCCTATACGGACTCTGCTGTACCGCCCCCCCGCCCGGAGCAGCAGCAGCGGGAGCAGCAGCAGCGGGAGCAGCAGCAGCGGGAGCAGCAGCAGCGGGAGCAGCAGCAGCGGGAGCAGCAGCAGCGGGAGCAGCCGCCCCCGGGCCTGGCCCATCCAAAAACCTGAACCACGACCTTGCTGCCGTCACATTCAACTTTGCGCTGTTGAACCTCGCCTCCCCCGGCGGCATGCACACCAAGATGTACGTGTTGGCAGTAAACTTGGTGACAAACATGCTAAAGTGGCTCCCCATCTTGTACTCAAGCTCGGAGAACTGCTCGGCGTTGCGCGGCGTGCCCGTGAACTTGCTGCAGGTGTGCTTCCACGACTTGAGGATATTCGACATGCGCTCGAAGCGGTCGCCATAGGGGTTCTTATTCCCCTCGTGGGAGGCCCACTTTGACACGACAAGAAACGAAGTCCGCTCGAACAGGAGGATCTCGTCGGCTTCGATGGCGACGCCGAGGGAGGCGAGCTGGGCTTCGATGACGGCCAGGTTCGGGACGAGGTCGTGGATGATGGACGCCCAGGCCTTGTAGAGGGACTGGTCCCAGATGGAGGTTGCAAAGAGCTGCATTTCTGGTTCGAGGTCGTCGGCTGGGTGGGTAGGGGTGAGGGTGGTTGGGGAGGGGGAGTGTTGGGCGAGGGAGCCTTTTCTGATTATCGCGACTGCCTCCGAGGTTTTTTTCCGGACGACGGCGGCTCGTTGGACGAAGACTTCTTCTCTCATTTGGGGGGGGATGAGGTCCATTTTGTGGATTAGGACAAAGATTTGGGCTTCGCGGGAGTATTGGACCAGTGCCGAGATGATGTTGACGTAGGTTGCGAGGTCGCGCTCTACGTCTCGGGATTCAATGTCGAAGATGTAGATGAGGACGCCGACGTTGGAGAAGACGTGGGCGCGCTGCTGGGAAAGGTAGTTTTCCATAAAGGCTTCTTGTCCGCCGCAGTCCCAGAGGTTGAGGGTGAGGTTGCCGAGGAATTTGACGTGGGAGAGGTCGATGTCTATTGTTGCGCCTCTATTTTTGGGTCAGTAATTCATGTCTTGGGTGAGAGTGACAGGGGGGAAGAGAACATACAATCGGCGGGTATCGCGGGCGAGGTAATTGGAGAAGATGATGCTTCTCATACTGGATTTTCCGGAGCCGCTTTTGCCCATGAGGAGGACCTTTTGCTTCTTGACTTTTTTGAGCTGAGTTTGTGTTTTTGGAATTCCCCCTCCCCCTGATGAGCCATCTGTCACCCCCGCGGTGCCACCGCTCCCTGTTGTCGTCTCCAGGCCTGACATTGTGTTTGTTGGGTGTGCTACCTCATGTGTGATATTGGTGTATGGGTTGCTGAGCAAGTCCAGCCCTGACTAATTAAGATGATGTGAATGATTGAAGCGGTCGCGATGAGTGAAGTGGTTGTTGGTGAGAGCAGGCATGGATGAGCGGCTGGGTACGGGAGCTGATTGAGGATCCACCTGGGGAGCGGGTCGACAGGGATCATCGGTACAACTGAGCTAACTGTAAGGGGTTTGGCGGTGTGGATGAGCAACGGGAGCTTAGCCTCACGTGACGAAATACGTCACTGCTTATTTTTGCTTAGCTCACGACGTTGCGATTCTTCAGCCTTCACTTGTCTCATGGGAGCGAACTCGGAGCCTGTATCATATTTGACTCTTTGAGCTAATGTCAGGTACTTCATGAAAAGGGTGGATGAAATGACCAGCTGTTTTGGATCAGGCAAAGCCACACTCTGGCATCAATCGACCATTCAAGCAGGCAGCTGTCCAGGTACTGTCCAAGTAGGTTTTTCATGTCTCAACTGTCTTCACCATCTGAATCGTCTTTCAATCTTTTTACGAGAATCTTAATCTACTCACTTCTTGCCTGCTCGACAAAGCTGGTAGAGTCTAGACCAAGCAGTGTGAACGAGCATTCCAGGTGTTGCCGAGCAACCTGCCCCCTTTGCCCCTTTCATGCCATTCCTTCAACTCAGCCTCCTCACTTGGACATGCCAGTTGCCAGGATGGCGAAAATCAAACAGTTTCAAATACAGACCTGGAGTCAAGCTTTCAGTCACCGTGTTGGTTCCCGTGATATGTATTGCTGTCATCCTGTTTCGACTAGAGTGAAGGGACAGAGCATAAAGGCAACCCAGTCTTGTATGCAATCGAACCTTCCGTTGAACTGAAGATATTCACCCCGCAACACCGACTTCAGTAAATAGCACTAGCGTTCACGTTGTTTGTGTCTCTTGGGTGTCGGCGACTTTGCAGTGAATTACCAGTTCCACCAACACGCCGATTCACTCCAACAATTTGGCTCTGTTGTCTGCCGCAACTATATAAACGATTTCTCATCTTCAACGGCCTCTTCTCTTCCTCTTCCTCTTACCAGTGTCGATATACGAGCAATATTAACGACTCGACTTCGAACCTAACCAGCAATCTACTCACACACATTCTCTGGAGATACTCAAACCCACCTCTCCACACTTTCACCAACAAACATCCACCCTCACCATCAAACACCATGATGCCCCAGCTCCTCTACCCAGGCCTCACCAGCCTCCTCTTCCTCCTCTTTGCCCTTCAGATCTCAGCCCACATGATGATCTCCTCACCACCACCCCTCGGCTCATCAAGCAACCCCAACCTCCGCTCTTCCGATATTGATTACAACCTGAAGGACCCCCTCTCCCCATCCGGCCTAACCTACCCCTGCGGCCCAAATTTCGACCTCTACTCCCTCTCCCCACAAGGCAACCCCGTCGCAACTTGGGCGGCTGGTTCCAGCCAATCCTTCACCCTGGACGGCGGCGCCTCCCACAACGGCGGTTCCTGCCAGGCCTCCCTCTCCATCGACGGTGGTAAATCGTTCAAAGTCCTTCGCAGCTACGAAGGCGGCTGTCCACTCAAAAGGAACTACCAGTTCAGCATCCCAGCTGACGTTCCGGCAACAAAGAAAGCGGTCTTTGCGTGGACCTGGTTCAACCAGATTGGGAATAGGGAGATGTACATGAACTGCGCCGTTGTCGACATCACACCCGGGTCAGGCGGAAAAGGCGGATGGGCCAAGAAGCCAGAGGTGTTCAAGGCAAATATTGGGAACGGGTGTACCACGGTCGAGAGATTCGACGTCGAGTTTCCCAACCCGGGGGATGATGTTGCTAGGGGTGGGGAAGGGAATTTTGCGAGCCCGGTGGGGGATTGTGGGACGGTGAATCGGGGGGCGGACTCAGGTGCGGGAGAAGGCAGTGGTAATACCCAGGGCGGCGGTACCGATAGTGGAAACGGAGGTGCTAACCAGAACCCAGACTCGCCGCCAGCAGGGGATTCGCCTGGCTCTAGCACAACTGATCCGACTAGGCCATCTCAGCCCAACTCAGGAGGTAAGTCAACATCTCTCTTCACCATCTCACCACCCCCCGATTCTGTTTCCTACCGTCAAAAACGAGTTGAAGCCAATTCTCCCTTTCTTATTCTCTTTTCTTTCTAGATGATCCAGACTCAAGCTACGTCCCCTCCATCGACGACTGGAAGCCAGGGAGGGATTTCCCAGAGTGGTTCAACAAGAACTCTGGGATGTCTATCATAGTCTCTTTTCCTTCAGTCTTTATGGCTTTGACGCTTTCTTTCCTCTTTCATATGTAAGCTTTGATCGGGTAATCTTTTCTTTTCCTCTGTTTGAGACATTGACTAACACTCTTTCGAAATCTTATTAGCGGTACCTACTACCTCTGCTTGTGGCACAAAAACCGTCACCGCGAAGCCAGAGGGGACAATGGTCTTCACGCGGACATTCACCGTCACTTGGTGAGGAGATATTGGTGGGACATCAGGTTAGGGCCAGCGAAATTGGACATGTAGTTAAGACACAAAATTTGGGATGGTTTGGTGGTAATAAATACTGGTATTTCAAAAAGATGAACAATTCTTTTCTCAGAATTGTACTAAACTATAAATATTCGTAATTCATAATCATAAAATGCAAACGCTACGTTACAGTCGTAAGACCCATTCCACCTTCTGACTTTACCCTTTGCGCCCGCAAAACACAAGATCATAAGACGCTCCCATAAACAGCAACAATAACCTCTTTCAGGACACTACGCCAACAACCTCTGTGCCTGTCCCTGTCCCTGCCCAGCCATCCCCCCCTCCTGCTTCCACCTCCTCAACTCCTCCAAGTTAACCTGCCCAATAATATTCCCCCTCTGTGTCCTCAACTCCGTCATCTTCAACTCATGCCTCCCCCTGGCCCCCTCCCCATCAATCTGATTCCTCACCGCATACGCATTCAAGTTCGCCTCCCTCTGCCTCTGACTAAACTCCGCCTCCTGCAACTTCCTCTGACTCTGAAACTGCAACTGTTGATAGTTAAAGTTTTCCTTCTCTTCCCACCTCTGCCTATGCAAATCCTGCATCTGCGCCAAACTCTTTGCATGTCTCAGCTCCTTGTGCTCTAGCGCGACAGTGTTCTTCTGTCTGCGCTCTTCAATATGCTGCACATGGGCCCGTTGGCGATGAGCCAAAGACGCACTCCGTTTCTGGTCCGCCATGGCGAGATTATCGTTATGTTTCTGCCATCGGACCCCCGATTGAACATTCGCCTCACTGATCTTGATCTGCGAGTCGTTCTGATGTCGATCTGCCTTGAGGAAAGTTGCCTGCTGGTGGTTCAAGCTGCGTTCCTTGCGCCCCTGTTGGGAGTGTTCCTCCTTGTATCGCACGCTGCGGCTGTGCTTTTGCTCCTCAATCTGGGCGTGCACCGTCGCCTTTTCCGTCACCCGTCTCAGCTCATTACCGTGACTTTCCTCCACACGACGATTGCGCTGCTCCCAGGCTCGTCGCTCCCGCTCATAATCGCGAATCTCTTCTGGGAGGCCAACAGCATCAGCTGGCTGCGTCTCTTCGATGGTGGCATAGAACCTGTCCTCAACACCGTGGTCCTGAAGCATTTGTACCAAGGCCGGCGAGCGCGGGCCAAGGAGGATCCCTTTCATGATGTACATCGTCGGAGAATAGTGATAGATGCCCTCCTGGAACGTATTCTCGTGACTGTTGAGGGTCTTGTAAAGCAGTCGATCGAGCAGAACTCGCGTGATGGCCTCGTTGTTCTGATTATCCAGGGCAAGGAATATGACAGTTTTGCCGCGCACCTTGAGCAGAGGGCTGGCATCGACAGAGGCGAGAATGTCAAGACTTTCATCCGCAAGGGCAATGTCATGCGGCATTGTTGCCTTGAGAGCAACCTCGCCCAGTGCAGTTCGGCCGCCATGCTTCGTGGAACGATAATTGACATCGTGACCAGCATCGAGAAGCAACTTCATCGCTTCAGGGTGAAAGTTGCGAGCCGCCTCATGGAGACTCCCGTCATTAACAGAAGGGTTATGTTGAAGCAGCGTCTTCATCATGTCGATGTCCCCTGCGCGAGACGCGAAGAAGAGCGGCGACCGACCAAGGTTATCCTTCACGCTGACCTTGGCCCCGTAGCTGAGGAGCATCTCCACAACATCAACTCTCCCAGATTTGACAGCCACGAGAAAGGGCGTGGTTTTCGAGACCGGGGTGGTGTATGAAAGATCGGCTAATTCCGTTAGAATGTCTTTGTTGTCACAAGAGGCGAGATACTTACATCCATGGCAGATGAGAGCTTCAATAACATCTTTGCTAATCATCTCATCCTTTTGCAACAGTGCCCACATCAGCACAGTGACAGGCTCAAGCTCGGCCTGAGCACCCTTTTCTGTGTCACAAACGGCCCAAACAGTAGACTCCAGACGACATCCAGCCCTCACCAGACGATGGACAATCGCAACCGAGTCTCCATAAGACTTGAGAATGAGAATGATCGGCGGGTGCGGCATGCCGGGAAGGGAATGATTGAAGTCGGTAGGCAAACCTGGTTGAGCCATGACGTTGAGAATTTGGAGAAGAACAGACTCAGAGTGGTGAGCCATGATGGCGGCAGAAAGAGCCAGTGTTGCGGAAGTGGCATCAGCTTTTTGCTTCAACAAGTAATCGAGGAGGAGAGGGTCGCCCCTTGATGCCGCCGTGCCAACAGCCTTTCCGTTTTCGCAGTTTACGTCGGCTCCCGCGGCAAAGAGACTGTCCAGAAAGGCCCTTGACAAAGTAGCTTGATCATTGTCACAAGCGAGCTGGTCCACCACGTCCATCATCGCCCTGCTGGCAATCTGGGGGGAAGCGCCATGTTTCAAAATAATTCTGATAGTGTCGACATGTTCAAACGCAATCCACTGCTTGCCTCGGCTGAGAATAGCGGCAAAGGCCTGTGTAAAAAGCTCCGGAACCTTCCCAGCGTACCCTGCCAATAGATGCAACAGGTCACGTTCAAGATTACAAGCCGCGTTCTTGATACACACGCCATTGTCATGAGTTGGCTCTGCCCCAGAGTCAAGTAGCGTTTTAGCGAGTGCCAAATCCGGTTTTGGTTCCAAAACCACATGTTTGAGCGCCATATTGAGATGATCAAGCTGAAGCCGACTCATGACCTCACCCAACACCGCCCTCCTATCCGTTCTTGGGGCACGGAGCGCCTCCATGAGTAGCGTGAACAAGGCCTTGTAACTGATACCTTGACCTAGAACCAAGTGAAAGGTCTCGGGGCGAAAGCTTCGGATTGCGTAAATAAAGACCTCTCCATTGTTGTAGTTTACCGATGCACGTGTGAGAAGTAGTTGTATCAACTCCCTGGGCTGATGTTAGTCACGCTTCATCAACAGGGAACTGCTGTCACAACTTACGTATTGCCAAAGTCGTTCTTGAACACTTCCACCAACGCTTTCCCACTGGCAACTTCGTCGATAGGGTGGCGAACCAGTAGTTCAACCAGACGGCGTTTCTGATCCTTGTCCTCAGTACCCATCGCCCAGCCAAGCGCGGCACCAAGTGCCTCCGGTGATGGCTCTCGGTCCACAATTTGTTCTGCGATGTCCTCACACGAGGATCGTACAGCGACTTGCAAAGCCTCGCCCTTTCGATGGTTGACATCGGCCTTTCCGTCATACAGGATCAGATTGAATAGACACAGGTCCCTGTCCCTCGCAGCGCTATCGCCACGCTTAGAGTCAGAAACCAGGCAATGGACAATGCTGATCAGCGCTTCTGCCACACAGAGACCTTGGGCTCCCGCATCGATCAGACGTTCAATAATCCCGTATCGCTCATCGTTGTCGTTGACTTTCACGGCCTGCGAAACCGCAATCGTAAGACTCTGCGAGGAGGGGTCCAGCCCAAGAAGCATGGCCAAAACGTCCACTTGACCAGTCCGGATTGTTTCCACCAACGCAAAACCTTCGTACTCTTCGGGGATTCGTCTGTGTCGGATGATGGTTTCCAGGAGCTGAACATCCCGCCGTCTTATGGTCTCGATTAAGCCGTCCGTGATCAGGTGTGTCGTCGCTGGACCAGCCGCACCAGCTGCCAAGCACATTCCTACCATCTCATAGCCAAAGGTGTCGAGGTTGTTGGTTGCCTTATTGACAGCTGTGTCTAGAGTTCGTGGCGAGGCCTTCACCGGTCCAGAGATCAATGCGGCCACGAGATCTGGTCGAGAATCCTCCACAGCGCGGATAAGTGCGATACCATCACCATAGTTGACGTCTGCCCAGTGGTTCAGCAAAAGACGTATGACATCGACCGAGCCATTTGCTACCGCCAGTCGAAGTCCAGTCGACCGGCAGGCCAGGCACGGCAGATGATGTCCCGAGAGGAGAACCTCGATGAGATCCACGTTGTCGCGGAAAACGGCGCCCTGAAAATCATCGTGTAGGTAGACAGGGCTTGCTCCGTGATCCAACAGTGTACGGATAATCGCCAAGTTGCCCCTGGCTATCGCGTGATGGAGGACACTGTCGAGATTCTGCTGGTCGGCATGGGCTGCGAGAACATGGACTGTTTCCGGTCGGCATTTGATGGTGGCGCGGAGAAGGATATCACTCCGCTCATTGTTCTGATGTCGTTGAGCAATCTTGGTCCATGTGGTTGAGTTTCGGCGGCGGACAAAGTTGACGTCGGCACCAAGAGAGAGCAAAGCCTTGACAACCCCTAGCGACCCATCTGACTCTACCACCTCGGTCAAGACCTTGTTGATCTCGCGGTGGCTGAACTCTGTGCCGGCCTGAGATGAAAATCGGTTTCGGAGCCAGCCGAATGTTTGTTCGTCACGGATCTGGGCTCGCTGAGCCTGGAGGAGCTGAGTTGCCTGTTTGTTCTCACTACCGGCCATTTCTACGGCAGGTGCCAGCTAGTATTGGAGGTGTGAGCAGTTTGGACATGTTAAATTGAACGAGAGACCAAAAGCAGGCGGGAATGAGAGCCGGCGGTGGCACGCGCATAGCTATGTATGGGTTCGTCCATGGTGTCCGACAAGCCAACCACGAGGCTCGCGACATGCCGAGAGCTTCTGTTCGACCCGGCAGTGTGGAATGAAGCTGTTCGATATGCAGCACCAGGGGATGTGCCATGCAAGCGGACGATTGACGTGTCCCAGGTGGAGCGGCAGTGGTGATGTTTGGTTGGCTGCGGTGCTTCCCCTACGCGCATTAGCCGCCAGGAACATGAGCTGCGCCGCACCATCCCTGACCAACCAGTTGAACCTCAGTGGGTGATGCACACCTCCTGAAGCAGGCACCTGTCAGCCCAAGCACCACTCAAACCGTCGGGAAGCGCTGTTGATGTGTTTCAGGTCGTTTATTGAACGTCGAGCTGTCGACGTGTCAAGCCGAGCCCCCCAAGAGGAGTAAAGGAATACATGACGCTAAATGACGCGCGAAAGTCGAGGCTTGCAACGCGCGCATGAAGATCAAATGACAGACATTAGATGCACCGAGGTGAGGCTCTGGAGAAGCTCGATGCTGGCGGGGACATGGTTGTGGGGAAAGAAATGGTGATGTCACATGTTCAAAAATACCTTCACGAGCACTGCCTGGCTCTTTCCTGCTACACACAAACAGCTCCGAAAAGATTGATTGGATAATGCACTGCACTGCAGCAGCTGCAACGTTCTGTGACTGGAAATGGTAACCATGCACACAACATCCAAGCTCACCACCCCACCACCACTTCGGCCCCCAACTCGTCGAACAAAGCTGCTTATGTCGTGCTCCTAAGATTCGATCCCTTGGCCAGGAGGGCAGCGCACACAGCCGCGACTGCCACCGCAGTAGATGTCGCAAACGAGTATCGAAGGCCTTCAAAGTAGACATGTCGTGCCTTGAGTTGGATGTCGGGCGGCAGGTCTCGGATGGCCGACACCGAATGACGGATCTCTTCGACAATCTAGCAATATCACATGTCAGCTCTCTGCATATTCCCCACAGTCCTTCTCTCTTCAAAGTCGCAAAACAGGGGCAAAGTACTCTCCATTTATCTGGTATCTCGCCCAAAGCATCGGGTAACCGAATGCTGAGCGTGGTTTGGAGGATTGCAGATGTCACTGCCACTCCATAGACTGTTCCTAGCGATCGGATCAAGTACACCGTCGAGGCTGAAACGGCATGGTCTGTGATTTGGCAGTAAGTAACCCAATTCACAGCTTTCAGCGAGGCGACACTTACCGGCATGATCGAAGGTAGCTAAAGAGGTAAACAGAATGCCTGGGTAAACAATGCCTTGACCCAAATTTGCCGGGAAGATGTACACGTAGTACTTCCAAGCTGAATCCTCAAAACCGAGTGAGGTCACCAAGGCGTTTCCTATAACCATGAGGAACGCTCCAGTGCGTACCAGAGTGAGGAGCTTGCCCCATCTTGACATGACAACACCGGCTATCAAGCCGCCAATAGGCGTGGCGAGGGATGGGATGGCGAGCCGAGCACCGGCAGCCGTAGCCGAGTCCAGCAACACAACTTGAAAGAATAGTGGAAGGTTGAAGAGGTACTGTTGATGACGATGTCAGCAAAACGTTAGGTCTAGGTGTGTATCTCGTGGTCATCAACGTACCGCGTAGGCTGACAACCCAACACAGATATTGGCAAATTCCACCAGCAAAGGGAATTTGCCCTTGATCAGACGCAGCGGAATGATGGGAATGGCCCGAGTCCTCGATTCCACCACCAGAAACAAGACGAACAAAACGGCACTACCCACCAAGGAGGCAATGACCCACGGACTCCCCCATGGCAGCTCATTCCCCCCAAGACTCAGACCAACAAGCTGAATAGAGATGGCCAAAACCAGCAGCAGTGCGCCCGAAAAGTCCACCTTGGTCCAGATATCTCGAAACCCCTGACCCAAGTCAAACCCTCCTTCGGGGTTCTTGATTACCAAGGCACCAACAACAAGAGCAAAAGCAGAGATGGGCACTTGCAGCAAGAAGCACCATCTCCAACCAATACCGTCGGCAATAGTTCCACCAAAAGAAGCACCACAAATAGCTCCAAATCCAAACATGCCGTTCTGAAGAGCCTGGTACATACCCCGTTTGCGGAACGGGATCATATCCGAGTTGACAATGGTGGCTTTTCTACACGTCAGTCCAACTTCTTCCGTTCCTCAACATTATCCACACGTACCCATAGTCATCAACCCACCACCCCCAAACCCAGTCAAAGCCCTCATACAATTAAGCAGCACCACATTCCCAGCAACCCCACAACCAAGACATCCCAATGCAAAAGTCACAGTCGAGATGAAGAAGCACACGCGGCGGCCAAAGATGTCAGAAACCCTTCCGTACAACGGCTGGAACGCAGTGCTGGTCAGGAGATACGACGTGGTAAGCCAGGAGGCATTGTTCGCCGCATCAAATTCGGAGCTGATGATGGCGTAGGTCGCTGCGGTGATGGTGCCGTCGAATCCGTACAGGAAAACATTCGACATGATGGCGACTTGTATCCAGAGGAACCCCCGAGGGGGCGACCATGTTTCCTCGTCTGGGGCACGAAGGAGGGGTTGGTCGTCTCTGATGCTGTTGAGGAGCTCATGGTCGTCCGTGTCGTGCCTCTCTATATCTGATGACGTCATTCTCGCTGTCGTGATTTCAAGAGGGAAGCGGCCTCTGGGACTGAACAATTCGGTCGCCTTGGAGAGAAAATATTCTGGCGCCGTGATCATGAAAAAGAGCAAGAGAAGCCAAGATTTTCAAACGCAGCATGGCGATGGTGTGCGAGCAAGGGTAGGGTCAGTTGTCTCGATATATGCATACATGCAATAAAGCGATTACAACAACCTCCCTTTCCGCTGAGTTGAGTCACGCCGGGGGATACCTGCATTCTAATTGCATTTGGATGCTACCTACATTTAATGTGTGGGTGTTCATCGAGATCATACCTCATGTAAATATTAATAACTCGCAGCCGGTCTCGGACAAACCCCCACGACCCCCTCTCTCTAACATGCATAACAAGAGGTTCACGGGCATAAAGAGCTGGTTATGGAGAAGTATCTCTTGGTTCAGCACCATGACGGCATCACTCTTTGTCATGAATTGATCGTTGACAGCAGAGCAGGTATTCTGACACTGGCATCAGAATGGGGCGGTATGGTGCGATTCTCAAAACTTCCTTTTTTGTTAACGTCGTTGGTTGTGGTGGGATACTCCTCGAGCCGGCGCAGCATTGCTCAACAATCAGCGGTCAGTTGGCCTCCGCATTAGAGGTAGGATCATCGGAGCTCTCCTGCGATTTCACACTCGACAACTAGGACACAATCGCAGATCAAATATGTCTGCGTTGAAGACGGACTGCCAACACTTCAAACACCACCAGCCAAACAAGAAAAGATCGTCGTAAAAGAATGCACTATTCATTGCAACAGGTAAAAGCAGAAAACCGAAGTCAATATCCAAGGACCAACCAAACCTACGATATACAAATCCAACCTACAACCAGCAAAACATCCTAATCCTTAACCAAGAAACTCCCCCACCACCCCCTTGCCCCCCTCAATGATATCCCCCACAATCCCCAAATACCCCTCCAGCACCCGCTCCGCCTCTTCCTTCCCAAACAACCGTCCATCATACCCCATCTTGAGCCTATGCCCCCCATTCCCATCCCTAAAAACCTCAAACATGATCGCATAATTCACATACATCGTCACCTTGCTCATAGCCATGACGATCCACCTCATGTGATCCTGCTCTCCCGGCGCGGGTTCAAACGGCTGGAACAAAAACAGCGTCTTGGCTCGCTCCGCCTCGGCATGCTTGTAGATGTCCCCCAGTGAAACAGACCCGTTCTCCGTCATGGCCCAGAACCCAGATTGCGTCTCCTTTAGCAGTGTTTGCACGCCTGTTGAGTTGTCCATCTGCGCGCGGAAGGGCAAAAAGTTGGCGCATGTCCCCGGGATAAGCTGGGGGTCGTCAAGGTCAACGTTTCGACCGGTCAAGAGATAGTCGTACGTCACATCTGGGGAGGAGGACTTGGAGAGGCGAGCAAGGAGGAGAGTGTAAGCAGCCTGGAAGACAATGCTGGCCGTCACGCCGGCAGACTGCGCGTAGGCATTGACAGGGAGACCGGTCTTGGCGACAACGACACCACTAACCTTGGGGTCATGAATGTGCGCGGGGAAGGAGAACCTATTGCCGGAGAGGGTCGACTTCCAAAAGTTGAGCATTGGCTCCCGAAGGCTCGGCAGGTTGGTATACTCCACAAATGTCTTGAACGAAGTAGGCGAGACGGGCATGGGATGACCATCGCGTAAGGCGGCGAATTGGTCGTCGAAGATGCGGAGCAAAGTCCCGTCATACATGGCGTGGTCGAGTTTGGTGACTAGGTCCATCGTGCCGTCAGGGTATCGGAGTACAAGGTAGCGCACAAACGGGCGGCCGACGGAGAATCGTTGGTCCCAGTGTCTGCGAACAAGTCTCTCCTTCTCCTCGCCATCAGGGGTCGGACAGTCAACCACTTCCAAGTCCAAGATGGGCTTCCTCAAGATAATCTGCACCCAACTGAGAGGGTCTGATTCGTCTTGCTTCATGTACATGGCGCGCAAAATCTGGTTAGCCTGCGTGAGCTTTTCTGTCAGGTTGATCCACCGCTCGAGGTTGAAACCAACTGGAAGACGCCGCACTGTCATCAACATCCAAAACTGCTCTTCGCTGTGACCCTGTGTCAGGAACTCCACCTGACCCGGGCCGCAGTGGTAGATGTCTTCCACATCATCATCCGACAGGCCAGAAGCTCCCAGCCTGTCTCGAACCACTTGCTTCACCTCAAGCTCCACCCCCTGATCGAGTGCCAAGTCCGCCATAATTGGCTTGACGCGCTGAGCTTGCTCCTGGAGAGAAGGATAGGTGACAACATCGTTGACGGACAGAGAGAAGCCTTGCTGACGGAGCATGCTGGCGAGATTGATAGCAGCGATAGAATCACCACCGTAGTTGTAAAAGAGTGCACTCAGGCTGATGCTCTCTGGTTCGACGTCGAATAACTCCGCCCAAGCATCACGGAGCGTCTTCTCTTGTTCGGTCAACTCTGAGTCGTCAATGAGTTGCCCATTCGTCGTGGGCATTGTCGTCGAGTAACCGGCTAGTGCCTTGGGGTCCAAACCTTCAGCAAGCTGAGCAAGCAGCTTTCTGTTAATCTTGCCTGACGGGAGGAGAGGGAAACCCTTGAAGGGCAGCAAGACCTTGGGCATCATGTAGTGAGCCAGAGACTGGAGTCGATCAAGGATCACGGCGGGATCGACGACGGCAGTCGAATAGATGCCACTGCTCTCGGCTTCCTTGTCTGGCTTCTCAACGGGCACAAAGTACACCACGATCTGCTTCTTGCGCTGAACTTCCGCCACTCCAACAACACACAACTGCACCACATCAGCAGCCTGGCTCAAGATGGTGTTTTCGATCTCGCCGAGCTCGATGCGAAAGCCGTTCAGCTTGACTTGGTTGTCTCTCCGGCCCAAGCACTCAATCTCCCCATTCGGTAGCCAGCGAGCGTAGTCGCCGGTGCGGTAGAGAACCGAACCATCCTCTGCAGTCAAAAAGGACTTGGCCGTGATGTCGGGGCGGTTCAGATACCCAATTGCAACCTGGTCTCCACTGACGCAAAGTTCGCCAACAGTCCCATGCGGGACGGGAACTAGCAACTCTGGGTGCAGGATAGACGCGTGCACAGCTTTCAACGGGCGACCGATGCTCTTCAGATTGCCGTTGGGCAAAACTTTGGAAACAGTCATGAGTATCGTAGCTTCGGTTGGGCCTACTTGCTGTTAGAATAAGGAGCTACTTGCAGTGGTGAAGAGAAAGCAACATACCATAGCCATTGTACACATCCATCCGAGTCGCCCAGACACTCGCAATCTCGGGTGTGATGGGCTCACCACAAACAAGCAATGTCGTCAGAGTTGGCACCCGTTCAGGGGAGATAAGCTTGGAGATGGTTGGCGTGATCATCAACTGCTCAGCCCCAACAGCATTGACACAAGCTGCAAGATCCTGCATCAATGTGTCCTGGTCCGTAATGGAGATGATACCGCCAGAACCGAGGACGGTGAAGACATCGAAGTAGGATGCGTCGAAAACATAGTTGAGGAACCAGAGAACATGCCAGCGGCTGTCGATACCACAAGCCTCAATCATGCCTTCAGTCGATGCCCCGACGGCGCCGTGGTGCACCTGCACACCCTTAGGCAGGCCAGTCGAGCCGCTTGTGTAGATGACATAGGCCAGATCATTCATAGAAGGCTCGGGCAGATCAGATGGCCTGTTCGCATGGCGGGTTGTGTCCACTGTGTCAAGGCTGATCACGTCGCCAGCAAACGAGTCAAACACCTCAGCGTGCACGCTATCGGTGATGGCGATGGTAGCCCCAACATCCCGCGCAATGAACTCATTTCTGTCTCGGGGGTTCTTGGGATCGAGTGGAGTGAAGGCAGCACCGGCTTTGAGGACACCGAAAACGGCAACAAGAGTGTTGATAGACTTGCGCATGCATATGGGAATAATATCGCCGGTCCTGACGCCTTTGGCTACAAGATGCCGCGCCAAGTTGACCACGGCGTTGCCGAACTGTCTGTAGGACATCGCGGTCTTGTGCTTCAGGTCGGAAGACAAGCCCTGCAGAGCCATCTTTTCAGGATACTGCGCGATCATTCGATTGACCAAAGTCAAGGCGGTTAGGCCAGGCTCTGTGGGACGGACCCTAGACAGAGAGTCCAGGAACTCGACTTCTTCTGTTGAGGTGGCGATGATATGACCGATAAGGACTTGGGGCTGTTCAAGAAAGGCCTTGATCGTCTCGGCAACATTGCCAAGTAAGAAGGAGGCTTTGTTGCGCGGCAAATGGGAAAGGAGACGCAATCTCAGGTGACCGCCCGTCGTTGCCTCTGCTTCGAGCATCGTCGTGTCGCCGACAAAGTTTGGCTCGTAGGGCTCAGAGCGCACAATGGGACCGTCTTGGCTCAAGGACTCTGCGACCTCGCTGTCCTTGATAAGCACATTGGCCAGGGTATCGTAGTGATCGGAGCTTAGGTTTGCCTCTCTCAGGATGTTGCGCAAGCCGAACTGAGCCTTTGGCGCGATGTCCCAGATGTCGTCTTGTATGGCCCTGGCGAGATCGATCAGAGACGTCTCGGAGTCTAGCTGGACACGGAAGGGGACCGTCGCAATCGTAGGCCCAGGTATGTCGAGAATTCCCTCTACGGGCATGTCACGGCCTGACAGCGTGACGCCAAAAAGTATGTCGTTCTTTGACGAGTGCATGGAGAGCACAACGGCCCATGCCGCGTAGATGAGGGAGCCAACAGACACTTTGTGTGATGCTGCAGTGGCCTGAACATCATGGGCGATGACTGTGTTCACCACGACTGCCTGGCCGGTCGTCTGCCCGAGAATGGTTGATGGGACGCCATCCAGCCTCTTCTGCCAAAACGCCGCGAGCTGTTGGTGCTCCTCTTGCTGCAGCTTCAAGACCTCACGCACAAAGTTGGCATAACCTGGCCGTTGTGGAAGCTGCTTTCCACTGAGCGCGGCTGACAAGTCGTCGATCAGAAAGTTGTTGGACCAGTGATCAAACAGGGCGTGGTGCATGGTGACAGCCAAGATGTCATCCTTCAGGCTGGCGAACTGCACAAAGTTGCCACCCAGTTGCATGGATCTCTTCTGGAGCTCTGAATACTCATGGGCCGTTGTGAGGGGAAGGTCTTCCCACGATAAAGGGACGGCCATCTTCCTGATGACTTGGAGGAAGGATGTCTTGTGCGGTACAAACGTTGTCCTGAGCAAAGGCAGGCGTGGAATGAGATCCTCCAAAGTCAGTCGGACCTGCTGGGCCGATATGCCCTGCAGACGATAGTAACGGCGATAAACATAGGTTGATTTGCCCTGCAGTGCGTCGGCCAAGAAGGTATCCTGTAACGAGGTAGTCGGGTAAGCATCTTCTACGTCGTCCATCTTGCTTATCCTGGTGTTTTGTGGCAGCAGTGACAGTCGCGGGACGTCCGAGTGGGAATTGTTCTGTGATTGCTTCGCGTGGTTGAGCAGCGCATGCAGAGGAAGTCGAAGTATGTCGCCGACTGAGATTTGGATGTCGTCATGATAGGCCTTGGTTGAAACATGGATAGCATCCAGAGATGAGCCTCCAAGTTCTTGGAAGGTGTTGTTACTGTTGGCGATGCGTGATGCAGGAAGCTTCAGAATATCGGCAAAAATGTCGCAAAGCCGGCGGGTATGGGATGGGAGGTGGCTAAGGGTTTCGTCTTCTGAGGGGGCGCCGTTCGTGTCATGGTGATGGTCCAGATGATGATCTGTAGAGGAACGTAGAAGAGTGGCTCTTTCAAGACGCTGGACGTCCTTGGTGAGCTGCGGGATGTCGACCTTTCCATTCACGTTGAGGGGGAGCTCCTGCCTCAACAGCCAGTAGGTTGGCATCATGTAACTGGGAATATGCTGAGCCAGGAGATCCTTGAGTTCGCTTCGCAAGCGTGGCCATTCCAAAGCCGGCCTCTTCGCAACAATGGCAGCCACGAGTGCTTTGCGGCCGGCGATTTCGGCGGCGACCACGCTGGAGTTCGTGACATCCGGGTGGGTCTGTAAGATTGTGTTGGAATCCCCAGGCTCGACACGCTGTCCGTTGATTTTCACCTGAAAGTCAATTCTGCCGACCATCTCGATCGACCCGTCCTCGTGGGCGACTACCATGTCCCCTGTCCGGTACAGACGACCGGGACCAAAGGGGTTGTCGATGAAAGCCTCAGCCGTCTTTTCTGGGCGGTTGATATAGTAAAGTGCAAGTTGGTGGCCACCTAGACAGAGCTCTCCCGGGACGAGGAGCGGGCTAAGGCGTGTTGTGCCGGGGACGAGCACGAACGAGGTGGTGGTATCGCTTGGCCGGCCGATATTTTGAGGGTTTTGGCCAAGGATCATCTCTCGCCTCCAGTTCACCTGGGTATTTTCACTTAGACCATAAGCGTTCAGTAGCTCGAGTTCGTGAACCCAAGTTGGAATCAGTGCCGGATTGATCAGTTCGCCAGCAACTGTCATGCGCTTGAGACACGGGACGGTGCCGGGGGTGAGGAGGAGGGCAGTTGAAGGCGTTACATCTATCACATTGATCTGCATCTGGTTGATGGTGCGCCCAATGTGGACGGTGAGGTTGTCCTTGCTGGCCAGACACAGGCAGCCGCCCTGCTTCAGAGTAGACCATACCGAACGCTGGGCCGCCGAGAAGACAGGGTTGTGGAACAGGAGTTGGCGAAGATCAGGCAGTGTTGGGAAGGCTGCAAGGCCGGAAGTTGCTGAAGAATGAATATGAAGAACGCCCTTTGGCTTCCCTGTCGACCCGGATGTGTAGATAACGTAAACTGGGTCGTCAGGTTCGTAACCACGGTCCAGGTTTGTATCGTCAGCCCGGGCCGACTCCGCGATGAGCTGATCGATTATTACCTCACGACCTGGGAACCGGCCGGCTGTGTTTCTGTCAACAATGACAACCTGGGCACCGACATCTTCCACAATGAAGTTATTCCTGTCCTGAGGTGTGTCAGGATCCATGGTTACATAGGCCGCTCCTGTCTTGAGAATGGCCACGAGGGAGATGATGAGGCTTGCTGATCTCTGCAGACAAACTGGAACAAAGGAGCCCCTGCCCACAGGCAGCTGTCTGGCAACCCGATTGCTGATGCGATTCAGCTCATCATAGGACAGTGGACGGTCGCCTTCGAATTGGAGAGCTGGGGCATTTGGTGTCAGGCGCACCTGCCGTTCGAAGAGCTTGTGGACGTTGTCGTATACGGGCCGAGTAAGAGGCTTGCCCATCTCAAGCATGAGATCCAGTTCTTCTGGAGATATGATGTCGATCTCACCAAGGTTGAAGTTGGGATGCCTGACCATTTCTGACAGAGCCATCACGAGATGGTCAAGAACCACCATCATCTTCTCTGGCGGGATGGATGCGTCGTGTTGTGCAGAAACGGATATGGCATGGCTAATTTGTACCGCGATAGTCACAGGATGGTGGCTGTTGCCAGAGTAGGGCGTCAAGACTTCGTCATCTCCAACAACAACAACAGACACCTTGAAACTGCTTGCAGAAACGGCATCCATGAGTTCGGGAGTGGCGAAGAAGGCATGTGTTGCCGACAACGTGTTGAGACGGTCAGCCTCCTTGATCAATGCAGCTGCAGTGAGCTCAGGCTTCACATGGAGCTTCAATGGATATTCCTGATCGGCATACCCAATAACAGAGCCATGGCCCTCGATAGTTCTGTCTCTCCCCTCGGCAACAAAAGCAATATCGTGAACCTCGCTGCCCAGGTTACAATGTCGCTCCAGCACCAAACCCAGAGCAGCATACACGACGGCGTGTTCCGAAACACCCAGTTGTTTCGCACATCTTCGGAGCGACGACCCGCTGATGGCAACGGAGCTTGCCGCGGCAGTGTTCTGGAAGGTGCCGGATCGCTCCAGGGGGAAGGAGTGGAGGACCAGGTCGGGAAGGGACTGCAGAGTGTCGGCCCAGAACTCGGCCGACTTTTGGCTTGCTCTTTCCCTAACAAGCCTTAGATAATGTGGAAAGAGCAGCCTGGGTGCTGGGACCCCACCTGACAAGAAGCATAAGAAATCTCTCCAGAGGTGTCCCAGTGATGTGGTATCAGCGACCAGTTGCGGCAGGCAGAGAGAGACATGGGGTCCGGCACTGGCCCATTCGACGACCGGCATCGCGGGCCCTTGGAGACCGAAGGAGTGGATATGTTGGAGGTTGGCATCGGAGGAGCCTTGAATGTTCCTCGGCTGCTTGAAGATGCGCAGCACGAAGCCGTCACCGGTCTTGTCTTCCGCAACCGTTGCCCGCAGCATGTGGTGCTGCAAGGCGAGGGCATGCCATGCCTCGTGGAGCTGGTCGAAGCTCTTGACGATGTCGGTGGAGAGGTCCAGACGGATGATGGAAGCCCTCTTTGCCGCTTCCGGATCCTTCAGCAGCAGTCCTTGTTGAACAGGAGTGCAAGGGATCTCGGATTCAATCTCGTTGTCGGGTGCCCAGTGACCACCAGCTTGACTGTCGGCACCGATGCCACGCAAAGTGGAAAGAGCTCTGGCGACTTGCTTGTATGTGACGTGGAGCGACATGGTCCGGTTGATCGACTTGGCCGTCACATGAGGCTGTTTGGGGCTGTCCAGCCAGCCATGTTCGACTGAAGTATCGATCACGCCCATGGTGGACGGTGTTGTCGACGAGGGTGGGGTCTCCTGAAAAGAAAGTTGAGTTTCTCCTCGGTGATAGCGCATACTGATTGAACAGGGCGAGTTATCACATGAGCTCCATAGAAAGAAGTCAGGAGAAAGAAGAACGGTTGGGTGTGGATGCGGAACAAGAAGAAGTATGAGAGTCCAGATGCTTGAGTTTATATGCTTATATGCATTTTATTTCTCATCTAGGGCTGGCCACCTTCCATACTTCTGGAGACTTACAGGTGCCCCAGGTCCCCTTACCGAGGAACAGATCCCTCAGACTCTTCCCGTAGGGCCAACTACTCACCGTATCTTTTGAGGAACCCAAAACGAATCTTATTACCACACATTGCAACTGGATGAGACTCGGATTCAGACATGTACGACCCGACTACAATGATATCTGGCAACCCACAGATACCACATTGTGTCGACATACAATTAAGATCCATCATTTAGACATATTCTAGCCTCGAATCTACCTGTAAGAAGAGCTATCAAGCTCTTCTGTACGCTGTGAAGCGACGAGCATGTTTCCAGTATCGAATCTTGGAAGAACCGGCATCACCCGTCATCCTCTAGGTACGGCCCGAAACAACCCGAATAGGAGTTAGGGAGGTATCTTTAGTTCACGGTACCTATCCACTTGCCCATAGACTCCCGATTCGTCTTTTCAAGCCTCCCGGCAAATTTTTCGGCCCTGGTATCATGAGGTTACGTGTCCATGCACATATTGCATACCACATCGGGGATCCGGGTTTCGCTGACTTACTACAACGGGGAATCTGCTGCCCTGTGGCGCAGCCCCAACCACAAGAGTGACACTGCATACACCCATCTTGGATCTCGCGGAGTTGCGGGGAGCCTCACAGCCTTTTCCCCGGAGTTTGCTCCGGATTGGGTATTCCGCCTAATGTCGTCAGTACACCGCGTATACTGGCCACACGGTTCATGCAATGCAGTTGGACCTCACAGTCTGTGGTCAGCTTCGGCCGAGGCGGTGTCCGCTTAATCTGATCGCCTGAATAGTGTCTTCAATGTCCCTAAACGGAAATTAGAGCACGACTGAAGGGAACGTCCTAACTCAATCTTTGCGCATCTTGACTTCTGCATCACAATGTGCTGCATTTTTCTAACGCACAACGGGCAGGTGGCCTAACCGGCGACAATCTATGGCAGCTGCAATGTTAACCGCTTATGCCTCTACACCTTTGGCATCAGGACGGTTTCACAGAAGGATATAAACCCCGTTCCCTTTCTACCAAGATCATCATATCATCAGTTCCCACAACTTCCGCAGTACATTTCATCAGCACAATTACGAGTTTTGAATCACCTCGACACATCATACTTTAGTCAAGATGTTGGGCAGTATTCTTCCATTCAACGAGGAGACGGCGGACCGCGTCAGCGCCTACTGTGAGAAGAACTCTCATGGGATCCCTGACGCCCTGGTTGAGCATTGGGAGTGGACTCGCACTCGCTTCCCCGATGCCGACAAGATGTCTAGTCGTCTTCAGGGCTCCTGGATGATCTTCACTGCTCGTGACCGCAAGCCCAAGAGAAGTAAGCAATCATTATCCATCACCCACACATAGTCCAGAGCTAACTCTGGTGCTTTAGTCCTCGAGATTGGTTGCTACTCTGGCTACAGTGCCTTGGCCTGGTACGAAGGTACCCGTGACACCAAGGCCGAGATTGTCACGCTTGAATACAGCCCCAAAATGATTGCCGCCTCTCGCGAGGCCTTCAAGAAGTACGGGGTCGGTGACCGCGTGAAGCTGATTGAGGGTCCCGCCGAGAACACTCTCAAGACCCTGGAGGGCGAGTTTGACCTCATTTTTGTCGATGCCAACAAGGACGGCTATGCTGGATATGTCAAGACGATCCTGGACCAGGGTCTGCTCTCTGCCAACGGCATCATTCTCTGCGACAACGGTAAGCCCTTCCTGACGTTATTCTCGAAAGCGAATGCTGATTTGAAACAGTCTTTGCCCGTGGCCTCACCATCGGCCCCGACTGCGCACCTTGGCTCAACGACCACGTCCGCCCTTACTGGAATGGCTGCGGACAGGCATTGGACAAGTTCAGCGCCGGTCTCATGGAGGACCCCCGCATCGATGTCTTGCTTCTCCCTGTCTTCGATGGTGTTACTCAGATTCGGTGGAAGGACGGGGCTCAGCGGGCTTGATGCCGCCACCTATTGGGGCCATAAAACATCACGGTTGCTCGGTTCATGTTGATTAGTTTGCTCTTGACACAATACATACAACATCCCCCATCGTACCTCTTGATCCTTTGATGATTATTGCCTTCAAGTTGTGATGTGTCCCAGGTATCATTTTTTGCCACGACGTGCCATGGTGCCGAACGATACAGCCGAGCGTGGTGAAGAGAAGGTTGAGCCAAGACCACGTGAGGGTTCAGCCGCGTTGCAGATTGCAGATCTTGATCAGAGACAAGAAATGCGAGATTGGACCATCCAACCAAAGATAAGCATAAAGAATAAGCGAACTGTTGTTTCTGCTGTGTTACCTTGTTGGGACCTTCTCGAAGCTGCCAATGATGAGCATGGGCGGAACAATTTTCGCCTCCTTCTCGGGGAAGACCAGATTTGGTATGTTACATCTATGTCCCCTTTGGCTTTCTTCCAGAAGGGCAGATATGCAACCATCAGTCCTTGGCAGTTCCTCCTCCTGTGGGGATAGATGTGCATGTAACGTGGATTGACTTATGTAAAAATGTGCTATATATCAGGATGAGTCTGATGGGGCAGGTAGTAACTACCTATCTAATTGACGTGTAGATCTCGCAGCCTTCTCCACCTCCATCTTGTAGCACCTACCCTACTCCTTCGTACAGAATATTCCCCCCCAAAAGCACAATGGCGCAATCCCTCGCCCAAACCGGCACCACCTGCAAACTCACCACCCACCCCATCCCCTCCCTGCCCGCCGAATCCCCCCCCGACTCCGTCCTCGTCCGCTTCCTCGCCTCCCCCGTCAACCGCGTCGACCTCATGGTCCTAAACAACCAATACCCCCTCAAACCAAAATACACCTCCCCCACCACCAACACCCCCATCCCCGGCTTCGACGGCATCGCCCTCGTCGAATCCTCTACCTCCCCACTCTTTTCCCCCGGAGACCTCACACTCCCCCGTGACCTCGGCCTCGGAACCTGGCGCACCCACGCCATCCTCCCCGCCTTCTCCCTCCTCAAACTCCCCCCCAGCGTCAGCACCATCTCCCCCATCGACGCATCCCTCATCCGCTCCGGAGCCCTAATCGCCCACCTCCTCCTCACCAACCCCTCCACCCCCCTCAAAGCAGGCGACCACATCATCATCTCAGCAGGAACAAGCACAGTCTCTCAGTTCCTCATCCAACTGGCCAAACACCGCGGCATAAAACCCATCCTCGTCATCCGCGACCGTCCCAATCCAGAACCGGTCAAGGCCGAGCTCCTTGCTCTCGGTGCAGAAGCTGTCCTGACAGAGTCCGAGGTAGAGGCCGGACTCCTTCTCCCCAAACAACCCATCATCCTCGCCCTCGACAGCGTCTTTGGCAAAATCGGCGAGCTCCTCGCAGCTTCCCTCGCACCAGGCGGCAAGTTCGTGCTTGTCGGCTTGTTGGCTGGCCCAAAGGCGAGCATGCAGCTCACGACTCAGCATTTGTTCAACCGGCAGCTCAGTTTCCTGCCCTTTAGGGGGTCGGAACACCTCAAGAGAATGGGGGACGAGCAGACGGAAAGCTTGATCGGTGAGATTGCGAGAATGTTTGTGGATGGGACGTTGAAAAGGCCCAGGGTCAAGGTTGTGGACTGGACCACCGCTGGTGAGGGTGAGGTTGAGAAAGCGCTGGAAGAGGCGGTTGAGCTTGCCAAGGGGGAGGCAGGACACGTCAAGACTGTTTGGAAATTGACTTGAACTGAAGACATAGTGAGCACTGGATATCAGGTTACCTAGAGGTGTAGAACTTCCAATTAGTGCAAGTACAAGAATAAAAAACTCCGTGGGTGTTTCTCTCGAACCGCCCAAGTTTGCTCGAATTCACAGAGAATTGAAAAAAAGTCCGCCGACATCCAGTCCATTTTGATTTTACCAACTTCCCTGTCTGCCCAAACGCGAGTGTTTCCAACTTTATCACATGTACATTACACATGGCCCAGATACCACACTCAAAAGGCGGTCACCAATCTGTCACTGTTTCCAACACCTCCAATCCAACTCCCGAACCATAAAACTCTTACGCCGCAATGGCCTGAATATTACCAAACATCTTCCGTTGCTAACAAAGCCGTCAGTCACATCCTCACAGTCAATCAGGAGAGAAAGAATACTCACAGTAAAGCACACCGACAGCACCAAACTAAAAGCAGCCGCAACATAAACAGGAATAAACACCTGCCTCAGCGCGACAACAATCGCATCCGTGGCCGCAGCACGCACCCCAGGGGCCAAAGAGCTGAAGAACTCGCCACTGGTCCCCGAGATGGCCATCTGAAGCTGCTCCCGTGTCGCATCAGGCAGGACCACAATCAGATTCTTGATAGCGTCATTGACAAAGATGGCACCAGCAATCGCAAGACCCAACGCGATACCACCCAACTGACCCAGCATCATGAACGAGATCGCATACGCCATGTCCGCTGGCGGGGTGACAGCTTGGATAACAGCATACCCGGCCTGGATAAAGCAACCGGTACCAATACCAAGCAGAATCTCGAAGCCGTAGATCTGACCCTCAGGCGTCTCGGTCGTGATGCGAGCTGTGACACGGTTAGTTTCCCTTCCATTGGCAGCAGAACAAGACAAAGACTTACACATCAAAACCCCGCCAATCAACGTCAAAACACTCCCAAAAACATACCACGGCTGGAAGTAACTAAACCTCGCCATCAAATGCCCATTCGCAAGAATAGCAGCGCTCAGCACAAAAATAAGCGGCAACAACCTCACCGCCGCCGTGATAGCACTATCGCCCCTCGTGAACTGGAAATACAGCGGGACATAGTAAATCGGCACGAAGCCAGCCGTGTTCACCGCCGCAGCGCAGCAAAAAAGCAGCACCGCGTTCCAGTTCCTCATGAACTGGATGGGAAAGATCCTCGAGGTCAGGTTGGTCAGGATGGTGTAGGTTTGTTGGATCCCAAAAAGGATAAAGAGCGAGAACGCCACGACAAAAAGCGCGATGATCTGCCCGCTGTCCCAGGCATAAAGCGCGCCACCGAGGTTGGTAGCCATGATCAAGGCCGTGATGGCTCCCATGCTAAGCACAGTTCCGACCCAGTCAAACTCCTTGGCAAGCGTCAGGGTCTTGGTCCCGGCACGAGGTTTGAAGTTCGGGATCCAAAGGAGGTAGACCGGGGCGAATAGACCAGCGACACAAAGGTTGATGTAAAACGCCCACCTCCACGTCGCCGGTGACTCAACAAACGCACCGCCTACCACGGGTCCCAAAACCGTGCCGATACCCCAGACCAGACCGACGAAACTAAGATACCCGGGGCGCTCGCGGTCGGAGGTATTGACGGAGAGAAGGGTCATGACACCGAGGTACATGCCATTGCCGCCCATGCCGGCAAGGACACGGCCGATGATGAGGGCGTCCATGTTGGGAGCTGCACCGCAAAGGGCAGAGCCGACGTTGAAGAGGATGGAGGAGAGGATGTACAGCCATTTAGCGTCGAAGAGGCCGTACAGGCGGCCGAAGGGGAGGACGACTGCTGCTCCACCGAGGAGGAAACTAGACACAAACCATGGTCAGAGACTGTACTCTTGCAGAAGGAGGTCGATGTAAACATACCCAACAGACAGCCATGGTAGCTTGAGCGCATCGCCAAAATTGTTGACCACGGCTGGTGTGATGTCGGCGACGACTGTGTTGTCGAGGGAGTAGAGGAAAATGCTGGATAGAATGGCAACGACAACCAAGGCCCACTTTAGGAGGCAAGAAATGTTAGTGAATCTCTCTTATCACACCATATCTCAACCGGCAATGAGTCCTTACAATAACACCGTGAATGTTTCTTGGTGATGCATTCTGATCAGGTTCTGCTGGCGCGGCAGTCGGTGCACCGGCTTCGAGCTGTGAATCGGAGCTGTGGCCGTTGTCCGCCGGCAACTCAACGGCGGGATCAAGCGGCTTCTCCTTGAGGGAGGCCGCTCCAGAAGACATGTTATGGACAGGCGACCCGGGGGTCTTGGTGGGTATCAGGTTCGACCTTTGGGATTGTAGCAGGACGATTGATGATGTGATGAAAAGTTGTTGAGAGGAAGAGAGCTTGGTCTGGATTAAAAGATGCAAGATATCGGATTTCAGATTCGCGAGCGCTGCATGTGGCCGGGGGGTCGACGATAAAAAGGAGCGCGGTCGATATTGGGCCGACACAAAAATGAACACCAAATTAAATCCGCTAATCAAAGGAATGCAAATCCTTTGCAAATCCAGTGATTAGAAATGGGTCTTTGGACACCTGTTTGGCAGCAAACAAAAAGAAAGGGAGCAAGAGGGACGGCACGTCGCAGTTGCTCTCCCATTCAAAAACAGGGGTCCACACTGCCCAAAGAGGAAATTGTCTCATGTCACTCTCAGCGTATCATGTAATCAGACACAAGGCTCCATTTTCTACCACAACTATTCTCTGCCTGACAAACACTCTCATTTTCCCGTGACAACTTTCTTCAAGTGCTCCTCCAATCCAGGAATCTCACCATCCAAGTCGATGCGCAAACCCTTGGTGATGCGCGCAATGAGGACATAGACACCAAGCACGACGTAGACTTCGACCAGCTCCTCCACAGTCAGCAGCTTCTTCGCCTTCTCAATCGTCTCCTCGGTGTTGTTGTATGTGGCAAGCTGCTCGTCCACGAGTTGCAAAATGGCCCGGTCACGCTCAGTGAAGACGGTCTCTTTTGCCAATGCATCGACACCCTTGCCGGCGGTGCGCTTGAGGGCCTCGAATTTCTCTTCAGGCATGCCGTTGATGCGTGCCACTGGAGCGTTGACGTCCCACTCGTACTCTGCGTCCAGCACAGCCGAGATGCGCAGGACAACGAGCTGCCAGTCGAGAAGCGGCAGAATGCGCCGGTTGCCGTCGAAGAAATTGGCGTAGACTCCCATGAGCCTTGGGAAAGATCCATGTGAGTGTCCCAGGAGGTGAAAGATGTTGCGGCGATACGGGAGATGGGTTATCGCCGCTGCCACCTCCGGAGGGGCGGTTTGAAGATCCACATAGGGGACAAGGCAGTTCTGAGTCTTGGTAGGGGCAGACATGATAGGCAGATTGATTTGATGGTTCACCTTGCACCGTGAGGCTTCTACTGCACAAACTTTGTACCATTATGTATCCGTCACCTTGGTTCTCAGTTCTACAAGTCCTACAACTACTCCGAGTATGACACCATGCGGCGTGCCCCGTGTCCCAAGTGTGCCGTACGATGCAGTACGCCCTGTAGGGCAGTGTGGTCTATGTGGAACTCTGCCACAACTCTTTTTAGACCTTCATGTTTCCTCATCCAAAATCATGCATTTATCTCCGATGATCGATCCCAGCGCTGCCCTTTGCAGAGTTGCGCCCCGAGAAAATTTCCTCTTTGGAAGACCAGAAGGTGACCAATCCGATGATTTCAAACGAACCGATGCGCTAACCCGCAATCGGAACTCCGACAAAAATGCCCTTTCAGGAAACCCCACTATTTAGACCATTTGCAGGAGCCCCACTCTTCTGCTTACAACATCAGTGAAACGGTTAACTTCCTAATTGGACCACTGCTCGGCAAGGCTTGCCGCATCCTGCGCTCGTGACACGGGCCGAACCCTACCAATCCCAAGCACGTCATGGCTGATCCATTCCATCCTGCTCTCACCGATTTTTCTATCTCCGGTTTGTGCAAATTATGTCCGACGAGCCTTGGACCCTTGGTGTTGAACTGTCGAGGTGCTGCCACCTGCCAAGTCTTGTACTCCAAAGTACAGCTACGAGGACTACTACATGCGGTAGCCGTGCGTTTGGCTGGCGAGTGCCTCTCGAGTAGAACGCGGGGAGACCCTTTCTCGGACTATCGCAAGAAAGGCTTGTGGGCTGACACGGCTATCGACATGCTACAGAGCTGGTGTAGCACGCCGGGAAGGCCCAATGTTGGAGATGGTAGAAATACAGCTGCATATGGCAACGAAGACATGCTGATCAATATTGATTATGCCTTCATGTCTTACTTGACGAAAAAGGGTATCAACATAGGTAGCTAAGCAGAACCAACACCAACATCACAACTCTTTACAATGCATAACGCCACCGTCAGCAATACCCATCTCGACGAGCACCAACGACTTCTCGCGTTGAGTTGGAGCTGGGTACAGCTTCGCCCCTGGACGACAGTACTCATTCTGCTGCTCACCAACCTCGTCTGGACGAGATACCGCAGCGGATTGCGCCAGATACCGGGACCCTTTCTGGCGAGCTTCTCCAACTTGTGGAAGCTACGGGCAACATGGAATCAGAACATGCACCGGGAAAACGTGCGGGTGCACGAAGACTATGGGCCTATCGTGCGGATTGGGCCTAACCATGTCTCGGTGTCAGATGCTGAGAGCATGCAGACGATTTACGGGGTCAAGAATGTCTTTCCCAAGGTATATGCGCAGACTCCATAGCCGCCCAGCGTCATTAGCTAACACCAGCCTACAGAGCGGATTCTACCCCCTAGCAGAAGCAGTCTACAAAGGAAAATTCCTCCCCACCCTCTTCACCACCACAAGCAACGACTACCACGCCAAGCTCAAACGCGGCTCCGCCCGCGCCTTCTCCATGGACGTCGTGATAGGCCTCGAAGAGTACGTAAACAAGTGCATTTCCGTCCTCCTCCAGCGCGTCCGCGACGTCTCCCACAACGGCAAGAAGCCCCTCGACCCCGTAGCCTGGATGCAGTACTTCGCCTTCGACGTCTTAGGCGAGATCAACTTCTCCAAAGACCTCGGTTTCCTCGAAGCTGGCGCCGACAAAGACGGCATCATTGCCGCGATTGGCCAGATTCTAGGTTACGTCTCGTTGATAGGACAAGTGCCGCAGGTGCACAAGTTCCTGCTCGGCAACCCCCTTCTCGCCAAGATACCCGCCGTGGAGAAGACAAACCAAGTCCTCCAGTTTTCGCTGCAGCAGATCCAAGAGCGGCAGAAGAACCCCGTGCCGAGGAAGGATATCCTCACCCAGCTCCTCGACACCCATCACAACGACCCGTCCGCCTTGTCTTTTGAGGAAATCGTCGCTATTACCACGACCAATGTCATCGCCGGGTCGGACACCACCGCTGTTTCGTTGTCCTCGGTTATCTACCATCTGCACAAGTATCCCGCCGCCAAAGCTAGGCTCATCGAGGAGATTGACTCCGTAGCCGCAAAGCTGGACGGTATCATCACTTATGCGGAAGCTATCAAACTCCCCTACCTTACAGCTGTTATCAACGAAGCGATGAGGATCCACCCCGCCACAGGGTTCATTCTTGAACGCATTGTCCCCAAGGGAGGCGTGACACTTCACGGGGTCTACCTCCCCGCCGGGACAGTCGTGGGCGTGAACTCATGGGTTCTGCACCGAAACAAGGATATTTTCGGGGAGGATGTCCACTCTTTCCGGCCGGAAAGGTGGGTGGACGGGGATGAGGGGAAGATTAAGGAGATGAAGAGGAATTTGTTTACTGTGAGTCCTGCCTGTTGGTGCTACGGGAGTCATCATTTGATGCTAATACTGGCGTGACAAAACAGTTTGGCTACGGCCCCAGAAGCTGCATTGGCAAGAATATCTCCATCCTGGAGATGTGGAAGGTCGTGTTTGAGCTGTACCGCCACTTTGACATAACTTTGGCCAGTGACAAGGAGTGGACTGTCAACGGGACTTGGTTTACGGCGCAGAGTAATATTGAGGCGGTTTTCAAGCCGAGGAAGAACTAGGGGGTTACTCTTGCGCGCGCAAGTTGTGTAGGACTCAGGATTCAGGGTGGGTGGCACTTGGTGTATGCTTGCGGAAATATGACGACATTCTTATTCTTCTGTATCCAACCAATGCCTGATGAATGTAATGGTGATGTTCAAGTACATAAATGTAGATGCAGCATGACTGACTGTCTCATCAAATCGACAGCCCCTGAACAACCCTCAAAGCCCCCTCAATATCAGCCGACGCCTTTCCAAGACGCACCATCATGGACTTCACCTTGGTCTGACGTGCCGGGCTAGCTGCAACCTGGCTGGTCCGCTCAACTCGCGAGAGCAGCATCTGGAAATTGCGACTCTGCAGTCTCAAAAGCACCCGAATCATGTGAACCTGCTCCTCGTCTGAATACTGATTCCTGAACTCGTCCGAAAACATCAAGGGGTTGCAAGCGGCAGTGTTGGCCGCGCGTCCCGATGAGCTGCAGAACAGTTGGGCTGGCAAAGGCCCTGAACCGACAGCAGCTGTCAACTGTGGCTGTGATCCACCGAGAGAAGAATGTGACTGCGCAGAACTGGAGTCGGTCAACGAAGATGGCGTTGCTTGGCTACTAGAGTCGCTGCCGTTGTTGCTCAGAATGGCGCCTGCCCGCTTGATGCGGAGATGAATGCACTCAAACATCTCGGTGAGACGATCGCAGAGGATGAGGCGCATGGTGTGAATAGTAGAAAGGTCCAGACACTTGGGGCAGTCAAAAGGTTTGCAGCATTGAAAGACGAGCCATTTTTGAAGCCGTAAGACTTGGTCGAGAGACATGGTCGTGATGTGAAACTCGTCGTCGTCGAGTTGCTGCACGACACGGACGAGGTCAGTAAGACACGAGCACGGCGGTAAACCGGGTCGGTTTGGGTTTGGCGGGTTCTGAACGCCCGAGAGGGCCCAAGATTGGCCTGGAGACAACGGCGCCGTATCCAGTGCGAGCATGCTTGGTAATTCTTGAGTAGTGGTATGAGGAATTGGCCGGGGCTGGGGCTGGGGCTGCGAGATGGGGCCTTCGCTGGATAAGAAGAAATCAAGGTTGTTGTAGGGGTCCTGGTGTGGCTTATTGGACTGCCGAGCGTCATTGCTCCCACTGTTGGTAGAGCTGCTTATGCTGGATCGAACCTCCCCAGAGGCACTGTGCCGGCCAAAGTCCATATCCATATCCAGCCCGTCGATAAGATCCACTGACGTGTTACCAGCAGTCGTCAGCCCCGCTGCCCACGGCTGATCTGCCGAGTCTACCAATGCGAACTCGCAGTCAAAGAAGTCGTTATCTAACAGCGGATCCCCACCAACCTGAACTCTTGGTGCTGTGGTGGCCGCCTGCTGCGACGGCTTGGATGGTCCCAAACCTGCGCCGTTCAAGCCCTCGCCTTGTTGATCGCCCGGTTGAGAAGACGCATCGCCAATGTCCTGCCATGGGCGCCCTGGTGGGTTGTTGGGTTGCGGCGATTGCGACGAATTCGTGCGAGGCTTCTCCCGGCCGTTACTTGTCGGCACGACGCATTCGACCATTCTGGCCCGGCATCGGTCACAATTGCGAGGGTTACTACCAGTGCAACGCAGCTACCAGACGGGTGAGAACTTTGTCAGATTGCTTGAGTAGGAAGCTACCCCGATATTGAACGTACCTTTTTGGTCTGGCAGGCGACACAGGCAGGTCGTCGCATAGGACGAGTGCGATCTTTAACCACGCCGGGCCCTGAGTTGCGTCGCACAACTTCCATCCCCCCTCCCTCTGCCTGGCCGCCGCCCGAACTTCGTAGCGTGATGAACATGGCAGGCCAGACCAAAGTAAGAAAACAAACAGAGCAGCAGCAAAACTTGAGATATAACTGTCGTCCGTCTAAGGGCTGTGGCTGCGCGATAGATTTCTTGGCGAGGTGTCGATGGGTGGGTTGCGCTGGGGGTTGTCTTTAAGAAGAGTCTTGTGGGGGACAGGGTGGGGTGGCGAGCACATAAGCCGGGGTGATTACAGGACTCGTATACGTGGTGCAGAATACCCTGATCTTTGTCATCTGCAGCCTCGCTGCGTTGCTACAGTTTAATGCAGACTCAGAAACACGCAAGCGGGGTTATAGGCCAAACGAAAAGCCAGTAATAACGAGGCGGACGTCATGCCTCTGCCCTCGGAGAAGGGGTGGAAGAGGGAAACAAAATCCTCCTGATGAAATGGAAAACTGGTTGGCGTCCATCTTTGTGCCCATTTGTGTAAGATATGCGGTCCAAACTTTGTACATTGTGTGCAGGTCGAAAATACAGGTGGCAAGTGAGGAGGGGTAACTCATGGTCCGTAGCCCGGGCGGTATTCTCCGACAGCACACATTACACAAAGCACAGACCGCCAACGCACATGACGAAGTTGCAACAAGCATTTTTGTTGGATCGCCGGAAGCCGTTGCCGGATCGAACTAGCTTACCGGCTGTCCAACGATTGTGGTTCTGTTGGGCAGAAAGGCCGACGGGGGTTACAGAGGGCCATTAGGGTCCTCAGCTGACAGACACCCCGCGTATTTCGAAAGAATCTTGAAACATATAGCCGATGTAGGTAAGCTGACTTTGGCAGCGAATAAGGGATAAGTCCTTGCAAGAAACCACACCTCCTTCCCGAACCCGAGCGGGATGGGGATTCCATATCAAGGCATTGCTCCTCAAGCAATCAACACCAACAACGACTTCTTGATGACCATTTCGTTCCGTTGCGTCTCCAAACACATGGCGAAAACCGAGTCTAGTTTCAACGGCCTACATGTATCGCGCCTGTTATGCGGCGCAGTGCATGTTAATGGCACGATCATCATCGAAAGCGTGCCGGCGGTCGAATCCTGCAGTATAGATTAGGTAGGTAGTATGTAAGGGGCTTGCAGATCTAGCACCGGAGCGCTGACTGAATCACAAAAGTCAGAGCACGCAAGATGCCGACGAAGTGATGAGCTAACTCCGACGCAGCAACAGAAGCGCTCCTGTTATCATCAGCATCGCCGTCCACAGTTACAGGGGCTGTGTGTCCACACAACTCATCAGCACCACAGAAGCGGAACTGCCCAGCAGTTTATCAGTTCTCTCAGCCTTCCACATGCTTCACTCTTCGTCAGTTTGATATATCCTGTCACATTTACCACAAGGCACGACTGCAAGATCCCCTCCAATCCCGTTCTTGCGAGCAAGTGGTCCCGAAGAGACAAACTTGCAAATTGTGTTGATCTCGAAGCAAGCTGGAAATGTTGCTAAATCAATTGCGCCAACGTGTGTCATCCTAACCTACCTTACTTAGAGTTAGATAAGCCGTTTTACAGGAGCGGGACGACTCGCCATCTTCACGACAGTCACGATATGAAAGGCCGACGAACTTCAGGCATCTCCTTCATTTACCTCCATATTCGGAGGCTTTTCAGAATGTCTCAAGCGCACTCTTCATCGCGAATAGCACTACATCAAGTATCTCTCTCCCCTTTTCCACTGGGTAACTCAGAGTGCATTCTGGGTAGGTTATATCTGGGTCCTTCTATAGTAGTAGGCACTGTACATCCAGACTGTCATTTCCAGGGAAATCCGATACAGATTTCGGATGACATACTGCCAAAAACTGAGGAAGATTTCTCTCCCTATCTTCTACATTCACACCCCTCAGTTTTCCAATAAACCTGAAGCATATAACCGCCGACAGAAAATAGAAATCGAAAATAAAACGGGCTGTAGAAAACAGAGGTACTTCGGTACATCGAGCTTGCATTTTCAGGCTCTCAGGCGGAATGATGATGAAGCATAACTCTTTGTATAACTGGAACATTTACCACTCCCCTCTTCGAAGCCGAAACCAAGATCATATGTATGCTATCGCAAGGAATGCGTTTTGCTGAGAATTCAGCTAAACAACTGGCTCGCGCTTGGATGCCCGTGCACGTTTGTGCTGGACTTGGCTCATCACTGCGGCACAGCCCAGGCCCTCACCTCAGGTATATAGTCGTTTGCTCCCCCTAGCCTACCCGCAAATCTCGGGTCTTAGGGTTTTTAATATCGGGCCGATATACTATAATCCCATAAGATCTCGAGGGCTTTTGGGAAACCGGCGGTAGGACGGGCCAGCCCCTTCTCAAGTGCGTGCTGTTCATCCCAGTTTAGCAACCCCCTTCACTCGCCTATCCAGCATACACTTCCTACTCACTCGTACTGCATTCTAATCCTACTATCAGCTCGATATAACCTGAATAGTATTGTTCGGCCTATCTTTTCGTGGAGCCAATTATGGATTTGGCACCGACGACTTCCTAACTCGCAATAAGGTCTGGATGGCCCCAACATGTATCCACATCCAAATTAACGCAGCCAACAAACCCATTCCGAACTTCTCAAGGAAAAGGGCGATATAGCAGGCATCCCATCTCAGGACCATGACGCAATATTTGAAAAGAACGGCAACAGAATTATCACCTCGGTCAGCTGAAAAAGCAGGCGAGTACAATGCCAATTGCTACTTCCAACAGAAACGTGGAGGCGAAATGGCTTTTTGTAGTGGACTTGGCATAGAGTCCTGAGCATGTTACCTCCTTCAGCGTAGTCGACATGGTTTGGCAAGACACTTGTATCAAGTTTGTAATGCTTCCGGTTATCTGGTTCCCGCCAGCAATAAGTCCCTTGGCAGGGAGAACCGGTGCACCGCATGAAACTGTAGACTTCTTTCCAGACAGTTGTCAGACCTGCAAATTCTTGTTCTTCAAGGAGCTCCGCCCTCTCTGCAAGTTGTGTAGCCGTCGCCCCTCCTCGTCTCGTAGCCTGCTGCGTCCTCACGGCAATCCGTTGTGTAGTCTCCTTGTAAAATGAACGAGACGCCGATCCTCAGCCGCCTCAAACTTTCAAGAAACATTACGGTTTTATGGACAGTGCATTCGTGGCACCGGCTAGCATACGGATGCGCCAACACGACGGCCTCCAAAGGGACATCTTCATGCACGCCAGCGAAACACCGCCAATAACGATGCTTCCAGTATGCGCAGTTGGCGCCAGCCGCTTGGGCGCCAACGCCCAGCAAAATGCCTGATGTGCGGGGTTGGCAATCTGGGCAGGACTGCACCTTAACCCTTGGAGACAGCAGCAACAACAACCACCTTTGAGCTGCAACAATCGAACCCACTAAGATTTGCGCTACGTAGCTCAACAATTACTCGCGGTAGGTGATTCTGATCTATGTCTGAGAGCTTATCCTGGTTTCAGCTACTGATTTGTTGAGCCTACTAGTTTCGTCCATCCACCCGGCCCACCTGCTCGCCTTTTCCCGCTGTCGGACAGTCATACGAGTAGCTACGAGAGCTAAGCTCGGCGCTTTTTCGACAATGCGCCTTCTGGAACGCAATGATACCGGCGATTTTAGTTTGACGGATGACATTCCCGACGACCAGGTCCCACCGTATGCAATACTTTCGCACACCTGGGGCGACGAAGAGATTATCTTTAAGGATATTAAGGACGGTATATGCAAGAAGAAAAGAGGCTACTCCAAGATCCAGTTTTGCGGAGATCAAGCCGGACGCGATGGGCTGAAATTCTTCTGGGTCGACACATGCTGCATCGACAAATCCGATAGCACCGAAGTTCAGCGCGCCCTTAACTCCATGTTTCAGTGGTACCGCAATGCAGCTAAATGCTATGTCTATCTCACAGACGTCTCAACCTGCCAGCAGGATACCGACGGCAACTTTGGCTGGTGGGAATTGACCTTTCGAAAATCCAGGTGGTTCACTCGTGGATGGACCCTACAAGAGCTCATTGCTCCAGTAATTGTAGAATTCTTCTCCAAAGAGGGCGAGCGTCTAGGAGATAAAAAGTCTTTGGAACAACAAATCCACGATATAACCGAAATTCCCCTAGAGGCTCTCCCAGGCAATACATTATCCGACTTCAGCATCGAAGAGCGTCTGTCGTGGGTCGGAAAGCGTAACACTACACAAAAAGAAGATAAGGCGTACTCGCTATTCGGCATCTTTGATATAACAATGCCGCTTCTGTATGGCGAAGGAGAAGATAGAGCATTTGGGCGGCTGCGAGAGGAAATCAGTAAGCATGATCGCTGTCTGTCCAGTCTGCATTCTACCGACCCGCGCCTTGATAAGAAGCGCATCGAGGAGGCAAAAGGTGGGTTGCTTACTGGCGCTTACCGCTGGGTTTTCGCCAACCCCGACTTCTGTCTATGGCGTGAACGGTCGGAGAGCCGCTTACTCTGGATCAATGGAGATCCCGGCAAAGGCAAGACCATGTTACTCTGCGGCATCATCAACGAGCTACAGGGAGCCATTGTTGCAGACGGGCATTGTCGTAATCTGGCCTACTTCTTCTGCCAAGCTACCGACTCCCGCATCAATAACGCCATTGCCGTGTTACGTGGCCTGATCTACCTTCTTGCCCACCAGCAGCCACGTCTCATCTCCCACGTGCGCAAATACACCGACGCTGGTAAATCCCTCTCCGATGCAAATGCGTGGTTTGCCCTCTCGGACATTTTAGTGGGGATGCTAGGAGATCCGAACGTGAAGCCAACCTGTTTAGTCGTCGATGCCCTAGACGAATGTGTTATCGACCTACCGAAGCTTTTAGACTTTATCGTCTGTATCTCATCCGATCGGATAAAATGGCTCTTAACAAGCCGGAACGAGACGATCATCGAGAAGAAATTGAAATCTAACAATGCGCGAACAAGGCTTAGTCTTGAGCTGAAGGAAAATGCGATGGAGGTGTCTCATGCCGTCGATGTGTACATCGACGATAAACTATCTGGGTTGGAAGCACTTCAGGACGACGCCCTGCTAAAGGATCAAGTACGGGATATTCTACACAACAAGGCAAACGACACGTTCCTCTGGGTCGCCCTCGTCGTGCAGGAACTCAGCATGGATGGGGTTGAGAGCTGGCATGTTCTGCAGATTGTCGAAGAAGTGCCACCGGGGCTGGATGGGATGTACAAGCGCATGCTGGATGAGATCGAGCGGAATAAACGGGACTCGGAATTCTGTTGGCGCATTCTCTCGGTGGTGACGGTAGCATACCGCCCACTTTACTTGGACGAAATAGGCGGCTTGTCTGGATTACCGGAACAGATTGTCAGGTCGACGGAAAATATTCAGAAGATCGTGGCCAAGTGCGGATCCTTTCTCACGGTTCGAGATAACCAGATCTACCTCGTTCATCAATCAGCCAAGGACTACTTAAGTGATCAAGCCTCCCCATTACTTTTCCCCAGTGGTGTGGCTGTGACCCACCATGACATATCGGATCGGTCACTAAAGCTTCTCTCAGGCAAGTTGCAACGCGATAGATACGGCTTATGTATACCAGGATTTTCTATCGACCACGTCCGAGTGCCGGACCCGGACCCTCTTGCGACAGTGCGGTACTCGTGCGTTTACTGGGTTGATCATCTCTGTAACTGGCAGTCGAGCGACGATAGCAAGCACCCAAATATTTTCCAAGATGGTGGTATCGTCGATAGCTTTCTGAGGCAGCACTACCTCCACTGGCTTGAAGCACTTTCACTTTGTAAGAGCATGCCGCAGGGGATACTTTTATTGGTAAAGCTCGAAAGCATTCTTCAGGTAGGCTCTACCCAGTAATAGTATCCTATTATTAAGCGGTCCTAATAGGAATTTAGCATAAGTCGATTACGTCTCAATTACTAAGCCTTGTCACTGACATGCACCGATTCGTTATATACTGGAGATGGGTTGTTGAGAATTATCCTCTTCAGGTATACGCTTCAGCACTTGTGTTTAGCCCCGCCCGAAGTATAACAAGAGGCCTATTTACGCAGGAAGAACGGAAGTGGATTACTTCGAGGCCAATTGTAGAGGATAACTGGAATGCGTGCCGGCAGACGCTCGAGGGCCATAGCGGTTCGGTCAACTCGGTAGCGTTCTCGCCCGATTCGAAGTGGGTTGCGTCAGGATCAGACGACCATACCATCAAGATCTGGGAGGCGGCCACGGGGTCATGTACGCAGACGCTCGAGGGCCATGGCGGTTGGGTCCTGTCGGTAGCGTTCTCGCCCGATTCGAAGTGGGTTGCGTCAGGATCAGCCGACAGTACCATCAAGATCTGGGAGGCGGCCACGGGGTCATGTACGCAGACGCTCGAGGGCCATGGCGGTTGGGTCAACTCGGTAGCGTTCTCGCCCGATTCGAAGTGGGTTGCGTCAGGATCAGACGACCATACCATCAAGATCTGGGAGGCGGCCACGGGGTCATGTACGCAGACGCTCGAGGGCCATGGCGGTCCGGTCAACTCGGTAACGTTCTCGCCCGATTCGAAGTGGGTTGCGTCAGGATCAGACGACCATACCATCAAGATCTGGGAGGCGGCCACGGGGTCATGTACGCAGACGCTCGAGGGCCATGGCGGTTGGGTCTACTCGGTAGCGTTCTCGCCCGATTCGAAGTGGGTTGCGTCAGGATCAGCCGACAGTACCATCAAGATCTGGGAGGCGGCCACGGGGTCATGTACGCAGACGCTCGAGGGCCATGGCGGTTCTGTGAAATCGGTAGCGTCTTCCCTTGATTCGAAGCTGATTGCATCTGGATCTAACGATACCAACCCCCCACATTACCAACGCTATGGAATAGACATGAGCAAGAGATGGATTACGAAGGGTTCAGAAAATTGGCTATGGCTGCCTCTGGAATATCAGTCACAATGTTTCGCTGCAGCGGCATCAACAATTGCTATTTGCTGTTCTTCGGGGCGCGTCCTAACTATGAAGTTCACGACAGACAGCTGAGCTGATCTCTCATTCTTTGTCTCTCTCTTTTTTTTCTATCATAGCGTGACACAGGAGAGGCCTGGCGGTCTCCATTAATTTATAACCCGTCATAATACTCTAAATCCTTCTGGATCCCGCTCTTTTATCACTTCGAGTACCCTGTTTCGTTATGAAGACAGGTGGCTCTAGAACACTTGGTAGAGACGTCATTTGGCCCACTCGAACAACTCGAGATCGGGCTAGTTGGCTTGACGTAGTTCCAAGCGCCACAACAAACTTTATTTGATCTGGTTTCCTTTAACAGCCGCGAGGCATTTGATTGTCCGCCTCAATTCCAACCATTGATTGTGCAGGTAGATAGCGTTTAGGCCGTGATGCGGCTGATTGCTTGTTTGCCGTGTAACATAAAGTCTTACTTGCAGCCTGGTGTTAATTTCATTGGCATGATCCTTCAGTACACGCTGCTCATATTTCTTCTTTATCATACGAGACAGCTCCCAAGATGATTTGACTGCAGTAACTAAGCCTGTGAAAGCGGCAGCTGATGCAAAGGGAACTAGGGGGGTATGACGCCATAAGTGCTAATTTATTAATAGGAAGTAATAAAGAAACTTAGGTAGGTATGTAAATATAAAATAGAACTGTAATTAAGACAAGCAGTATGTTAGTTTATATGACGATTCAACTTTGCCTTTACCTTGACTTGCAAATTCGTTATTCGAACTTAAGCTGGTTAATTTGTACATTTCGAAATCAAACACATTTTTCCAAGCTGAAATTGACAGGGGGGTAGGGTGGAAGAGGCAGTGCTGCTCCTAACTACACACCCCACCCATGTCTAAAAGCGGCAATACATTTTCCTTGACCGGGAAGAACAGCTTGTGCGCCGCCAGGTGCTTCGCCAAGCTCTCCGGTTTCCGCGCGCCGCCGTCCCTGGGCTCGGGTAGGAGGAGGCTGGTCTGTCGGACCGGGTCGAACTGGAAGAAGTCGCCGAAGAACATGACGATCGGGATCCCACCGAACGGGCGATGCTGGTCGTCCCTGTACTGCCTCAGGCGGCTGTCCACCGCCGCGAGCGTCAGAACGCCCACCTGGCTGATCTCCTGCTCATGTGCCCTGTGCCCGGGCGCGAGCAGTTAAGCCGAGCTGCGGACCTATAAAGGAAGGTCACGCGTTGACCCCGTAATCTGGCACCTGCAGAGGTCTCGAGTTTAGTCATTACAGCAGCTGCGGAGAGGCACTGACGGCCCATTTGCTTCGTCTGTCAGGCCGGATGGGTCCTTGTCAGGGTGGCTTGTAGAGCAACCGTGCGAGAGATGTGTCACGATTAGATTTCGGAAATCCCCGAGTCCCACCAGAGCGAGGCGTCTGGTTCAAGTGACGCCAAGTTCTCCCGCGGGCTAAGAGTTCTCCCCTATCTGACTGGGGAGGACGGCCAACGGAGGTTGTAGGTAAAACGTTATGCCCTTCGCAAGGGCAATAGTGCCGCTGGCAATAGGCTCTGAAACTTTAAATAGTCAGACGATCCTTGCAATGCATCTATCTTGTTTCTATCACCTCGATTGCCGTTGTCCAGGCTTCGTGACTGCCCCCGACATCAAAAGAATCTTCAAATTCCTCTCCATTTTCGTGTTCCGCTCGGCACAATACGACAAGCCCCGCTGCAGTGCATAGTTTAATAGATAACTCAAGCCTTGGGAGATGATCACGAATTAGAGCGAACAAAGACCTCCAGTGGCCAATTCCACCCGAAACTCCTACTCGGACCAAAGTAACGCTTTGGAGTGTTGCTTTGTGCCTCACGATAAAAGCCCCAAGATCCTGTACGCTACAATATGCCCTATAGAGCCCTAGGCATTGTAGATTCGGTATTTGAAGCTTCGGTGCGAGCTGTTTTAACCGGTCAACCCGTGGGCCGTAGTCGACGGGTGTGATGACCAGATCCAGTTGTGTGAGTTGTCGAAACACACCGATAAATGCTGATAAGTCGTCCGCCCATCGGTCCTCAGCGCCCCTCGTTGCCTCGGCGGATACATTTAGTGTGAGCTCCGTGAGGCTTGGAGGGAGGTTCTTGTAGTATTGGAAATGCGACTCCGAGGGTCTAAGAATGTCTGGCGCAATCGCTTCCCTAGAGAGGACACCAGCTGTGATGGCAAGGCTGCTAAGAGCGGCACCACTTGTAGCGATGGCTGTAAGGGTGATGCGAAGGACTTGGCCCAGAAACTGAACTTCCATGTAATCGTCTAGGGCGGTTGTTGGCGGTAGACCTGTTTGTCGGCCATGCGCTAGTGCACCCCAGGGCCGGTGCATGTTACTAATGACGGCAGCCTCGATGTTGGGAAGAGAAATCAACGCCTGCGTGATGTAGGCCTGCGCAAGGCCGGACATGATTATGTGTTCCTGCTCTTCCCACAGTGACGTATAAGCCACCTTATCCAAAAGCGTCTCATACGAGGCCTGAGACGAGACACTCCCTTCATCGGTTCCCCGACCTTCCTCTCCAGGGCTTTGGTCCTCCTCTTCGCCGGATGAGTGTGCATCATCTATGCTGCCCACTAAAGCTGCGGGAGGGGATCGACCTTCTTCTATGGCCAGTAATATGTCGCCTTCATGCCGTGCAGTATGAAAGTATGAATTTGGGAACTCCACGAAATGATCCGTACAGAGTTCGAGTGTTTTCACAGCAGGGCCAAAGTCTGGATGTCGCGCAATCTCCACGAGGTTTTCGAGGCTGAGCCTTGAGAGCATTATGTAGCGGGTCTGGAAGTACCGGCTGATGAAAGCTGGCAACGTGGCTGATTTTGTATATTTGGACGTCAACCGGAGGGCGGAGAAGCCTTGGGCGTCTAGCCCGCCAAATATGATAGCCAGCAGCTCGTTAGGAAGCCGAAGAAGTCCCACCATTGTATCTGAGAGGATTCTTAAAGGTATGTTCGAGTAGAATAGAGCTTACAGCTATGCAAACTTTGAGGGAAATGTATCGTAATGTGTTGAATGGTGTTTCGGCTGAGCTGTGGGCGGGGTCAGGATGGGTGGGTGGATGGATGGAATTTATTTCGCCCGGACTGCCTAACTTTTCAACCGGCTTCACTTCGGGTCAAAGACTAGCGAGTGTCACAACTTAAGCCAACAAGCCCCGTGACATGCATGAAGGCGTGGGGCTCGGAACGCCCCCAGACAACACGCAGGCAGGGCATGCAGAGGGCTGCAGGTCTTGACCAATGGGAAGATGCTCTGTGATCTCAGTGATCTGGTGCCAAGCATCACAGATCGCCACAGATCAAGGTGCGAGGTACCTATCGATTATTAGATAGCTATATAGTCACTCGTTCTGGAGGACTCTGGGAGTTCTCCGGTAAGCAATGCAAGCAGTCAGCTACACCTACTGTTGAGACAATTGCTTGTGCAGTTGTTGTGAACCCTTTGGCTTCACCGAACCTTCATCCGTCAAGTGTGTTGATACCTCTGGAGCCCCTCTCAGTGGTTCTGGGTTAAAGATTTATCAGCGAGCCGAATAGTAGAGAGGTTGGCATACAAATTCTATACAACAAACCCACTCTCCTACCAACATTTTCTACGCAAAGTACAGCAGAGTTCCACCAGGCTTCATTTAGCGTACCGCTTGCCGGCACGGTCACTCTTGTTCAACTAGGAGCTCGACGGTCCTGGGAAGCGGGGGCGCCATCCTCATCCTGCTCTCTGTCGTCCGGAACGAGAGGATGGCGTTCTCCGTCACTCGTTAGATCGCTGTCGTCATGGTGATCAGGATGTTGAGAGAGGTGGCAGCTGCCGGACACTGAAGCCATGTCTCTGTCACCGATAACCTGCTCCAGGCAAAGGTACGGTGGTGGATAACAGCAGCGTGTATGCTCGCTGCCCCCTCTGCGAAGAGATCTACTACCACGGCTTCTCCGGCTACGCTGTCCGACAATGCCACCGCGTTTCTCACTGTACAGTACCACAAGGATATGGTCTCAGAGAAGTTTAAAATTTCGCTGTTTTGTCGCTCACGGAACCCGTAGCTAGGGCGAACCGGGATAGCCTAGTCTCCAGTTGAGGCACTTGGTAGGTATGCGCGGAAAAGGGCTGATACGATTTAGGCTTAGCGGTAAGGGTTTAGTCCGGCCTGGACAAAAGTGCTATGGCACCAAGGCTCACGAGCAGTCTGCAGGATGCAAGATGCTAAGGGTGATCAGAGGCATAGCACGACGAGCACGTTGCAGGATGCAATGTGCTAGGAGTGATCGGGGCCATAGCAGGGCGAGAACCTCACGGTCCCGGGATCTATATATACGGAGGAACTGGCTGGTGTAGATAGACAGTTCCGCAGTATGCAATTACAAGTCACAATCGTTGGTATCTAGACGGTTGTGATCGAGACAAGCCATTGGTGTACACTGGTTAGCTGTACCGAACCAGGATTGTTCAGAAGTGCCTTCAACCGGTATCCCTTTCAGAGGTTCTGGATAGGGGTTCGTCACATCGGAGCCTGGGCCTAAGACTGGGTATTAGTAGTGTTAGTGGTAGCTATAGCGTTTATCTTGATGCCTTTAACTTATCCGTGACAGAGTTAAAGTGATTATGCAACGTGTGACGATCCCCTATCTAGAACCTCTAAAAGGGATACCGGTTAAAGGCGAACTTCTAAATAATAGATCGGTGCAGCTAAACAGTGCATAACAAGATGTCTTAATGTAAACACTTAGGATACCGTGAATACAAGCTGTGATTGCATATTGCGGAACTATCTACAAGCTATCTAGTTCCTCTGTATATATAGACCTTTATTTCCCTGGATTATTCCTTTCTTCCCACAATCCATGCCTGGATCGTTGGATCTTTAACATAATCCAACGATCCCTTATTTTCCCTGGATCGTTGGATCATCGCCATAATCCAATAATCGCTTCTTGATAGGTCCGTCTATCCTGTCCTCCGATTAGTTACATTTCTCTGGACTTTGATTGGTCCTACCGCCGGGTCCTTGCCTTGATGTTATGACACTACTTCTTTGTCTTTTGCAGGGCATAGTTCCCTATACTTACCTTCCTTCGGTGCCACCTCACACCGTCGTACCTCGCAGTCCAAGGACCCCAGAGTCTTCAGGTAATTGCTTCCGACCTACCTGGAAGGCATACAACTAGCCTGCCGGCGACATATCTCAACAGATACTATTGCTGAACGGTGAGAGTATCGATAAGCGATAACTTCCTAATAGATATACGGCTTTATAAAGCGCTTATAGTAATCCTAATCGGTCGGACAATAAAATTTCTTTTATTAGCTTTTTATTCTACGAGAGGGCTGATCCAAGGCTTACTACCGAAGGTTCTCAATTAACTTCCCTATACCTCACCGCCTACAATAATAATATAAAAGTATTTCAGGCTATTAAAGGAAGCTTAGTGCCGGAGGATAAGGGGCCGGCTAATACTAAAGGACTCGATACTCGAACTACAAGGCTCCCCGTCTTCACCAAGGCACAAAATATAATGGTATTACCCTCCCGACCGTCGACTTCGATAAGTACGGTTTCCACTGTGCAGCGCTATAGAAGCCATAAAAGGGAATGGAAAGGCCTCCTATATAAGGCTAACAAGAACGGCAGAAATATTCTTCACATGGTTGCTTGGGGGGTAGCACCTGAGGCGGCCGAGTTCTTGGTTCACGAGATTGTGAGAGAGAGGTTGAGTAACCGGTTGATTAGGGAGAAGGATTATAAGAGTAGAACGCCTTGGGATGTCTTGAATGGGCAGCTCTCCGGGGGAGATAAGGATGAAAGAGCGTTGAGGAGAGCGAAGGCTGCGCTGGAAAAGGCGGGTGTCCACTTGGATGCAGCTCAAGAAAAGGACGTACAGACCAAGATACTACCTAAAGTCGACGAGCAACACGAAAATACAAACAATACGCCGAATACTACTCCACGCCATTAACCACGCAGGAGCCCGTCTCAAGTTAGGTCCGAGGTTCAATCTCTATATCAATAACGGGACCGTTCTCAGGATAAAACCCCCGACCCAGATCAACGACACAGTCGGCCTCCTAGCTACAACAATAACTGTGATCAATCCATAAGAGATAACCGAAATCATCCACAGGGCCACACGAAGCATCGATATAGCAGTCGATCTGAGCCTTTTGGTCAAAACCGGCAATAAAAGCAACTTCAGAATCAAAAGGGCCACCTCAAACCTCCAGGTTGTGGAGATGAGGGCTGGTCGGTGGGCAATAATGACAGCCGCCGTATAAGATTCAATACACCTACGGAGGACGCCAGTAAGAATAATACCAACAGAAAAAACCTATGGCCCCCAAAGATACCCGTCCCCGGGCCGCCAGACAAGATAGGCAGATAATAAACAAGATTCCGAGTGGTAAAGTGATACCCGACACTGCCACGAGTGATAAAGTAAGCGGTGAAAAACAAGACTTAGCACTGAGAAACAAGATAATAAATACCCGGGTCGTTCCTTTAAATCAGACGAATAAGTCACCGCCGAGTCGAGATGCCAGACCACCCAGTCCACCGCCTCCATTGAACCAGAGATACAAGTCCTCGAATGCCTCGAACCGAAAGATTAAAGATGACACACGCCCAGCCTCGATCAAAGCTGAAAGCCAAAGGAAGCCTGGAAGTGAAGTCACCCCGGGTGAGACTGGGTAAAAAAGGAGGAAAGCTGGGAGGGATACACCATCCAAAGTTGGGCATTAAAACACAGCCAGGGAGAGCAAAGGGGCTGCTGGGAATAAACAAGACTCATGCGGTGATCTTCGGAATGACAAGCGGCAGACAAACCACAGTTTTATGGCATCAGGTCCTGAGTTTGGTCAGATGCTTCAGGCTGAGCCTCATATTAAGAAGTGTTTAGAGAGTGTTACACCTAGGTCTGGCCTTTGTGGATCAGTGGGATTCAAATAGCATAGAAGGGATAATACGTTAGATAAGAGAGCTCTAGACGTTAGGTTGGATGACCAAGAAATGGACCACATGTGGATCTGGTCCACCACCACCACACCAGCCACACAACCTTGTTCAGATTACCCCTGAATGATCACACTGGCCACAACAAGACTAATATTGCGTCAATTTCTATGGAGTTATACCAAAATGTAGCTCAATCACTGTCAGAGTCAGACATTGCATCTGCTTCTCGCTTGCGCCTGGTTTAAACCCGATGACGTGCGCTGCGCCGCATAGGCTGGGCTGGCTCTGGCTGCTCCATATCCTCCTTGGCTACCACTTCTTCCTCCACCACCCTCCCTTCAATGCGGGCCTCTTCCAGTTCACAGAGCCTCACAAACTTGGAATTCGAGTTTTCTCTATTCAACTTACGCCTTTTTCTTGCCTCCTGGGCCTTCTGGGCGTTCTGTTGGTGCCTTGCCGCATCAGCTTTGTGGATGGATGCCTCAGATCTCAGTGTGAGTATAGTACTGGTGAGAGTCCTTGCCGCAAGCCGTTTTCCGGCCGGCGTATGGTTCTTGAGTAGGTCCCTGACCTTCTTAGCCACCTAGGAATCCCCCACGATATAGAAAGTAGGTGTTTTTGAAGAGAGATCCAACGGCACCACAGGGACTACCACCTGGCTTAAAAAGAGCGGTTTGCGCCTACGTATGGGCCATAATCCTGTCCCACGCCAGCCACCGGCAATATTCTCTTTCCTAAAGCCCTACTTACGGGCAAGGTTATATAGCCGGACTAAATCGACTTTACCGTTAAGCGTATAGTTAATAAGGGCGTTATTTATAACCATAAGCCTCTTATACGCCTTCTTTACACTAGAAAAGCAGTTAATATTTAAGGGTTAAAGGACGTAAAAGTAGTAGGGGAGTAGGAAAAAAAAGTAAATATAACTTTTATAGTACCGGATTATAAAGTTATTAATAGTATATAAGCTATAGCTATTATAAATAAGAAAACGGTATTTTAATAAATCTTTAGGTTTAATCCTTAATATAAAAACCCCTTTTAACTAATTAAAAGTAAAGTTATTACTAATCTAACCATTATCTAATATAGTTATATACTAGTCTTTATTTAATTAATCCTTAAACTATTACTTTTAAAGGTCTTTACTTTTAAAGATAACTTTAAAGGGAAGGACTTTTACGTTTTATAAAATATATTTAAGTATAGTAGTTTAGGTCCTTCTTCCGTTCTATTTAATATATATAGACTTTTTATCCCGCTTCGAAAACCTAATAATTAAACCGTTCTTTCCTTAACTTTTTATTATACTTACTTTATCATAATTATACTTATACTTAAGTTTAATTTAATTAACGGTAAAATATAGGTTAAAAAACTTAATAATATTCTTCGGGGTAACTTCGTTAACTCTAACGTAATTAATTTTCTTCTAACCTTTATTTTAATATCGGGATAACGGCTAATAAAGTAGGATACCTAATACTTACTAAGGGGGTTAGGATCGCCTTATTTAGCTAATAAACTAGCTACTAAAGCCTTTATATTAGTATAGGTAAGAGCGTAGCTAAGGCTTTCCTAACGAAGGATCCATTAAACAATAAAGTCTTCTTAGCCGTAAAAAAATCGCTATTAGTTTTCATAGGCAAAGTTCCTTAGTAGGGTACCATCAATGCGGTGCTTTAGGGTGGAACGTGGAATCCCGTGCTTGTTGGACGCTTTTCGCTAGCTTATACCAGCGGCAATATCTTTCTAAGCATTTAACATCCTCCTCGGTATATTTGGCCATTGGTGGGTACCTGGAGCAAAAAAAAGTAAAAGAAAAGCTTCATTTTTGGTCTCTGTGGGTGGAATATAAAATGTGTGTTGATATCGGGGGGCTTTCGGAGGTCCAGAGTTGTGGAGGGTTTAATGTGGGTAGATGGCTTGGGTAGTTCAAACCTACCTGGGCCACATCCATATGTGGTCCACTTCCTTGTCATCCAACCTAGTTAATCAGAATCGGAATGTGCAGAATACTAACATTATAAAAACAATATTATTTAAAAGACATAATTGTCCGCTACAGACTCTACTGATTTCTTTGTGTCTACCTATTTTGCTTCTCGTTATTGTTCCATGAAACATGAAGCATGCGATGTGTGATTTCAGCAGGAGGAATATACCCCCATGGGGAGGTGAGGCTCTGCTGCCAAGGGGGGCGCAGTCGTGCTGTTCCCCCATGATGTCAGCACAATGAGCCGCCAACATGCTTGTCAAGGGCCAGCTGAATCCGACCTTGGGGCTGAGTCCACAACCGTGAGGACAATCTGTGGAAGTCTAAACTGTAAAGTATCCTCGGATTTCCACCTCTACCTCCGTTCCGGTCATGTACATGTTTACCTATCTTTCCTGCTCACTCCAGTTTCACCCAACTCCTTTCTAGATCACTCCCGTTCTTCAGTACGAAATTCGTGACAGCCAAAGCATACAATGTTGGACCAGGTCATCATACTACAGGATTCCGCCCAGAGGCTCTCAACAACCTACAACACCTTGACCTACCAGGTCCTATGCAGTGACAGCAGTCTCAGGGATCTTTTCAGTAGCATCAAGACTGTCTCTGTAGCACTGGACTCGTGCAGAGGTCTTCTTGAACAGCTCAAGTCTGGCACAACCAGCATTCCGATACCCACAGATCTCTCCCCGCGTCTTGAGGCGAACCTGGAGGAGTGCAAGGAAGCCTTTGCGGATGCCGACGAGAAGGCAAAAAAGCTGATGCCCCAGCTCGGTCAGCTCGGTTCCACGAAGCTGTTTGAGATATTCACGCCTGCTGAGATATATCGGCTGACGAGTCAGCTATATGCGAGGGGACGGGAGTTTTATCGGGTTGGTCAGGCTATTAGGTTGTATGTTGACCCTTCCCTCCTTTATCACATTATCACAATAACACATTACCCCTTCTACGCATTACCACATTACCACATTACCACATTACCACATTACCACATTACCACATTACCACATTACCACATTACCACATTTCCACAATAACAGATTAGCACATTAACACATTAGCACATTAACATATTACCACACTACCATAACACTATATTAACCCCTCCACGCAACCCGCTGAGCCTTCATACCTATTCATGCGGTTTTGTACTGACGTGCCATCAACAACATCCAGACAAACAACCTCACAACTCCCCCAAAACATCCTCTCCAACGCCCGACAGCCATTCGGCCAGCCCCTCCAAATCCGAGGTTTCCAACCCATCGTTCAATTCCAACCCCCGAGATTCCAATACCAGCCCAACAACACCCCCAAAATCAACGAGAAATCCCAACCGACCGGGCACACCACCCTCCACGATCTATGCGCCACCACCGGAAAAACCACCAAAACCACTACCGTCATCAAGTCCCTCCTGGAAAAAGGAGCCGACCCAACCGCCACACTCAACGCAGCTTATTCCCAGTTAACAGCCGTACACATCGCCTCCTACCACAACAACGTCGCCGCGCTGGAAGCCATCAAGGACAGTATGACAACTATCAAAACATTTATATACCAGCCAACTACCACCAGGTACACCCACTATCAGACAGCCCCCAGTAATTACACTTCCTATCAGCCTACAAGTTACATCGGGCAGTATAAATGGAAGAACCTGCTCAAACAGAAAGATTTCCAGGGCATGACGCCCCTTCACTGGGCAGCCTATGGTGTCTGTCCTGAGGCGACAGAATTCTTGCTTAAAGAGGTGGAGGATGCTGGGTTGAGGCAAGAGGTGGTTGATGGCAGGGATCGAGAGGGGAGGACGGCGTTGATTGTTCTGGCGGGGGGGTATAAGTTGCGGGATAGGGAGTCGGTGACAAAGATTGCGAAGGGACTTGTCAAGGCGGGGGCGAGTTTGGATGTGGGGGATAGGAGGGGGAAGACGGCGAGGGGGATGGTGGTTGAGCTTGGGGTTGAGAAGGAGGCGGCTGGGAAGAAGGAGGAGGAGCAGACGGGTGGTGGTGGTGGTGTTTTTGGGTTGGGTTATCAAGGGGGTTATCAGGCTTATAGGTGGCAGGGTTATCAGGGAGGGGGGCAGCAGAGTAATGGTTTGCCGGGTTGGAGGGGAAATAGCTATCAGGGAGGAGGTTAGACAAGTGGGAGGTAGGGATTCAACCGTTGGAGAAAGTCAATCTGAAAAGTGTTTTTGAAGCCATCACCAACCTTATCGTTGATCTCGGGATGGACGCCACATTGGGACCCTGGGTGAAATTTGCCGAGCAAGGGTCTAGTTCAGCTCCCAGCGCTAGCAGGGATTATTTGCAGATCTTGTCCCCGCAATCTGGCACTTGAGAGGCAGGGGTCATTCCCTTGGGTTGACCCTTGATGACGAAGTTCTTGTCGGAAGAATTGTGAGGAAACATTTTCAGAGTTGAAAAGCAACATTATGTTGTTAACACAAACAAGCAAGCTAGCAGAGGTATCATAGTCCCAATAAATCACAACCCATTATCCACCAAAAAAACTAGGTACTCCATTATCCCACCATCGCCATCACTCCATCACCCACCCACTCTACTCCTTCTGCTCCACAGGCACAACCATAACCTCAGCAGCTTTATACTGCTCCTGAATCTCATTCTGGCTCTGCTCCCCAGACACCCTCAGCTCAGCCTCCTTATCCATCTGCACGATGTCACAGCACCCGCAGCAGCACGCCAAGGCAACATCCACCGCGCAGCTACCCTGAAGGTTGTACTTGGCTCGGAAATCCGCTCTCTGAATCGCCATGGGAAGCCACTGCATGCAGACAGCTGTTGAACCGCAGAATAGAAGGCACTACAGATCATGTCAGCAACCTGTCATCCGAGAGAAAGCCTGGAACATACCGAAGTGTTAATAGGCTCATAGCCCCTCAGACTAGCGCTCTTGTTCACCCTGTGATGTGTCCTGCCAAACACGACACACGGCAAGCACCAAGTCATAAGACATGTCTCGAGCGGATTAACAAAGTTCCAGAAGTTGTGTGTCCATGGCTGAGCGGTGGCGGGCGACTTGGAGTTGAAGTGCTCGGAGGGTGCGGCGAAGACTTTATTGAACTTGTCTTTCCACTCGGCCACGTCGGCGTCAGAGATGGGACCGGTGGCCTGGGTCGAAGGGGTAGCAGTGGCTTGGGGGGCGGGAGCGGCCATTTTGATAGAATTAGAAAATAAGGTGTATGTAAGTGGCGTAAAAGGCCGGGTATCTTTGCTGGTAAAAGGAGAAGAGAAAAAGAGCGATGAGAACGATTGTGGTAAGACTGTTGCCGAGAATAATAGAAGAAATGCTGATCAGTGACAAAGGCCCTTCTCCCACATCTTATACACCATCAACATTGGTGACCCTGACTGTCCGATTAAGATGAACTGGGTGACCAACTTGCACCCAAGACGCCCATATCCCGCATGTGGCTGGCTCTGCGACTTGGCTTTCCTCCTTGCCTGCTCACACCCCGGGCAGCCACCACCAACAACATGCCACCGTCTGACTCGAAAGGTCGCGATTATCCCGGAAACATTTCTCAGTTTCTGCGAGTGGTTCGTTTGCTGATTGGTCCTCGAATTTGTGAACAGGGGAGAGTGGAGATGAACAGGGCTGCCACAACCTGCTTGGCGAGTTCTTCTTCTACCCCGGACAGGGCTGAGACGCTGGGACTTTGGAGCCAAGTCCAAAACACTCTAGCGGCTAGGTTCCAGCCGAACACCAGGTCGCTAAACCGTTCATTAGCTTGGAGGCCTTCTCGAAGTTGGTGATAATGAACGAGATTGAAGGATGGATAGGATGACGTGAAAAAAACTTTGACTATGGAGTACACCCTTCCTTTCAACTCCCCTGACCCCTATTTTGCCCTTGCTCGTGTAGTAATAATCGTTTCTCCTGCACTTCCCCGGTCGAACTGAACCAACACATCCCGCGCGCTATCTTTCAACCGCTTCTCTGTGTCCCTGACTTCTATGACCGATTGCTTCACCTCAACTTCGTAATCGACCACTTGAGAGCCACGCTTGATAGACACCTTGCTACTGCTCCCATCTTCCTCCCAACCCGGAATTCTATGCTTGAGCAATGCCAACGCGGAACTCTTGTACAGCGGTTCGTCTTTGGTCATCATAATCGTGAGAGCCAGCAGCCCGGTAGCCATAAGTGTCTCGACCACAAAGAGAGTCAACCAGGGCCAATGAACTTGAATGTAAGCTTCGTTAACGAAGACATCCCCGGGGATCAGGGTCAGGTTGGCATTGTCTCCGGGGTTCTTGGCTCGCATCTGCGTAGAAACACTGGCAGCTATGTTGGAAGTAAATATCTGCAGGTCGGTATTGGCGAGGTAATGATCGAAAGGGATAAGAATGTTCAGTCCGATGGGTTGTGCCGAATCCATGGCGGCTGCGCCAATTTGGTCCAACTCGACAGCCATTGATCGCACGTACAGAACCTGTGCAAATGCGGTGATGATTTCTTCAGATATAGCCTCAATCATTGTATACTAGCGTTGGGCATCGTCCTCCGCCGAATATATCAGGGTTGTGTGAAATTGAGGAGGGTCGTCCCGAATGGACCCATCCGCGGAACTGGGCGAGGCAGGCAACTTGGTCTTCTTATGGAGCGGTTTGAGTGGTACAGTCGTAGGGCTATTAGTTGTATCAGAACATCTGAATTTGACTGAACGTTTGTGAAGGTTTGTTGGCACCAGTAGAACCTGGATTGGTAGAGGTGAATGCGCCCTGCATCTGGCTTCCAAAGTCCTTCGCTTTGCGCAACAGAGAATGAAGCACTCATCCCACCGATGGGATCTAAATGACGAGACATACCAGAGGAAAGAAAAGTAAGTCCATCTACATCTTCCCATGTCCTACCATAAGGTAAATCCCACTTAAAATCCACAGGTCGCGGATCTATTCTGGAATTGGTATTCGGAAAGTCTACCCAGCTGTGGTCTTATCAGTTAATTAAATTGTGAGGCGAAAAAATCTACTACACTTACTATGTACCATTTCGCTTATCCTCGCTTATATCGCATAACGGCGTTAAGGTACCAGTTAGGTTTGTAAAGGTTGAGCAAAGCCCCATAGTTGTGACTACCGGCCAGAAGCATCGTGACGCGTTGGGTGGGCAATGGAATGTTGGGGGCGAGACCTGCCCAAACATGCCGTTAAGGTACGCAACCCTGGACAAGGCATGGTTTAGATTGAAATCTTTAGACATTTTGTCCTGAATTTTCCCTTCACCAGACGCCCATAGGTTAGCATCTTGAACTTAGGCAATCAGAAAAAACATCGGTTGACAGAATTACCTACATGAACTTGCCCACTTCGGACGCCCCTCTGAGACATAAGCATTGGCGACCCCTAGTTGGGCAGTGGCTCCCTCGAGCTTGGTCTCCCTGTTAGAAACCTTGAGCACCTGTTGTGTACTGGGGTCGATCCCCAATGCCAAAATGGTGATCAAAGACAGAAGCAAAGCGGTGTAGGCAGGTGATCTTATTTTGCCGAAAAAGACAGAAGCACCCCAAGGTCCTCGACTTGCTTCGTCAAAGACTTGCATGTTTCGCAATAGGCGTTCGCCGGTATAAAAGTGCCGCCACTTGAGCTGGCCTAGGCAGGCTGTGATAGCCACCATCATCGAGGATTTTCCCAGCGTAGTAAAGATAGATATAAGGGCGTTCGGTTGAATAGCTAATGACCAAGCGTCCAGCGCTAGGCCGTCGATCTTGCTCAGGATTGAAACCACCATGACAGTAGACAGGACTGTGACGGTGGCAGCACGGATTTCCCACCACCACCACCCACGACGAGTTTGTGAGGCGCCATTGTTGCTTCTAATGAAAGTTAGCCATGCTTTCGTTCGTTTATTGGATGCATATACTCACTCTAGCTGGCTATATGAACCACCGTGGTGCTGCATCTCCGCCAGTACTTTGTGCCGTGCAAGTCGTCCCTGTTTACCTTGAAATTAAACAGACACATTTGATGGCATTCTTATCATAAACCCTTTCTTATACCAAAACAAATCTTTTTTTCGAACGTAAAGGGCTGGGATTGTTGTGTTACCCGAGCCTCGGACCAGATATTGCTCATCGCACTTGTTGCGGGCGGAGCTTCTGGCCAGTGCGGCGCTGTCCCTGTTCACAGCTACCAATTGGACGATTCGCATTTTGAATAGATTGTAGGTTGCTATCAGCGGCTAAGAGGCTCGATTGATGCGTTTGGCGGACATCAAACCTTCGCCCCCAATCGATGCCCACCTTCTATGTTCTGGGTGCTGACCGGGGGCAGGTGAGAGCCAGTTGGTTGCCGCCCCGACAGAAATTGTCAACATTGGATAGCCTTTATCTAAGCTGCTCCTGTCCACCATCTAACCGTTGGATATCCTTCACCTGAGCTTCTCCCCTTAATCCTGACTATCCACCCCTCTTCCCTTAAGCTCAGCACAGCTCTTTGGCGGAAAGTAAACGACAGTCTTGATCATCTCGGCGACCTTGGTATTATTAACCGCATTGATATACTTGACCTTTCTCAACCCAGGCGGCATCAGCGCTGCCTGATAGGGGCGGATATACCCGTAAAAAAGCGAGTGGTACGATGTGTCGACATCGACATAAACTAGATATTTGAAACACTCAGTCAGCAAATGTCAGTCTTCTTAATATCAGAATTGGGAAATATACCCTCCACCTCATCCAAAACAACCGCTTCCCGATTAACTATCACCGCCGCAGCAGTCTCATCCCAAAACGGCAGATAAGTAGGCTGATTCGCCCTAACTAACCTACTCAAAGGGTTCTCATTCACCGCCACCAGCTCATCAAGAAATGCCTAATCCGGTATCACCCCATTAGCAGAATTAGCCACAAGCGTGATGTTCGGAAAGTCAGCCGTAAGCGTAATCTTAGTTACTTCAGGGTCAACGATGAAGTTGATCTGCCACCCATATCAGCATCGAGAACCTCACTTCAACAACAACAACAACTTAAAACTCACATCCGAAACCAAATCGGCCTGCAGAACATCCCCTATAGCCTAGTACAGGAAACGATCCACATACCCCCCCATGCTATATAACCCAGCTATATTTTTCGCAAAGTCTGGATCAAGCCTCACCGCCAGCGCGACGTTTGTCAGAGCCCCGGCTGAGAATATGCTCACTTATCCTGGATTCTCCCTCACGGCCCTGACCATAACTCCGCTACTGAGCCCTCTGCGAAACTCACATTAGAGTAGCCATAATACCCCTTGGTAGTAAAAGCTTCCTTCGCCACCTTCTTAGGTCACCAGAGGTGGGATCATTTCCCAATTTCTCATTTGTCGTGTTTTCTTTTGCAAACACCCCTTTCCACGGTAACTCCCCATAGAGAAGCTCATAATTCTGGAAGATATACGCTGTTTGTATAAGGGGGTAGTTAGACCCCTTGTAGACGGGAATGCAAGAAGACAAGGAGGCAATCTCGAGAGAGGCAAGAGCGTGGAGGCCGGTTTGGAGAGCCCAGGAGTTGGCTGTATCGGAGGCTAGACCGAGGACGGTGTAGTTGTAGTATAGGGGAAGGAGCAAAGCGATGAAGGCAGTGGGGTTCCAGTCGTTGTCGAGGATTATCTTTTTCTGGCTGGTGGTTGAGCCAGTGGGCAATAATAGCAAGCCTATAACGAGGAATAAGAACTGATAGCGAGGTTGCAGCATCGTGACTGAAGACGAGATGAGTATATGATACCTTCGTTAAGTTAGGATAATTAAGATGAATATATTTTTTGGTGCAAAGAATATGTTGAGGGAAAGAAGTCAGATGGTGAGATATTTTTTGTTCGTGGGACGATAAGCATGAGTGCGATGCTGATCTGCATACAAGAGCGAGATAAGCATTCCTTCGGGAATAATAAGGTAATTAAGAGAATAACGACGAGAGTGTGATGACGAGTAGACTTGAAAGAAGAAATGCTTTTCTGGGCTGAGCTGTAGATAGCTGAGTTAGTTTTCCTGCTGCTTGTGATTCTCTGGCATATGCATGGGGACCGGGCCTCAGTGATCACCTTCGATAGCACACCATGATGGTCAGTAACGCTAAACACAGAATGTAATGCTATTAGTCTATCTAAATGTCTATGCTACTACTCCTTAAGAACTGGTCCTATGTTAAAAGGCCGGTCTTTTCGGAAGATGTAAATCTCGCTAATCAGGACGGCATAGCCCACGCTCATCGCGATCGCAATGATAGGAAGATTTACCCGCGCAAAGTTAAGCCGCCTGACGTGAATATGCTTCTTGGCCAGGATATTACGCTAGAGTAACCCGGCGAGAGAGGCGCTGATAGCTACCCTGAAAGCCCCGTAATTCACGCCAAGGGCTATGCTGTAGATCGTGGCGTAGTATGTTCGCTCGCTGATGGGAATCCCCGCCCTGTTTGCTGCCAACTTCCTCTTCTGATTCACCGATGTGCTTAAAGGAGCCGAGTCCTAGATTTCAACCATGAGGCTCTGTCATCACCACCTGCATAACAACCACATACATTTCCCCGGATGGCGCTATTACCCCCCTCTTCTTTTTATTCCACCTCTTGCTGCTATTCCAGCCACTCTAAATCTGCCTTGATGCTTTGCTTCTCTTAGACGAGTTTATTTTCCGGCACTGCAAGGACATGCCCGCGTTTCCGCCGCTTTCACACGCCTATGACCTTATTGCCCGCAATACCACTGCCGACGTTGTGCTACCAGTATTTGCAGCTGCAGTAACTACCCCTGCTCTATGACTGAAGTTTTTAAACACTATGATCCAAGCTCGTAGAATCCACAGTCCAAGCTTTGACTATATCTTTCAAGCCAAAGTTAAATATTATTAGAAAGGTCGTCTCTTTCGGTAATCTTACCTCGGCATCAAAATAGCGGCTAAAGTTTTCCCCAGTAAAGTCAACTTCCTTATAAGACAATGAGGGGTAAACCACTGTTATTATAGCTTATACAAATACACGGGCCCTGATACAGGGTCTAGAGCTGCTAGTGGTTACTAGTGTGATCCTCCGAGCACAGTCACTTGTCGTACCTGGGCTGCGAGGCAGTCAGCGAGAGTTTCTTCTTTTTTCGCTCTATGTGGCTACTAAGATACCTTAGTTCCTATAAGCAGCTAAAGAAGTCGTATGACTAATCTTCCCAGTCTACTTGTCCGAGGTGTCGAATAATGACAAAAGTCTCTACAAAGTTCACTCTGTTGTCTGAATCTAGAGATCTAATTTAACCTTTGCTAAGAATGATCCATAATACCTGCTTCCGTGGATTGGCTTGTCCTTGGGACTAGACTTATATTCAAAGGCTAGTTGTATAAGTCGCTCCATTTATGTCACTCCTTCATTGGACTCCTCGGATTTAAAATCTTGGGTTTATGCTTGCTAAATTACAGTTATATCGCTCTAAGAGACGCGGCCGGAAATAATTCGATTAGCTAAACCGCTTTCGTATTTAAGTTACCCTGTAAGTATTTCTAGTATGGGTGGAGCTATTAAGAAAAAACTTTGGCATGGTTGCCCATCGAAATGTAGAGTCTAATCCCTTAAACTTCTTTAGTCTGCTCCCTTGCCCTAGTGTTTAACAGTTATATTGTCTTAAAGAAATAAGGCTAAGCTCACCAGAAATGCTAGTATGTTCGTTACTAAGCCTGGGTGATCCTGGCAGGTAGGTATACACAATCCTGAGACCTACCTGCTGGAAGGGAACACCTATGTCTATAAAGTCTTAAAGACATCCCTCTCTCCAAAGAACATGAAGCCTTATCCCCATCACTCCCACCACACTCACCTACCCCCTTCACCATGCGCCTCTCCACCCTCCTCCTCGCTTCCCTAACCGGCCTAGCTACCGCAAACTTCGACCTCTACCTAGGCCACCAAGTCTTTGGTGTCGATGGCGGCGCCTACCTTTTCGACGGCTAGTATATCTTCGATAACGACCCTAATATCAACGACGTTCGTTCTTTCTCCCCTTTTCATCCCCCCCCTCTTTTCACAACTAACTACCCCCTCCTTTTAGGTCTTCGCCTACGGCCCCTACCTCTCCCAAGACGACGTCTCAGGCCGCACGATTGGCGTGCGATGTGCCGGCAGCGGCTGCTACGGCGGTGCCGCCACTAACATTAACGTCCTCGAGATGCATTTCAGCAACAATCCCCTTTACCACTGGAGTAAGTCCCCTTTCCCTTCCTCCTTTTCCCCTTCCACTTCATCCAGAAAGCCCTGGCTGACAATACCCCCCTTCCCCCCCAAAGCCATCTACAAAGACAGAGGCCATCCCTACAAAATATACGGCCTCGACGGCAGAACCTACGGGGAGTACATCCTCTTTCCCGGCGTTAACTTCCACCATTTGAGGTTCGCCGAGACCCGGAGCGGCGTCCGCAAGTTTCGCTGTTTAACGCAGTTTACTGCTGCGCAGATCAGGGCTGGCAGATAGGTAGGTAGGGAAATTTCTACCACTCTACTAAGAGAGGGAGTGATGCTCTAGTGAATCCAAGCTTGGGAATACTACGGGTAGATAGTTATTGTTCCTAGAAATTAAATCAATGGCAGAGGCAAACATAGACTACAACCTTAAAAGCTCTCACCACACTGTACCTTGGAGTCCCGCACGCTACACTTTACATTATTTCGATTACTACAGCTCAATCTAGCTCGATACCCTCATTTCACTCAATATCCAGGCTATCCAAGTTTCATATATATATTACACAATTATTTATATCTCATAACCAAAAGTCATCACATCATAACCAAAAACTGCCTCCCACATTGATATACAGCCCAAAGGAAGCTAGAACAGAGAAATCCGCAACCAATCACATATTCCAAAAAAGATCGCTTTCCAAACGCCCATTATCCAAAACTCTTCTTTAACTCGCTTCGCTTCGCTTACTTGGTTCAAATGGTCGCTCAAGTCAAGTAGCCAACATAGCCTTCATCAACCTCGGAGGAGGACCTGTATCACATCAACCAACGAGTCAGCTTCCGCATCCTCAACGCCATAAAAGTGAACTGCAGTTAAAGGAAAACGCACCGAATCCGGCAAACCGAGCACCCGTTACCGGTTCCTCGGCACGCTGATAGACATCCTACCTCGTTTATCCTTCTCGATTCTCACTCCTCCCCTCGCCGGCTCCTCAATCGTCTCAATTTCTTCCTCGTATAGCACCAGCTCGCCTGTCGACAACTGCTCCGCCCTGACCAGGTCGCCGCGGCTGCCGTGGCGCGAGTGCCTGGACTTTGATCGTTCGCGACGGGCTAGCTGCCGTTCCAGATGCCGAATCTCGGATCGCAAGTCATCGTTGTCATCGTAGCGCCAGGTATCCCGAGGAGGCTCAACAAGCGCCACCTCCCGTGGGCGAGCATCGACGATTACTGTGGGCGGACCCCTGGGTGTGAGAGAGGTGTCATATGACGTGGTTGTGCCATATGAAGTTGTGTCGTACGAGGTGGTCGTGTTGGACCGTGCCGGGGACTGCTCGCGAATCGTGGTTGTCTTGACCACCTCGACAGGAGGGGCTGGTGCGGGCGCGGGCTGGGCGTTGATGATGATAGGACCGTTACCGGCTGGGGCCGGTGGGTGTTGATGGTGGTAGTGCACGGCAGGGGGAGGAGCCGTGGTGTGGTACTCGACAATCTCTGTTCGACGTTCCTCAATGATATCACCAGCGCTGGATCGCGCGGCCATGATCTCCAACTCGCCTGGGAATGTTACTTTTTTGTCCGGGTAGGGGAGTAACGGGGTGGGCGTATTCTTCTTGTAATCATCGCTCAGATTCAGCAAGTCGTCAATACTTTATATCAAGCAGGGCGGCACCTAGATACTATGGTAAGCAGACGGATTTAGACTCTATGTTTTGGGTATGTTAACGTACGGTCCTGTTCCCAGACCGCAACCAAGACTTTTTTCTTCCAGTAGTTATAGCTTTGGTGAGAAATTCTGCCATCTCGCAAAGCCCTGCGAAGCCTGTGTTGATTTCATTGGCATGACCTTCAGCACACGCTGCTCGTATTTCTTCTTAATCATACGTGATAGCTCCCATGATGATTTAACTGCAGTCACCAAGCCCGCAAGAGCGGCAGCTGATGCCAAGGAACTAGGAAGATATGACGCCATACGCGAAAAAGTAAGGTGTTAGCTATGAAAAATGGAATGTGGGTAAGTTGGGGTGTTAGTTAAGACGAGTAGCTGTTATATAAGGATTCGCCTGGACTTTGATTCACAAATGATTCGAACTTAAACTGGTTAATTTGGACATTTCGGAAATCCAATATTAAGCTGACAGGGCCAGGGTGGCCTCGCTCGGTACCGAAACCCAGTCCTCAACACACCCCACCCAAATTGGCAACGGATTTCCCTCGACCAGGAAGAACATTTCCTTCTAATTGTTTGGCAGAGCTACAAACAAATACACGTCTATAAGAAGTACTTCTTAACCATTGCATCTTCCCACCACGCCAGACTTTACCGATTCAGCCACCTTCTTCAACTGTCACTATACGGATCAAACTTCTCATTGTTCTTCGCATCAGCCGGAATAGCCTTGTTCAGAGCATCGCCAAACCGGTCCCTCTTCAAATCCATATGAGCTCTCCCCCAATTATGATTCAGCAGCCTCCTATTGAACTCGCACGGCATCTTCTCGAGCGCAATCAGCGGCGCCTGTGACCACTTCTTGGTCTCATTTTCAGGAGGGTCATCCTTCTTCTCTGCCCTCCTCCACGAATGCGTAGTCCACCCACGGTGAGAAACAAACTTGGGGTGAGTCCCGTCAAACAGCACCCCCGATCGGTGAGCAGTGGTGTAGTTTCCATGGGCTGACCAGGACACAAAGAAGATTTCGTTGTGGAGAGCCCACACGATAATGTGCTCCCAGTCGTGCGTGTGTGAACCGCCGAGGAAGCCTTCGTCCTTTTCGAAGTAGTACCCGTAGAGATAGGCGCACCAGTAGTGGTTGCAGCGGGTGCGGACGTAGGTTTGGGAGCGGGCGAGGCGGCCTTTGCGGCAGTTGCCATTCTTGAAGGGGACGAGGCCTTCGTTGAGGGTGTAGCCGTCTCTGTCGATGGCGGCGGTGGGGTCGCAGGCGTCGGTGTCGGCGTCGACGTAGGGTTGGAAGTCGATGGCGCGCTGGTCCGCGTTGGGTGGTAGGGGGTTGAGGAGGTCTGCGCCTGCGAGGGCGAAAGCTCCGAACAGGAGGCCGATGATGGAGGGTTTCATGTTGAGAGGATGTGTCTGAAGTTACAGAGACAATGAGAGGTGTGACGAGAAGGATACTAAGATTTGTGTGAGTGAAACTGATGTCTTTTATACATCAACTGGCTTTGACATGATTGTATGCAATTTGCTGAGCTACCTTATCTTCGCATATCCCTTTCCCGTCGCCTATGTCCGTGTCAACATGCCATCTAGCATAGTGGAACCGATACTACAGCTGCTTAGCCACCCGAAGGATTTGCCCGACGATAACCGTGGTTGGTCGAGATCATAACTCAGAGCTCGCTTGTACTCAGCGCTGCATTGTTGTCAGTTCATGATTGTTGCAGCAGCGAATGGGGGATAAGGGGCTGAGTTGATTTGCTGACATTGCCGAAAGCACGCATGCTTACCTCGGTTTACTCTGGACCTTTGTTGTCTTTTTGGCAGCGGATATCGTCAAAAGAGATGTTTACACCCGAGAAAGAATAAGTCATGAGATATACCTATTCATACAGGCTGAAGGTGTATATATCAGCAACACCTCTTTCCGCTCAACAGCGTCAAGATCGTTGCGAGCCAACAAGTTTCCACACTCTTCCTACGACTCAACCCCAACAACAACCTAGGACTCTCATCTACTCCATCACGCTTATTTCAAATTCAACACATTCACACAATCACAATGCACCTCCCCCAAACCACCCTCCTCCTTCTCTCCCTCCCCCTGACCCTCACCCAGCGCACCCCCGAAGAAAACCTCATCCTCGCCGACTGCGGCATCGGCCTGGGCCACAACGGCGGCTCCACCTCCCGAGAGATGATCTACTACTCCGGCCCCGTCTGGACCGGCAACGGACTCGACACTTATCGCCCAAAGATGATGGTCAACGTCCCCTGGACCGGGGCCTACCCCTGGGGTCAAAAGGGAGGCGTCTCCGCCACCATGCCCAACGGGGATGTCTTCACAGTGCACATCAACCCCAACATCAAGGACCCGAATGCCGCGGGTGACGCGTGGCATAAATACGAGCTGGAAAAGCCCTTGAAGTGCTACTCGTATCACTATGACAAGGTTTACCGGCTGGATGATGGGAAGTGGTGTTCAAGTGCGTATGTTTGTAATCATTTGGGGAGGCCGTATGTGCCTCCCAAGTGTGATGCGCTGTGAAGGGGGAGTACTAAACTTATTTGGTGTGGAGAGGGCGTTGTTGTAAGGACAATACCCAAGTACTTTGAGGAGAATGATAAACAAATAACAATTCTTTTTATTTCTTCGCAATACCGCTGCTGATCATACGTGCGCTGCTAATCGTTACCTACGCAATTGAATCTCTCACCTCTATCTCCTTCCTACATGAGAGTTATGCCACCTCAGAAAACGAGGTGATTCCTCCCTCTCAGACTCCTCTTCCTCCTTTCACACAGGTGGCGCATCTGCCATTTCCGCATCCGAGTCCTCCATTCCCACGTCTGGGTTCCCCCGCTTCACATTCCCCTCCTTCCTTTTCGCATCCCCTTCCTCCTTTTTCACAGGCTCTTCCGGTTCAGGAGAAAGGTTGCACAGGCTCTCCCAACCTGGTTCTAACAACTGTTTTGCCTCATGCGGGTCGTCTTTCGCGTCACGCAGGTCGTCTTTAGGCTTCACTTTGAGATTCCCACGCCGCTCCTCAAGACGTGCGACTGCATGCCATCCTTCCTCCTCTGAGTCCTCTCTCACATTCTTGTTGTCATACTGCTTCTCTAGACGACGGTTGAAAGCTCTGAACCTGCCCCTTGTATCCGCAATTATCTGCTCTTGTAGCGTTGGAACTCCCGCTGTAGGTGCGATCGCGTTGTTCTGTTGCGCTTGTGGTTGCGGTAGGGCTACCGGTCTGTGTTTGCACCTCTTCTCGTGATCATGTCGATATGAATCGGTGAAGAAGACTCCTGGACGAGTGGAAGATTCGCAACCGCGCCAGCGGCAGGAAAAACGTTCACTCATGTGCTCGTAAAGCGTGGGTGGTCCAATATGTCTGCTATAACGTGACAACTGCGATGAGTGGTACAGTAAGTTTGATGAAAGAGAGAGGTCCGTTTCGCACAGAAAGATCTACACAGATCTTTTGATGTAATGCTGCAAAACAAGCGATGAGACTATTGATAAGAAACTGCCATATGAATCCTCGACGAATCCCCAGAGTCACAAGAAGAGGGGGTTGATGAAAAAGACATGTGCAAAGTCACGAAAAGGAAAGTACTGCTAACAAGGCCTCCTGGACTTTCCCAGCTTTTAACCAGAATCATATCTGGCGATGGGCTTCCCGGTTTCCCATGTGCAGCTGTGTGGAATGAGACCTCTCAAATAGGCCATACCACCACCTACACCTGGAGTTCTTGGGATGCGCAAGGCTGCCCCTGCCTGTGCACCAAACCCGCCCACAGGGCCAATCCCCAGTCAACAGGTCAGGTGGTGTCAAACTCCAAACAAGTCGAACCTTCCTTCAACTATTCATCATCCAACTCCCGAATCCGACACCCGAACTCCTCCAACCTTGCTCTTTCCTCCCGACACTCCCCCTCCCTCTCTTCAAGAGCTGCCAGCCGCCTCCTGTGCTCTTGCTTCCAATCCTCAACTTTTGCCTTCTGCTTCGAAACGCTGCGGCTGACCACCTCACTTGAGCCCCCACGTGATATCAATGCTCCAAGTGACGCAGAGGAGGCACCTGACTTACTAGATGAGACCCTTGGGGGGTGAAGCTTGCAGTTGAGAAGATACCGTTCGAGCCCATCTTTACTACCAAATGCTGATCTTTTACCTACGCGCTTGCAATTTGGGTATGGGCACTCGAAACTCTTTGCTGTGGGAGAAGGCTTGTGTCTGTTTTCCATGTGCCTCTTCAAAGGCGACCGCCGAGTGAAGAGTTTGTTGGCTTGGGGGCACCCTGGGACAGGACACACGAGACTCTGTTCTTCGGTAGACCTAAAGTACATGGTTAAACACGCGTTGGTGGACGGTAGATGGTAACTTACAATGTAGGTGCATTTGAAAGGATATCGTTGCCTGCTCCAGCAGAAGCCAAGGTTGCAGAATGGTCTTCCCCTAGCTATTCGATCTGGGACAACACAGACACCGGGTTCTCGTGGCCTTCAAGTTGATCCGCTCCTGAAGGGTTAATACTTTGTTGAACGCTTCCTTGTGCAATTGCAGACATATTCGAGGGCTGCCTCTCGGAAATACATGTTGAAAACCGAAGTTCTCTGTAACCCAGTCTATCGGGGGACTAACTCCAGAAGGTTGGACAGACATATTCATTATCTGCGTTTGTAGTGGTTGAAGGCTGGGTTGCGCTTCATAGCCACGACCAGGCTGTGATTCCCCCAACAATTTGATAATGTCGAGTTCGTTTGAATCAAGTACTGTTGAGAATCATGATCAGCTTACGTTCGAATTTGGGGTAATGATTACTCAGGTAGTCAGTCTCTAAAAACCTTTTTGTCTCATCCAAGAACGGCTAGCCCAGAATCAGGCTCGCTTCACCCTCGGCTCACCTTCGACTCACCTTTAGCTCACCACCGCTCACTCTACGCTCACCATTCTACAAAAAAGCCAACTTTACGCGACGCTCTCATAGTCCAAATTCGGAGCCTCCCTCTCTTACGGGGACGAAAATGGGGCTGGATAGAGAGGGTCCCGTTTTTAGGCCCCCTAAACCGCTCCTCTTTACAACCTCCAACCTCGACGCCAACCGTACCTCTTCTATTTCTTGCCCACATGGCCCCCATCTTTAACCTGTTTCTCCGCCAGAGCAGGGGCAATCTGGACGGGCTTCCCCTTGGCAGGCGCCTCCTTCTCGGCAAGCAGCTTCTTCTCCTTCCCTCCCCAGTAATGCCAATCCATGAAGCGGTAGCCTTGCACGCTTTGCGCGGCGGCATTCACCGTGTGGCAGCCGAACAAGAGACCATTGGGCGGCCTGACAGCCAGCGAGAAGCGCATGAAAGTGAAGGCGTAGACGATGAGGGCGCAGGTCATCTTGCCGGATATTCTGCCATCTTTGTTAACATGTTTTTGCTGCTACCATTATGAGTGAGGAAGTAAGCCGAACACTCACAAATCAGGGCTTTTCTGCGTATCGGCTATGGCCGCGAGAGGGATAGTGAAGTTGGAAGCCGGCCCCCAGAAATCTGCGCGCATCGGAGCCTGTCAGTTTCGATATTGACCGGCTACCTAAGGTGCCTTCCTTGGAGAGACTTACGCGTCGAGCAAAAGTAGTCGGTCCAGGGATGGGACCTGATCTTGGCATTAGCCGCCTTGACGAATGCCGCTGCCATTGTGGGTGGTAGATGGAGGTCAACTTTACGTGACCTTGAGGTTCAATAGTGTGAGGTTGAAAAGATGATATACCCAAAAAGCCTCCCGTAGACTCCGGTTCGGAGTTAAAGAGGGGAAATATCCGTGGTGTCATTCGCGTTACACAGCCAAGGGAAAGAACGCATGGAACTTGCGAGCGTTCCGACATCAGGTCCGCATTCCTCCTTCTCTCTCTCTCTGCGTCACGTGGATGGCTGGTCATGGACTCATGGATTGGAAGGAAGGCCTGACAGGTTTCAGCTGTGATGGAAGCGCTTTCTTCACAGGGCTGTGCCAGCTCTGCGAGTCTCGTCATGAAAAGTCGACTGAAAGAGATTTGACACACTCAAAATGGGACTGGGTTGCGGAAGTATGGTTTTGGAAAATGCTCTTGGCGTTGTTTTGCAGCCTTCCCAGTGGTTGTCATCGCTGGGGAGCGGGAGAGCCTGAGGATCGCCGGCCGGCCGTATGCGGCCAGCCCGGCTGGATTTAGAGGCACGACCAAGAGCTCGGCGGCTACTACACTCTCCTGAACTGCCAGTCTGGTTGAGGCGTACACGTCAGATGTTTTGGCCGTCATTCTTTAACTGCAATATGTCTTTTCTTCCGGGCATATTGTTGTGCCAATGTCTCCAGAGTTTTATCTGGGTACCTACCACGGGTCTTATGTTGATGTTGAGACTGTCTTGCGTCACGGGTCCCCTGTTTTCTTGCAGCTTTTGCCTTCTGGCTTCTTTCATCTGCTTCATCTACCGAAACATAATTCTCTTGTTAATACGACAAGATACAGGCGGCATGCGACTTTCATTCTGCTGCCTTCTTGTTACAGTCTGCGCCCTGGTAGCAGCAGCACCGGAGATGACAATGGAGAAGCTTCAAGAGCGGGCCCTCTGTGTAAGTGCAAAGCGACTTCATGGGGGAAGATATGGATCAAGGTTGGAATTACATACTGATAGCCATCGCACAGGTCTGCAACGAAAGCCGCTGTCGTGGCCCGGCTTGCTGTGCGAACGGAACATGCTGATACCGGCATCGCCAACCCCCGTTGACAGGATCAACCGAGCAATGAAATATTTACGACTGACGATACACGTTACAATGACTTGGGATTCCACCATTTGGAGTTTGGAAATTGGCGTTTTGATAGGAGTTGGGCAACAAACCGGCGGCACGACGAAGGGTAGACTTTTAGTTGGATCATGTACAAACAAACATTTGGGTCCTTGGACTTTTTAAATCAAGTACGTTTCTTCGAAGCTTCACACGACAAAAGTTGGGTTAGACAATGGTAAACTCTTGGTGACCATCAGCAAACTCCTTTGCCATGCCCTCTCCATCCATGAACCCATTCAGATACCCATCACCCATGATCCGATATTTGCCCGTCTCAATACCATCCTCTCTCAAAACAAAAGGGTAGTCACCTCCATACAGAACCGCCACTATATCCCCTGGCTGAACTGCCTCGACGCCCCACCCATACCGTCCTTTTTCTGTCACGAAGAATCTCCTATTGTAGCACCACTTGGAAAACGACCCTTGCACCATCCAGTACCCTTCTTCCAACCGCTCAGCATATGCAAGACCCTCTCCCAGTGTCATGGCATTGAGACAATTAACCTGGTGTTTCACCTGCTCCCGCACCAGACTCCTCAGCGACTCCTCCCCGTCATCTTCACACAGTGCAATCAAAAGCTCCAAGCCCTTGGCAAACTCTCCTGACGGCAGCTCGTTCTCTCTCGTCCGGTTGCACATGAAGGTTCTCGCCAAAGACTCCAGTTGGGCTTGGTGCTCCGCCACTGTCACTTCAGCGGCTGGCTTGAGAGCGATATTGGCAATACTGGTCACTGAACGGCGTGTGTCTGTCTCATCGAGGTTTTTGTACATGTCGTTGCGTTCTTGGACAGAAGCAGACGCGTTGGCGGGGAATTCTTCGCTCTTGCCCTTCCAGCCGCGGTCGTATCTTGCTGCGCCGGGTGGAGGGATCTGCCTCACCGTGTCGATGATGGCGATGCGGTCCAACACTCGCCCTTTGATATGCAGTACCTTTTGATCTGGTGATATGCGGTAGATGGCTTCGTCATGAGACGTACCACAGGCGTTCGCCTCCAACTGACGGATACAGAAAGGCTCGACATAGCCTGGTCTTGTCCAGTCTGGAACCCACGAGGGCAAGTCCAGGTTGGAGGGTTTGTTATCAGAGATTGTAACGCAGTGAGACAGAATCTCAAGGGTCCCAGCTTCAAGGAAGCTAACGGCGAGCTCGGTGAATACCTTCTCGGGGGGCTTGTTGTAGTCCACCACGATTTTATCTTTGTGGTCTGTCAAGTTGAGCACGCCGTAGATTTTGTCCACAGGTAGTGTGCTCTGGAAGCCCCGCATTTCCTCGAGCACTTCAAGCACGTCGCACGGTTCATACGACGCGTCATCGAGTGCCAACTGCTGCTCGTCTCTCAGATTGCTCATGATGCTTACTGCCTTCCATCCCCAGTGCCCATTCATCAGGCTGTCCAGCTTGAAGGACTTGAGAACTCTGATGACGGGGACAAAAAAGTCCCAACCAAAGGCGTTCCTTCCCGCGTACAACATTGCCTGACGGGCATAGGCTATCTCTTGCATTACCCATGTGCGGTGCCACTATTCTGGTCAGTTACGGGGTCCGTTGACTTCCAGGTTGGATTCAGGTCTCAACATACCCAGGACCGGTTGAAGAATTCCGCAATCATGTCCCAGTCCAGTTCTCGGGATCGTGGATGGCGGAGAAATCTCCCTTGGACATCATGCAGGGCGCCAGCCAAGCTATCCATTTCATCTGGTGCTCCGATGTCTATCACAATATCGGTCATGAGATAGATGGTGTTTAGGAAGGGCATGACGTAGGAACCTGAATCTTCTCCCAGCCACACCCTGACTGTCTCGGCGCCGGCGTAGATCTCGCTCATGACTCTGACGTGTTTACTCCGCTCATCAGTGTTTTGCTGGTCAATACATACGGCATCCACCCATATTCTCAGATCCCCGTCCTGAAGTCTCATGGTTCTCAGTGCTCGATGAAGCTCTCCGCCCACCATGACACGTGTGTCATCGATCATGATGGGGCCCGGTGGGAGCACGCCGCCCAACTCAAGGTGAAACTGGCCGTAGACAGGATGGTCGAGCATCTCGGCCAAAGGCAAAGCGTCACTCATGCTGATCTCAGAGCCGCTTTCATCCTGGCCAACTACCGCGGTGGTGATGACGTCGTCCATGGGCGATGTTCTGGTAAGGTTCACGCCACGACTCCAGCAGTAGCTGAGAGCATCGTAGGGCTTATCGTTTGGCTCAGACAGAGACATGTGCGATATGCTAGCCATAAGGGGGTCATTGTAGCGACCACCAAAAACGGTCAAGATACGTGTTTCATGAGGCAGGTTGAGCGGGCGGTAGGGATATTGTGACGCCATCTGAAAGTGGTGAGAAAGGACCCGAACTGATGTCGAAGATATCTTGTGAGGCTGTCATTTGGCGAGACATGGCAGGGTGTTGTTGACACCTGAAGTGGGTCGCTCATTTCTCTCATGGTAGCTGGAGCATGGAGAGCCTGATGGCTGGTGAATCGCTTGGCTGACTAGGACAGCAAAACGGTAGGTTGGAGGAGTATTGAACGATCCAACTGCTAAACACATCTGATTTCCATGTTCCATGTAGGTAGTAGGCATGAAGGAGCAATCCGAAGAGTGGTTCACCTTGTGATGTTCTCCGAAATTCTGTCCCATTGACCCCGCAATTCTCCGCATCTACCCCGCATCCCCGCACCAGGCTCAAAGACCGTATGTGGGGTAGCGTGTTTGAGAATTCATGACATTCACGCTTGCAATTGTTGAGCTTTTCCTGTGTTTTCTGTGGTGCGAGGCGGTCACCAGTCAGCAACCCAAACAAGCCCACTTGAGCCGGGTTCAGTCATCAACCAGAACCCAGTACCTAGATACATGACTTATGCACTTTCAATGAATTGGGGTCGAAGGTTCAACCATGGAGAAGAGCCGAGAGCTTGGAGACAGAATCCGAGTAATGTACACTGGCAACGCTTATCTCACACGTCAACAACCTGGAACCCACCTGAACCAGCCACAACACGGCCCAACTACTATCTGCACGTCGAGAGCCAGTGGTTGGAAGTGAAGCAGACAATCAAGTTCGTCGTAGGTACCTTAGCTCGGTATCAAAGGGATGGTACGTAGGACAGAGCAAAAGAAAAAGCACAGCTGAAAGTACCAGGCTGAAGCCACAAAATACCTACCTCAAACTCTCAATCTTCATGCATACCGAATCTCCTCTAAAACCTCTGGTTTTGCTCGTGGGGTATAGCTGCAGACGTTTTACTTGCCCACCACACAGCGTACCTATTAACCACGGGATATAAAGACCAGCACACTTGTATAAGTAGACCTCTCCTCGCCCTGTATGTAGAATAAGCAAGTAAGCAAGCAAGAATACAAGTCAATAATATACATGCACCAAAAGCCTCTGTATTAGACTAAGTACAAGCACTCAAAGCCTCTGTACTGTGACGTCTTGCTCACTGTAATAACAGTGGTCTTGCTTCCTTCAGCACTGCTGTCGTATCCTTTCTCTCACTTCCGCTACGCACTGCTACAAGCGCATAGTTCGCTGTAGCTCCCCTGTAGGCTCTGTATTACAGACCTATAGGGCAACGCAGCAAACAGATATTATACGGGAAACTGCTAATAGTACTATTTTTAACGGTACTAAAGATATAATTATCGCTGAGCTAAAAAGTAATTTCATTCTCCTATACCCCGACTACGAGAACTATCGTTTAATAGTTGTCTACTATGCTTTTGGTCTTGGTTTTCGATAGTTTCTGAAAGGGAAGATCTACTATATCCCGTTTCCCAATCTTATAACCGATACTACCTAGACTCGGCTTATTAATAAAGCGACTTATCTCGCGGTCTTAAATCTTATAGAAGTTGTTCAGATATTCTACAAGAATATCACCCTCTTGCTGCTCTCTAACCCGCAGTTTATAATAGTATTATAAGCCGGCGAACTAGAGACGCGCTCGGGAGTGACGGCTTTTGAGAAGCCCGAGGACGATACTAGCCCGAAATATCCCTGCGTTAAGATCTGTATCGCCAACTTTTATATGTACGTCCAGCGGGACCTGTGGATAGTATATTTAATCGCCATCCTAGCCACCATCGTCTGCGTTGGCTTGGGAACCGGGGCTCTGGCGCAAAACAACTACTACGTTAGGGACGTGAAAGTCTCTTCTGTGATTGCAGCCACGAGAGTGCTGTGCTTGGAGGAGCTGCCGTGGAAGACGAGTAAGTGGGGCGAAGTACTGTAGGAGATTAAGGAGACGAAGCTGGGGTATGGGATTATTTTAGACCGGGAGAGCGTAGGTACGCTGAGGATCGGGGTTGGGGTGAGAAGGGCTGATACTAGTTCGACGGAGGGTGGGACGGTGGGGAATGGGAAGGTGTATTATGGGTTTGCGCCTCCTGAGGTGTTGGAAAGGACGAGGAGGGAGATGTTTGGGCCGGGGAGGGCGAGGCCAAAGGGGAGTCCATTTTCGTTTAAGATTTGGGAGCATTCTTAGTTGTTTGCCTCGGGATTCTGTTTTTATGGTTTAGTGTAGGGTTATCATAGCGAATTTTCAGCTGAGCTTAAGTTAAGATCCGCTATAGTAGGCATAAATTTTATACCGGAACTTATAAATATTTAACGTATTTGATAAGCGAGCGGATCGGACAAGCGAGTGGATCGATTTCCACTACCCTATTACAACCATCCTCAATTGCAAAACAACAACACTATTAACCTACTACAATTACATCAGAAACAGCTGAATCAGACTCTTCTGCAACCTCCTGGCACGTACGGATATTATGGCCAGGCTTGCCGCACACACCACAGCACTGAACCTTCGTACGCCCTCCCCCTACACTACCACCACCCTGCTCCTTTCCTTGCGCCACCTCTCCACCCACAGCCTTCTGGTCCAGTAGATCCTGTGCATCTTGCACAATAAGTGATCCTCCAAGCTGTACGCGTGTTTTTTTTGCTCTCCGGCGCTTACTTAGTGCCTCGTTCGCCTTACGGAGCGAAGATACCTCTAACTAAAGGAGAGCCACTTAGTGCATTACAGCCATTATACCTTTAATAAGCTGGTCTACCGCAGCTAACATTAAAGTCGGGGAGCTATTTTAATGGTTAGTAATGCGAGTCTTAATAAGCGTTAACTATAAGTTGGCTTCTCGGGGGTTTTGTGGTGTCTGGAATACCTAAGGTAGTGCCGTGCCCGGCCTTGAGGATGGGGGTGTAGGCGTACGAAGCTTTATATCTAGCTTAGAAAGTACCCTCTCTGGATCGTATGGTATAAGGCCAGCACCCGCAAAGCTACCCTGTATATTCTTCTCCGTTATAGAGGCGAAAAAAGCCTCGCGGAAGGCACAGAGAAACTCGAACTTACTTACGTGGTTGATATGCATGCGCATCAAGCCCTCGATCTGGCGGCCGTACGCCTGTTTTAGCGGCCCAAAGCAGCCAATATCGAGTGGCTGGAGGAGGTGGGAGGAGTGTGGAGGCATGCAGAGCGTAATAATATTGTTCTGCTAGCAGTGGCGCTCGAATTCAGTTAAGTGGTGGCTTTCGTAGCCATCGAGGATCAACAACCGGTATTTGCCCTTCGTACGGGACGCTATATGATAGTCGAAATACTTAATCCAATCTAGGCCTACCGGATTAGTAATCCAGCCATTATCGGTAGTTGCGATGCGCCAGGTAAACGGTAAATTGCACTTGGTATACTAGTTGGTAAGGTGGTACTATACGGCTAAGATAATAAAGGGCGGGATAGCCTAGCCGAGGGCATTGACTCCCTAGATTACCGTTGCCCACTCGCGGTTACCAGGCTAGGCCAGTTTTACCTTACTAAGGCCGTCCGAGGTTATAACCACCATACCTACGAAAATAATGCCCATCATAAACCCAGTCTCGTCGAAGTTATAAATATCGTTATCTACAATACCGTATTTGGCCTTAGTATTCCGTACGAGCGTAAACCACTCGGCAATAACCTTCGGATCCTCGCACTTGGCCCTCTGGTAGTCGTATCTACGCGTAAAACGCGTACGGAGCTGTAGCTGGCGTTTAACGAAGTTGTGTGCCCAGCGTTGACCAACAGGGGGCGCGTCGCGTACGCGCAGCAGTTAGTTAGCCATATCTTCCACGCCACTTAATCTAGGTGGGAATGCGCGTGCAGATAGCTCAAGAACGTACTGAACTATCGTCTTCTCCTCCAGATCCGTTAAATTGCGTGAGTTGGCTGGAATATCGCGTCGTGCAGGCTTACCAGCGCGCCGGCGATGGAGGGTAGTATAAGGCACAGAATAGAGCCTCGCTGCAGCTTTGAGGCTTAGCTTAGGGTCATTTTTAAGGGCTTCGAGTGCAAGAATAACTTTTGCTTCAACTAGAATCGAAGACATCTTGGTATGGTGGAGGAAATCGATGTTGCAGGTAGAGAGCTATATCGCGTACGAAATCGATCCACTCGCTTGTCCGATCCGCTCGCTTATCAAATACGTTACAAAGTTTATACTCTACTTCCTAATACGAACTGTAGAGATGTGTTGAACCGTGTGATGCATACGCTAGATAGGTGGTCTCCTATACCCGCTGTTGAAGTAGAGATGCCATGGTACGTGGAAGCCAATTCCTGGCAAACTTTGGACTGTAGTTGGCTTAGGACGGCAATGACTTCAGGGCGGTCATCAACCCAACAGACCAAGGTTCCCCTTAGGCTGAGTACCTATACTATCACACGCTTTCTGATGGACACCCACGACTGCCGTGCAAGTCCAGTGCAAAAGTGTGATATAAGAGGTGTCAGGTTCTCTCGTCATTGCCGTTTCGGAGGATGCACAGCTGGTCGACCCACGGTATGTTAACGGTTTTCTATCCCCCTGGTTGAGATGTAGTGGATCGCTGCGTTGAGAGATGCGGATGGGGGTGGGAGAGGGCGGTGGAGGTGGGAGGGAACTAAGGACATGCTATGAGTGGAGGCTGAGGGGAGGGTGCGGGGTTAGGTGAGGGAGGACTGGGATGGAGGGTTGAAGGTGAGAGCTTGTTGTTTGGTTTCGCCCCACTCCGCCGTCCGGAGTTCTCGTAGGCGTTGAGCCTGACACTTCTGACAGCTGCCGATCCAGTTGTTCAAAAGAACCTGAAGGACTAGTTTGTCAGGGAAAGTGAGCTTTGCCGGGATGAGGAGATATGTGAATACGAAGAGACCCCAATATCCAATTTTAAAGTGCTTAGGACAAGCTAGATATCGAGAAAGCCAACAACGCCGGCTTCTGCTGCAGGCGTGGAGGATTGGCACGTCACTGCATGGCATGCGTGGTGCGGGGGCGGCTGACCCAGTTTCACGGTTCCACGAAGAAAAAGGGTCCTTGCGACGTCGGCCTGCTGCCGACTCGATTGCCGATCGCCGGGAGAAGCGACACAAACACCAAGTGCTTAAGATGTAGATTCGTGGGGCCTCACGGTTACTATTTTCCTTAGAGCCGTACTTACCTTATGAGAACTTGAAGGATCTTGAAGGATCCAGGTGGAGAGTGGGGATCAGAGAAAACAAGACTCAATATTGGAAAGATCAGAGGTACCTGGGCATCGGGGATGACAATCGTGGAAAGTAAGTCTTTAAGATAAAAGGGGCAACCGCAACCAAGACGGAGCAGAAGATGTTGATGTCCACCATCCCTTCACCCACTCTTATCACCCAGAGAACGCAGCAGCCGTAGCCCACCATGCGGTTGACGGCATCTATCCTCGCAACATGGCTGCAGCTGTCTGCCGTCCTGGCCAAGAAGCCCAACATTGTCTTCGTCCTGACGGATGACCAGGACCTGCACCTGCAGTCCATGGACTACGTTCCCCTGATCAAGAAGCACCTCACTGACAAGGGCACTTCCTACAAGCGGCACTACTGCACTACATCGCAATGCTGCCCTTCAAGAGTCACGCTATGGACCGGCAAGCTCGCCCATAACACCAATGTTACCGACGTGCTCCCCCCCTGGGGTAAGTTGATGTTCCTTATTGTTGAACTTGCCGAGGCGTCGCCACCTTGACCTTCAAGAAAAGGAAGCTAACAAGCAAGTAGGTGGTTATCCTAAGTTCGTTGACCAGGGTCTCAATGAGAACTGGCTGCCTGTGTGGCTACAGGAGGCCGGCTACGATACCTACTATACGGGCAAGCTCTTCAACTCCCATTCGGTAGACAACTACGACAAACCATTCCCTGCTGGCTGGACCGGGTCTGACTTCCTGCTCGACCCGTTCACGTATGCCTACATGACCCCGTGGTACCAGCGCAACCGTGAACCCCCCGTTGCTTACGATGGCATCAATACGCAGACCCTTATCTCGGAAAAGGCACTTGGCTTCCTCGACGACGCTATTTCCAATCCGGACAAGCCTTTCTTCATCGGCATCGCGCCCATCGCCCCGCATTCCAACATGTACATCGATGAGAACGATGTGCGCCACTGGGGTCCTCCCATCCCCCTAGACAAGCATGCCCACCTCTTTCCCGATGCCCAGGTCCCCCGTACGCCCAACTTCAACCCAGACGTCGAGTCAGGCGGTAGCTGGGTGCGCGGCCTGCGAAAGCAGGATGACGACGTCGTCGAGTACAACGATCACTACTACCGCGAGCGCCTCCGCTCACTGCAGTCGGTCGACGAGCTGGTCGACGACGTTATCAAGCGGCTCGAGGCGGCAAAACTGCTGGATAATACGTATATCATTTACACTAGTGATAACGGCTTCCACATCGGGCAGCACCGCATGCAGCCCGGAAAGATGTGCGGCTACGAGGAAGATATCAACGTGCCGCTGATCATCCGCGGACCCGGCGTCCCTAAGGGCGAGGTATCTAACGTCGTTACTGCCCACGTCGATCTGGCCCCGACCATTATGCAGCTGGCTGGCATCCCGTTGCGCGACGATTTTGACGGCGCTGCCATCCCGCTAACAAAGCCTGAGCAGAAAAAGGCCGTGAACAAACGCCAGGAGCACGTTACGGTCGAGTTCTGGGGCATGGCCTACATGGAGGGTGGCGTCGTGTTCCGCGGTGGTGAGACCGACGTCGTTCTTAACAATACTTACAAGTCGCTGCGCGTCATCGACGTTAAGAAGAACGACTACAACTTCTACTATTCCATCTGGTGTAACAATGAGCACGAGCTGTACGACATGAAGGTGAGATTCAGATGCTAATCTCTCCCTACGCCCCGTTCCCCTCTTTACTATTCCTTTTGCCCGCCCCTCTTGGACAGATTGCTAAAATGTTCTCCAGACGGACCCCTACCAAATGACCAACCTTCTTCACCCCACCGCCAAACCTCCCAAGACCATCCTGGGCCGGCCCTTCGAGGCCGTGGTTGCGCGCCTCGACGCGCTGCTTTTCGTCCTTAAGTCGTGCAAGCAGAAGACCTGCGTTGAGCCCTGGCGCGCGCTACACCCAGCGGGCAACGTCGACAACTTGAAGGACGCGCTCAACCAGCGCTTTGACGACTTCTACATCAAGCAGCAGAAGAAGGTCCGCTTTGAGCGTTGCGAGGCCGGACTCATCATCGATGCCGAGGGCCCGCAGTTTGAGACGGATGGGCTGCTTTATCGGGATGGTTCTTCGTGGAGTGAGTGGACATAAAGATTTGGATCAACGAGGGAAGGGGAGAGTGGTTGGATAGGTAATTATCTTGACTATGCTGGCATCTCGGATCTAGAGAAGGTTAGTGTGATAGCTAGGTACCTAGGTATAATCCGGTGAGGGGATGGTGGACATCTTCTTTTCCCATCCACCGTAATTGCGATTTAAAAGCTCCAAACCCACTTTGATTGCTATCAAAAGCTATAAGCGAGCAATACTTTCCGGTATTGCTCGCTCCACTGGCATATATATGGTGATGGCAGTGGCTGCCATCACACGCTTCAGTAGTATATATTTTGGTAGTGACAGCCACTTGCGTACCACCCCGCTGGTCCGTACACTTATTAGGTACCTAGTCTGGACCGTCAATCGAGCAGAAAAAAAAACCTCAGAGCTCGTTGCATCAATACCTAATCTCCTGCAACAGGGGGAAAGGACCCCGCTACTTGCGCAGCTCCGAGTATGACCTGAATGACAGTCAACATCAGGATGATGCTGCCGAATCTGTGTTATAGTAGACAGTTTATATCAGCAAATAGGCTCATCCGTCCAAAGTAAGGCAAGAGCACATTTACAAGAAGGTCCAATACTGCACCGTGTCCCTCCGATCCCTAAAGATGACCTAAAAGCTCTATGGCTTAGACTCTTCCAGATGGGCATCTAGCGCCAGAATGCGAGGCCAAAGGGATTTGAACTCTGTTTGGTCCCATTCCAGCTGCCACTCTGTGGCGTGCCCTCCCTCTAGCAATGTCTCCAGCCGGGGATCGTACTGTCCAGCGCGGTTAGTCCGGTTTTGTCGTCTCTTCAGAGCTTCGAGGGTGGTTTTGCGTAATCGATAGGAGCTGCAGTCTAGAAACTAACACAAGTATCGAAGACCACAAGCCCATCGTCCGATGGTGCAGTGGAGATAGGAGGCTTTGGCCGGGTTGAAGAGCACGGCATACGAGGCTTCGATTTCGTCGACGAGTTCGGCTGGGATGATGCCCGTGTTGATCAGAGCGTTTCTGTTGCCGCCTTGGAGGGCATAAGGTAAGGCGAAGAGTTCGAGAGTGTGTCGTTCCCCTGCGTGGCGGGTGAGGAGGAGGTGGCGGGAGATGTTGTTTGTCTAGGTGAATTTGACTCCGCCGAGGGTGGAGAGCTTGACAGCGTTGAGGCGTTTGGGGGTGATTGAGAGGGACTCATTTATGCCGAAGTAGGTGTGCAAATGAAGGGAGGTTTCGGGTCGAGGTGTGGTGTCGGCTAATGAGAGGCTGCTGTTGGAGAGGGTGACTTCATGGGGATTTGGCAAGAGGCCGCTTTTGGCTACGTGGTCGGGAAGATGGTTGGAAAGAGCAGTGTCTTCATTGTAGGGCGTCAACTTCTGTCGAACATAGTAGGCTTTTATAATGCAACGCTTATCGTCGTGTGCCGGAGTGGTGTATGGCTGCATCAGCAACCAGACTCCAAGGATGATGAGGACGATCTCCTTCACCGCGGTAGCTCTGGGTGGCGAGTTTGGTAAAGTATCGTCGAAGTAATAGTGTCTAGGCACCGCGATCAAGCTATTGATATATTCCTGGACTGGTGGGAACGGCGCGTTACCGAAAGCTGTGACTACTTCGATGCAGAAGCGAATATAATCATCTCTTCCACGGCGACCTGGCCACGAAGCCTCGATATAATCCAGATACGGAGCACAGGTTGTGCTGGCGGTATTTTGGCACCCTAGTACGTTCAACATGCTGGTTCGCAGAGCTGAGTTTGGACAGTTCATCGTTACTTCGTCAATGACTGAGACTGTTTCGAATTTACTATTATTTGATGTCAAGATGTAAATAAGAGGAGACTGCTACTTACAGCTGATATTTGAGAAGATACCTAGGTAGTTAGGTATCCGGCGGCGAGGTATTGCCGTTAAGTACTGCTATAAGAAAAGATGGTAGGCCTTAGAAAATATCGCAATCTCTCTACCTAATTTTACCCTCCTCAGGTGTGCCAACACCGCCTTCGGCGCTAAATGGGACACACACACACGCACGCCAACACAACGAGTTCTTGCTGCGCTACAGAGCTGAGATCCTTTAGCCGCTTTAACTACTTTTAGGCAGCTATCAAATTTTAGCACATCCGACAAATCCCTTATCTAATATCCTTAGTCTGACACCTCAACTTAGATACCTATGCAAAAGGGAAAGTCATAATACTGATTCTATGAGAAATATTTGCGCGCTTGAAATATTTGTGTCATTGTACCATATATCCGGCGACTTCCTTACTACCTGCCCGGTGCACTCTCTTCGCTGCCTTCATCACGATGGAAGCCTTTTTGTTGGCAGCAGGCGTCGTGGCAGCAGCAGGCATCCTCTTTCGGCGGAGAGAAAATGCGGAAGATGACCGTTCCCAAGTCACACACACACACACACAAGTCACACACACACACACACACAAGTCACACATACACACACATACGACTTTGAATCCCCAGGCCCATCGGAGAACACACCCTCGCGTTCGAAGAAGATACCCTTGCCTTGGGGCATCCTTATCCGCGTCGTTAGAGGAGAGAAATTTTACTTGCAGACTGTTTACAATGAGGACGGAGAGACCACTCGCGACAGGGGATTTTTGGTGGGAACTGACCCAGAGTGCGGTATAAATTATCACTCCTATTCTTTCCGCTCAATTCAAGTACTGAAATGCCAACCTTATGATCTACAGACATTGTTATAGAAGGAGAGTACGCCTCTCCTAGATACCTTATGATTTATCGGCTTCGATCTTATAGCGGGTGGAGCGAAAAGACTAAAGCTGTCCTTCTGGACTTGTCTACTAATGGCACCTCTCTGAACGGGCGTCTGGTTGAATCATATGCCCAAAATTTCCTCTAAGATAGAGATAGAATCTCAGTCGCTACTGGCTTCGACCTCGTCTTTCGGAAAGTGGGCCGCTACTTTCATCCCGCTATCGATGCCCCTCATTTCGCTTTCAATGCCCCTCATCCCTCTTTCCGTGAGAAATATTCACTGGAAAAGCTTCTACACCATGGCCCCGCGGGAGTAAATACCTATGTGTGTCGAGAACGTCATAGCGGTCGACTATTCGCGGCAAAGATTGTGCGTCCCACCAGGGCTCACGACTGTGTGCGTGATGAGATTTTAATGGGTATTTATTACCCCAGCATCGTCGAAATGATGGAGATATTTTAAGAAGGCTCTTCTTCTATGACCTATATCTTGGAGCTGGCACCAGAAGGCGAGCTCTTAAACCTAATAAAACGCAAAAAACTCTCCAAGTAAGAGTCGCGTTATGTGTTTCAATAACTAGTTGATACTCTTCATTATCTTGTAAGTATAATTATGGGGTGCCTTTTCTTTTTTCGTTTAGGAGGGAAGCTTACAACGGCCCCACCTTAGCACCAACGAAATATTGTTTATCGTGATATTAAGCCTGAAAGTATCCTGGTTGTCAACAACAACCTGTAAGTTAAACTCGGAGGATTTGGCCTGGCCACGCATTTACCACGTCACCGATATCTGACAGATAGTGGCGGAACACCTGGCTATTATACTTCGCCGGAAATCTTGGAGGGTAGATAATATGGAAAGGGCGTCGATATTTGGTCGCTGGGGGTGGTCTTGTATATGTGCCTCTACGGCTTCCGACCCTTTGATTATGATGATGATCCTTTAAGTCTCACGGTTCGATACTGCTGGAACCGAAAGGTTCTATAAAGTCCATTCAATCCCGCCTGTAAGTTACGGCCCTTTTCTTTTGGCCGCTCTCTGTTTTAAGCTCGGCACTCACAGTCTTAGTGGATCTGGTCAAATCCATGTTGGAAGTCATACCCATGGACCGGTTCTCGATCGAGCAATGCTTGTCACATCCATAGCTTACCAACTTAAGCCGGGCATCACCACCGCTGAGTCGGCCGCAAACTCCTACTATATCTGGTGTCCAAAGCTCACTATAGCGCGACCATAATAAAGACCAGAAAGCGAAAGACTAGGCTGGAGATATAATTAAAAGCACCACCGGAGGCACCGAAAACCTGGCAGCTTTCGAGTGGGCACTAGATAATAGGAGCCCTTCCCTTGACCGATGGGGTATGAGTCCTTCCCCTGGCCGACGGCGTATAAGTCCTTCCCCTGACCGACGACGCCCTAAAGTTAGAGGAAAAAGTCCGACCTCAGACGCCTATAAAGGTGACATGAAAAGGAAGGAGGATGCAATAGTGGAGACTCTGGCTCAAATGGTTGAACACCTCAGCCTACAGCTGCCGGTGGCGCTAAGCGAAGATTTCGAGCTGCATGGTTGGGATCCTGGAGACCGGTGCTGGACGTGTACGCCGCCGGAGACTGTTGGCGGTAAACCGGCACAAATACTACTTACGGTGGATGAACTCCCCGTTGTTATTCCAGTGCGATTTTATTATCTACTTTTACCCTTGAAGTCACAACCTCCGGATCCGCACCCTAAGCTCATCTCGCCGATCAAGCCGCTGTCTAACGACACTATCGACGAGATTCTGAGTATGTTCGAAGATGCTATCGGCTTTTATCTCCTCATTAACCATCAGTTGTAAGTGATTATGTCGGATGAATTTGATTACGAAGAAGAGCTACATAAGTATCCTGCTGACTTTGGTGGACTTAAGGTCAGTTTCATCCGAGAGTCTCTCTACCCGACTGCCGATAGAGCAAGGCCAGGAGGCTCTTCAATAACCATAACAAACTACGGATACCAGGACATACTAACTAGCCTGCTTGCCAATAACGGAACTGAGAGCTTCTGGTTCAGAGGTTTTTTTTGGGAGTATATTACAAGCTTCTGCTTTTGATAGTAATTCGAGAGACCGAATTCGAGGACGTATCGGAGTGGTTGTGACTCCGCGGTCAAATATACGGAGAAAGTACATAACCGTATTAACACATTCGCTCGCTATGGCGGCGGCCACCTCTAGAACCGGTACAAGGGGACCTGATTGGACATCTGACATCCATATTACTTCGGTAAAGATCGGAAGCAGGGTAAGAAGATTATTTGCTCGATACCCTGTCATAGAACCTGACTCACCATGAGATATTTAGCTCGGACAGGTGGCCAAGGTTTTTGACCCTTCTCCTCGAGAGCCCTTTACCCAGGGCTTTTCCCATGATGTTAGCTTAGTTGACATCACAAGTTGGGGGAAATCATTTCGGTCTCGTTCGCTATCGGAATCGTTGTCGTTCTAGTGGCTTTCACAGCATGAGTGGACAGACATCAAGTACAATTCGAGCAAGCTTGCTCTCTTGGACGATAACTTGATAGAGGATGACGCCAGAAGCATTGGGGTCATTGATAGTCGGTGCCAGGTACGTCTTATTACTATATCTCGAATCTTCATGGTTACCTACGTGCCTGACAAATATCACCCAGATGGTCGGCCAAGGTATCTTCCGCGTATACCAACAGGGCAGGCCCAGAAGGTCCTTCAGATCACTACTATCCAGGGCGCCTGTAGACTCCAGAGATGACCCAGCCTCCTGGACAAGCCTTGTTGCAAGGTCAATCCTCTACCGGGTACGCCAGCCCAGTAATTTCAAGGAACTTGGTCAAAGTGGCACCCCAGTTTGCGTGGTAGAAAACCTGCCCAACAATGCTGGGAAGATAGCAAAGGTGGCAGGGTTTTCATCCTTTGTTCAGATGTCCTCTGATAGTCAGAGATTCGACTTAGAAGGCGAGAGGCTCTACAAGAGGTTGGAGGAGGGAAGGGTGGCATTCTACGGGGCTTTCCAGGTTCCGCCGGAGTTGCGGGATGGATATCAGATTGTATAGAGTGACTAGGCGTTTGGTTATATACGAGCACTGAGTGGATTGCTGCAGAAAGCCTTTTAAATTCTCTTGCTAATACATGCGTTGTCAATACTACCGACCTAAGGTAGGTAAGGTAGATACCTACCCACGCTTATCTTCTAGAAAAATGCTTTTCAGTCACTGTCTCCAGTCAAGTCGATCAACTCCACAATCTTTCTCTTCCCTCCCGCTACCGGGACAGCAACCCGCCGCACAGTCAGTGGCCGACGGACAGCTGCGCTTGGAGGGGGAACTCGGACTGCATTGTTCTACTGTCTCTCTCGCTTGTCCACATGCGCACTGAACTGACGGGACTACCCCGATTCGGTACATCCAGCGGCTTTAAAGATCGGAGTGGTAAATGTCCAGACATGCGAAGAGCTATGCTTCATGATTATTCTGCCTGAGAGCCTGAAAATACGAGCTCGATGTACCGAAGTACCTATAATTTTTACCGCCCGTTTATTTTCGATTTTTATTTTCTGTCGGCGCTTATATGTTCATGTTCATTGAAAGACTGAGGGGTGTGAATGTAGAAGATAAGGAGAGAAATATTCCTCAGTTTTTGGCAGTATGTCTTCCGAAATCAGCGTTGGATTTCCCTGGAAATGACAGTCTAGATGTACACCAGATAAAGCTAGACAAGTATCCAAGACAAAATCCTGCCTCTTCACCTTGACCTGATCCCCTACTAAAACATATGCACCCCCACAGCGGAATGATACATTCCCGGCAACAACCCCTTGTTGTCACTCACATTCTCCACAGCCGTCCTTAGGATTGCCGGTGTTCTCTTCAACACCGCCGTGCTCAATTTTCGCTCAAGCCTCTCTGCCCTCCACAACCAAAACTTCTCTTGCGCCAAAAACACCGTGAACTCTCCCAGCTCCCTGGCGGCCTCCTTGCTCTGTTCCTTGAACTTTCTCCATGACGAACCACCTTCCTCGTCCTTTTCATCAGCATCGAAGAGAGTTGATTCCTCATCTTCAGACTCGCTGTCTTTGTCGACGACAGTCCCTTCTTCGTCGTCGTCGTCCATACTGTGTCCCTCTGGCATAACCCCAGCAGCTACGTCGGCGAGAGTCTTCTTCGCCTGCTTGAGCTTGGCCTCTCCATGTTTTGCGTTCTCCCGGCTCTTAAGATAGCGCTCAAGAAGGTGGCACATCTTGCTCTTCTTGCGCTCCATGTAGACTTGCCACGCTTTCACTAAACCGGGCTCTGGCGTAGAATTGGTAAAATCAATCTCACCGGTGGGGATGCGGTGTCCATAGAATTTGCCGCGAGCGGAGCCCAGCTCGAGATGGCAAAGAAACCACTTGGCACCCGGCACTCCTGAGAAGCGAGCGAGCACCCTGACATATTTGTTAGCTTTTCTCGTGTTGGCCCCTTGTAGGGTGACTTACCATTCTCCTGCCACCAACTCCAGTTGCGGCTCCTGAATGAACTCGATCATTCTACTGACCAACCGTTCCTCGTCCGTTTCCTTGTCAATATCAACCAAACTGTCGCCCTTCTTTTCCTCTTGTCCCCTTTCCAACGTCTCCCCGCCATTTGCGGGGCTGATTGGAGATGCCACCACCTCAGCTCCTATTTGAGCCGACCTCTTCTCCGCCTTGCTCTTGTGTTGCTCCTTCAACACCCGACTTTCAATCCCCTCCACCGCATTCAGCTCCTGCTCCAACAGCCTCTTCTCACACGAGAAGCTCGAAATCACTCTGGCAAATCCGGTACTGATCGAGCACCAACCCGAAATCCTGTCCTTCGGTGTCACAGCCTTGGCAATCCGGGCTCGCAGCCGATCGCAATCCATGAAGGTGACAATGACTCGTTGAATATCGAATAGACTTTCTATTCCGGAGTTGTTGACGATGATGGGGTTCGGGCAAATCGTGCTACTCTCGTCAAAGTCGAAACCGAAGCCGAGGCGAGTCTTGACATCGGCCTTCTTCGAGTGCTGATCCAGCTCGGCAAGGACTGACTTGTGGTCAACATCGAGAATGGTCTTCGGCAATTCCTTTGGTTGAAGATTTCTTTCTTGTATGTCTTCCACCGACGCAGAGAGATACTCGAGGTGCCCCTTGACCTCAGAGTCATAGGGCACCCACTCTGGCCTTGACGGGCCATCTGACAAGACATTCTCGTTTGTGAGGGCCTGAAGTGTTGGTGGTACCGGTGGAGGGGCTTCAACAATTGGCGATGGGGCAGACTCAGCAGCCAGGTCCGGTGTCGCTCTGCCGATACCAAAAGAAGAAGACTTCTTCGTGAACGAAGAGAGCCTGGAGGCTTTCTTGGGCGACTCCACAACTGGCTCCTCCTTCTTTGAACCTCCTATGCCGATCTTGAATCCCGATATCGACAGCGACGGACTCGGGAGCGACAGAGATGGGCTCGGCAGCGACATTGTTGGGCTAGGAAGAGATGAAAATGAGAAGCCTTTGGTGAGCCCTCCTGTTAGCCCTGTGCCCCTGCGCTCAAGGACGGTACCATCACCGCCACTGGCCGGGGCTTCTCCAGGTACCGCTCTCTTCTCAGCAACCTTCTTCACGCAATGCTTGAGAATATAAGCCACGACCTTTCCAACGCTGATGAAACGCTCCTTCAGCTGGTGAAAGTCGGACCCCCGCACCACGCCAATAACTCCAACAATCCAGTCAAACGGAATGTCCTTTTGATCCTTGTCTTTGACTGCATCAATAGCTCGTCGCAGCACGGAGATGGTTTCGCCATAAGTCTTCATGATCTCGTCCATCTTGCCCTGAGTAACCTGAGAGAGCTGGAGGTTGTAATGTTTGCCATGGTCCTTTTGGTTGCCATAAGCTTGTTGTGAAGATGGGTATAAAGAACGACCGCGGACGGGACTCCCCGCGGCCATTCCAGTCCAGTTGAAAACTGAGACATCATTGTGGGTGATGATAACCTGATCCAGCAGCCGTGCCAGTGCCGTGGCATAGCCTTCTGCAGGAAAGGTAGGAAACCGCACGCCCAGGACGCCCATCAGAGCATAAGCGCGGTCAATGGCGACTGTTGCCCTTCGACATCCAGAGGCCTCGAGTACGTTTTCTGCAGAAAAGCCACACCGCTTCTTCCCGTCCTGCCAGTCGCCCAGCTTCTCCACTTTGCTGAACTTGGCCACGTATTTCCTGTCGTCCAGGACGAGCTGTAGGGTCTCGTCAACCAAACATCGAAGCACGAAGTTGATGGCGTTAAGAGCGTCTTCTTCTCCAATCTCCACCTTTTTCTTCAGCACATGATGCGTAAGACGGGCGAGAAGGATAGTTTTTGGATCATCCTCGCCGCCCTCGACGAGGTCCACGGCTGCGTTGTATACCACATGCGCCAGCTGTGAAGTGGCTGTCTCCATCGCCAGATCTCCTGGAAATTGGACGCCCAGGTTGTGAAGCAGCATTATCAGGAGATGCGCCCTCTCGATCTGAGCAGTCTCTATCTTTGCCTTGCTCATCACGTCACCAGCACCCCCCGTTTCCCGGTTCGGCGGACTTGTGTGCTCTTTCTCGGTCCACTCATGAATGTACTTCATCTCATCAGGAACGTAGCCGGCCAGCAGGTCTCGAAGAACTTCAGCGGTTAGAGTGCCGTCGCCAAAGGCGAAGAAGTTCTGTTTGTCTCGTTGCGTGTATAGAGCAATGAAAGGAACGAGATGATAGAGATAACCGAGGCTCTCAACTGGGCGGCTGATAGTGGCCCAGTCCGCATTCACGTAGAAGGTGGTCTTGCTCATGACGAGCTCTTGGAGAGTCCATGCTCTGGTTGACCATTCTGGTTTCCAATCCACAATGTGTTCGAATCCTTGAACTGTGCTCCTTTCCCGGAGGGGCAGATCCTTAAGATACGGCTCTGGCTGTTCACCATGCTCCTTCTGGAACTCACGCCAGTCCTGTGCAGCATCGGTGCCTGAAGCATCCCACTCGTCATCCTCTAGCACTTTGTTATCCAGCTGGACAAGAGTAAATTCGGCATCTGCGTACCAATCGCCCATGAGAGAAAGCGACTGCGACAGCTCGCCAAAATCCATCTTGTTGATGCAACAGGTGTCGTTCCACAAGTAGCACTTCTCGCGTCGCCGAAAGAGCTTTGTCTTGAAGATTTCGCCTGCCTTCTTGACACTCCGGTCAATCTTGATGGCGGATTTCCACTTCTCCAAAAGCGGTACAATCTCGTCAACAGCATCTCGGAGCATGAAATGGTTCTTGAAGTAGTCGATCTCCCCAACAGCGGCCGTGTAATGCTTCTCGGCAATCTCCACCTGCTTCTTTGCCTTGTCGAGAGCTTCTTTTTTCTCCTGAACCACAGGAGGCATCTGCAAGCGTCCACCGCCCGCATCATCTATGGCCCTGCGAGTGCTGCTGATGAGGTTGCTGAAGATCTTGCTCTCCATCTCGGCAAACCTGAGTTCGGCCCTTTTCTTGTGCTCCTCACCCTTAGCCCAGTTCAGGTAGCCTTCGGCACTTTTACCCTTGAGTCGCCGGTCCAGCAGATTGGCCAGACTGAACGTCTCTAAAGTGCCCGACGACTGTGTGGCGAGATACAGCTCCTTCACTGCTGCCTCTTGCGCGGAGATGTCGAGATGGCACTGCTCTAGCAACATCTGCACGTCACTCCTCTGAGATGCGGTTCCCATTGCTTGTAGCCCGGCCTTAGCACGCTCCAGGTACTTTCCACGCGCCCGTGTAATGTCGCCGAGCGAGACTTCTGCTCCCTTCCACCGATGGGAGAGCATGCAGTACTGGCCTCGCTCCCCAATTGCTGGACGATGGACCAGATTGCCGGTTTCAAGGTCAAACATGCGGTCAGGTGTTTGAACCGAAGGGGGGTCCGAGGTGGTCAGTATTTCCACGTCTTGAAGCCCAGAGAATGGGTGACCTTTTTCTTCAACAAAGGTAGGCCTGAAGCCGCCGTTGGGTCCGAACCACACATTCATGATGGCTCTAAGCTTCTCGTGACTGGCGCCCAGCTCCTTGAAAATTCTCTGGAGGTCCTCCGGCGTGAAGTCGGTTGCTTTGACCGCATCCAGCATCGCCCCCCTGATGACATCCAAGGCGGCGGAGGTGGTTGTCGATGCCATTTTTGACGGGTTGGATTCGTTTCCAGCGACGATGAAGCGTGTAGAACGGTGGGTTCAGGGCAACGTGTATATTCCAAGCTTGTCACAGCAATGACAAAATTGCCTGCTCTCGTGGTCGTGGAGCAACTTCAACGCCTTAACTCAGGCCACAAATAAAGAAGAAGCCCATAATCCCCATAAATTTGTCGGGCATCATCTGTCCCACATCGGGCCGACTTGCACTAAAGAAAGAGAGGGGTATCTTAGCTGGAGGGCAGTTGCAAAGGCGTCCTGAGAGGTGCTCCTGCCTCAGTTATGATTGGGGTGCCAAGGCAGCCGTGCAGCAAATACACGATGAGCTTCTCCCAGTTCCTTAGCATTTCTCAGCGCTTTCTGCGGGGTTTGGGCACCTATCTCTAATGCAGTTTTGACGATCATTCTAGTCTGGTTGGTGCTCCGTCGTTTTCAGCTCAGTCCGGACAGCCACATTTGTCATATCTTCTTCATATCGGGCACCTTGGGACGGGCGGCTTGTTGCCCAAAGGGTGTTCCCAAGCCAATGATAGATTCCATTCAGTCTCTCCAATGTGAGGGGTTGTTCTGAGGGCCTGGGACAGATTTATTGGAACAGATGCCCTGAAGCCAGCCGCTGTTGGAGCAACACGGCCAACGCCCGTCTTCCAAAATGGCCTCTTACCACCGTGTCCTGGAGGTCTTCGGTCGCTCAATCGATCAGAAGTCCCTCGAATGCGATTAGTAAGGTCTCTCCATGTCTTCCACACACTTACTAACCAAGAGCATAGCGACATTCACCCTTGGGACATCCTCATCAATAGCGAACGATGGTCAGGAAAGGTCCGGCTGATAGGTTTCGTGGACTCGTTCTTCCTGATCTGTTACTCGGGCGTGTCCCGCTTCGAGCATGGTCTATTGATCTACAGTCAGCTCCAACAACACCCCATGTATGTGACAGGATACTTACCTGGCCAGAGGATGACGAGATTATACGAAACACGTTGAAGTCCGCCAATGTCATCGCAGAGAGTCTTGATCTTGAGGTGCTGAATCCCAAGCGAGTCAAGGAGAACAATGGTCGGTCATTATCGCCCATCCTTACCATCAATACTTCTCATGACTAATCTTGTTGAGCCTCAGAGGAACCGACGTACTTCAAATTCGTCAGTGAGAAGGGCGGCCTCGACTACAACATCACGACCCTCGGGCATCCCGTTGGTCTTACGACCCAATACCCCGCGTCTTCGCTCAAGAAGTATGACATCAAGCTGAGAAAGGGGAGAGATATAGTCATGCGGAGTAAGAGCCCAGGCGTCATTGTTGCCACAAGCTAACTCGTTCCGAGAACGCATCCGTCGTGGCGTCACTCAACACAACTTTTTCGGCCTCCTGCACGATTCCGTCCGGCTCGGTGTTGTCACGCAAGCTGAGTTGATCGGAACTATTATTGGCAAAACTATCGGTGGGTCGACGTTTGAGGATGTCGCTGGGAAGTACCTCGATGCTCTTTCGGGGGCCAAGGGGTCGAGAAACTTGGCCCTGTCTGGAGAGAGGACATAGCATACTGGCTTCACCTCAACTACCTGTCGGGATCCCAAACCCACCAGCGGCGTAAGTTCCCAACCCATCAATTTAGCTACCAGTCCCCCGAAAATACCTTTCCTGTCAGTGACCTCCCATTGCCTATCCTGTCTGCGACCGCAGCTGGCAACGTATCCCATAATCCTCCAAATCCTCAGCCTTTCTTGACGACCTCCCAGCCATACCATCGGGTCATCCTGGCCATTGATGCTTAAGATTACAATCATTGTTGCCATCCCAGTGGCCCCAAAGACCCGAGAGGCAAGTCTTTGGGCAAGAAGGGCATATGCTTCGTGCGTTGAGGAGCGTGTTTCGCCCCGCGCCCCCCTCCTTGCGTCTCCCTTCCTTGCGCACCCGGTTCGTTTCCCGCTCCATAGCTATCATATCTTTGACTTCCAGCACCATGTTGCCTGCCAGGTGCCGCTGCTGTTCCATTGGATGACCTGCTCGTAGCACCAGGGCTACTCGGCGCTGATATTAATCTGCCGCCATCCTCTTCCAGGGAATGGCTGAGAGGATCTGGATATGACCAATTGGCGCTGGTGGTAGATGGGGCGGCGGGGTGGGTAGTTGTTGGGTGACACCCATATTGTGGGCCAACTTGGGGCTCTGGTTTCATTTGTTTCGAGGATCCATGTTGTGCGCCAGTTGCTTTCTTCGTTGACGGTTTGTTCGATGTGATAGACGAACTCGGCGCCCGGGCTTTGTTTCCATTCCAGGTTTTGGCGAGTAGGCTGAGTCGACAGAATGTTTCTCTGGAGACTTCCTACCTGGCTGACTGGTTGCCATGCAGGGCTGTCACTTTCGTTTGTTTCTAGGGTGATATTAGAGGTATGCAAAGAGCTGCTTTTAGAGAATGAAGACTTGCCAGATTGACTTAGGGAGTTGTCGGGAGTGAGAGTCTTCATTGTGAACGGTGGGGGAGGAGGGTGGAATGGAGATCAAGAATGATACCTAGATGCGGACTGGTTCTGTTGGTGATAGCGGGGAGCAAGACTGAGAGGGGAGAGGGCTTTCAGCACCTGGTGTATGTGATCTCTTTATACACGTTCCCCAGGTGACAGAGTTTCCCAGTGCGAAGATTCAGTTTGAGACTTGGTCCAGTAGGTCCACTTCCTGCAAGTCACGCACGCAGTAGGGCTCGCAATCAGCAACCTGGGAACGGATGTTTATGAGTTGTCGTCACGGCGAGCCTCGCGCCACAGAAAGCTCAGAAAAAGCTTACAAGCTGCCGCTGGCCTATGCTGTCCAGAACAGAGAGTGGTAAGTACTCTTGGCCGCATTCCATCCTCGTGACACACATTCGCCCAAATCGTAGTCCTCACCGCAAGACACATTGTTGTGAGGTTGGCAAGTTGGGTATTGCTATAGGCCGATGGCCTGGGTAGTTTGAAGGTTTGATGGACAGGGCAATACGAAGAGTCTAGGGATGTGGCTGTCCCGGAGGCCTTTCCAGAGGCCGGTTGTCCGTAAAGGTTTCCCTTTCCACGTGTATTTATGGGAGTCCGCTCCCACCCAACGGACTTGTTTTCATTTTCTCTCTAACAGTCGATTCAATCCTTTATTACAGCTTGAATTCCCACATAGGACCGAGCCCATATCAGGTATGACGCATTGACGTTGATATCGGTAACAACGCGAATGCGAGTGGCATTCAATCATGGGTGGGAGAGAGAGCAAGTAATGCGGTTAACGCCATGTTGTAGGACACTTACAAATGCCAACCGGAATTGTCTGTGATGTGAAGCAGTATGGCTATGATCACCATCATCCCCTCATACACATATAAATCCCGTGCGAAGGTCCTAAACCTCACCCAACCCGCAGCAGCCCAAAGCCAAGCCTCTCAACCGCAGCAAGCTTTCCCCCTTTGATTGGCCAAGTCCACCAATGTGGGTCCAATTAAAGCACTCCCTGCATCGTTGGTGTGGGTGGTTTTTGGTGTGGTGACACTCACACCTCACTGGTCCATCGTCCATATCCCACGCTCACAGCGTCTCGCTTGCGTTGTAGGTAGGTAGTAAACTCACTCAATCTCACAAATCCAACCTCACCGTTTGTTTCTCCCTTTTTCATCCGATCCGCCATACCCGCCCACAATCCACTCTAGCTACCTCCTCCACGTCAGCAACACCCCCTGCGTACCAGCATTAGACACAAAATGATGCCATCACCGCCAGAAACGGAACAAGAATGCGACTCAAAAGACCCGGTGGATATCTTGTCCGACAGGGACCTGGCACGATACATCGCCAAAGCCCGCCAACATCGCGAGTCGGACACGATAGAGAATAACACACTGCTTCTCACTTCCCGATACATCACCAAGTTCTACACCACGCTATCACACGCGAAAGATGTCGAAGTAGCGATACTACAAGCCCACGCGCTGGGCATCCGAGTCCCAGAGTTGAAGCGCGTCATCAAAGCAAAGGATGGCACCTATGAGTGCATAATGACACGGATACAAGGCGTGACATTAGAAAGTTGCTGGCCGGACTTATCCCTCTTCACCACCATCCGACTAGCCGTCCAACTGCGAACAATAGTCCAAAGAATGAGAAGGATGACCCGACCAACGGCTGGCTCGTTGGGGACAGGGATATGCAGGAGTTTCTGGCTGGAGGAGTTTTACGGCGTGCCATCGCATGCCTCTGCCGCGGTGGTGGGACAAATCGTCAATTTCTGGTGCGGGTTTCAGAGTTATGGCCGGGAGAGGAGAAAAACACTGGCTGAGCACAGAGAGAGTTGTGAGATGGTGGAGCAGGACGCGAGAGGGCAGGAGTTGGTGTTTACACACCACGACCTCGCCCCGAGGAATATCATCGTCGAGTCGGGGACGTCAAAACTGTGGCTGGTAGACTGGGACGAAAGCGGCTTTTACCCCCGATACTTTGAATACGCCGGCATGAGAAACCTCGAGTACCCGCCAGAATGGGGCTGGTACGGCGAGTGGAGGTGGAAAATATTCTGCTGGATCGTCGCCGGGTTTTGTTCCTACGACAAACAAGCCGAGATGTTGAGGGATATCAGACAAAAGGCCGGGAGGTTCCCAGGAGGGAGGAGGTTCAACATCAAAGCTGGGGTGACGCCTTCGGAGAGGCCAGTGGATGATTGATGAGTGGTACCAAAAATGGGCGTTGTTGATGATGAATTGAATAAAACGCAGATGTCGTGTACGCATGCTCGAAAATCAGTCATAAACTAAATGAATGACAAATGAAACTCCTGAGCTCCAAAACCATGCAACCCTTCGTCTGCAACAAAGCTCTTCTCCAATAAAGTCTGCTCCAACTCCGCTGGTTATGCAAAAAAAAAAAAAAAGCAATGCCCTCTCTGAATGCTCTCTTTCTGTCTCCTCTCTCATTCATCCTCATAAATCTCCACATCATGTGCCGGTGACCACCCGTTCGGCTCCTCGCTTCCCAAAAACATCACCTCTGGCCCCATCTTGGGCGGAACAATCTTGGACGTGACCTTGTTGTTGATGCCGCAAATACCCATGCTTCTTGTGTCCCATCGGAAGGGAGCCGATGCCCCCTCGCGGCTCCAGTCAACATCGCTAGAGAAGAAGTTGGGTTTCTCCGAAGGTAAACCTCGCTCGAGCATCTCGGATTTGCACGGCTGCGTGACGGTGGTGGGCTCGGCGGTACCGCGAGCGTTAGGGTCTCCCCAGGGCCGGCAAAGCGCGTAGAGAAGTGAGACGGATAGCTTGGCCAGGTCAGGGTCGGCGTCCTTGGGGATGCGGAGCAGATACTCCCACTTTTCCGACGGGGCGCTGGGGTGTTCAGAGGTATTGCTGGACACCTCCGGCTCCGGGGTGGCTGCAGGGTCTTCCACAAGGTCGGGTGGCGGAGGAACCCAGTCCTCAATCCGTTGTCTGTCAGATCGGCATGTTTCACCGAATTCCAGGAGCTTTTCGTAAATACTGGACAATCTGATAAGGAAGCGCAGGGCGACGGGATCAATGGTTCCGCAGTAGCGAAGGACATCGAGGCAGCCTCGGGCCCTGTTCATGTCCTCAGTCCACGATAACTCGGGATGCTTATGAAGCATCTTCTGGGCGGCCGAGTGCAGGATAACGACACATGATGTGTGGGTTTGGAAGCTGTGGGGACAGGTGGTCAGCATGATGACAAGCAGGAAAATAATTGTCGACCAGCTAATGACTTACATGACCAGCCAGCAGCGCTTGAAAATGCCTCTATCAGCGTAGAGGAGCCCAAGGATCCGAGCGGAGTCCCTGCCTGCCTCCACACCCAATTTGACCAGCTTGATAACAGTGGAATTATTGGTGTCTAGGAGACTCTCGTCCCCTGCCTTGATAGACCGAATCGTCTGGGCAGCTAGCCTGCGATAGACCAGTATGAAAGCACCAAGGTAGAGTAGATGAATATGGTAAATGGACCAACGGGCATGCGGTGAGATGTTGAAGTTGCCTAGGTTTGTCAGTTGCATATCGGATGGGAGCTTTCCGTGCCAGTCCTCAAGCTGCTTGATGATACCATCCATACCGCCGGTGGTGATGTCTTTGTAAGCCAGACGATTCTTCAAGATTCCTGCCTTGAGTAAGGATATCTTGGTCATTTCGGTTTGAATCCCTGAGGCTTGTCAGTAAAGCGGCAGGATCATGGTCGTGGGAAGCATAGATGACCTACTCTCCCCAAGTTCCTTTGTGTAAATGTCGACTTCGTTCTCTGCAAGCTGTTTTTTACATCAGCATGGCGAATTCGGCAAATAGGGGACCGGGGCCATGGTCTTACTGGCACCACTTTCTCAAAAGCCGAGTCATCAGCGCCGGAGATGTAGCCAAGGGTAGAGGCAAGCCAGCTGTTGAAGAACATCAAAGTCCTCCAAGTTTTTCTGAACTCAACCCATTCCTGCTCGGTCAACTGGTCGGCGTTGCAGACTCCAGCAGTGTCGCTTTGTCGGTGGCACATGGTAAGTCCTGTCTCGATGTATGCCAGAGCAACAGTCCCCTTGTTGTTGATATTGTACATGGCAAGCAAGGTGCAGACTTTGATGGCCAGCAAGGGCCCAAACTCGAGGACATCCGTGTACAACAGGCGAGCAGCAGAATAGAGAAGTTCATCTGTCCCTTTTTCGAACTCATTGGGGTTGTATTGGACACCGATGGCTGCGACGATGGCGAGGCAGCCAATAGAGACCCGTTCGTCAAGCTTGGGGCGGTTGTCCAAACCGAACACTGCCCTATGATGCTGATTGACCTGTTCGACTGTGAAGACATGAAACAGTTTGCCGCTCGAGCTGTAGAAGCTCTGGACACCAGCCCACATTGTTTTTGCACTGGGGAGGGCAGCGAGATACAAGTTCACCGGGTCGTGTAGCCTTGCTGACACGGATAAAGCCACCAACGTCGAGGGGGAAGATGTCGGCGCCCATGAATCCACGGAACCTGTCCGAGAGCCGGCAATGGAAGTGACGGGGCCGGACAGCCTGCTGTTGCTGGAGCCAGAGCCAGATTCCGTCACGCTTGGAGCGACGGCTGCCGGAGGGCTTTGAGATTCGCCGCCGCTATCGGTACCGCCGAGGACGACGGCGGGATCATCTCCGGTACGGATGCGCTGTAGCAGCTCTTCGGCCTCCTCGCTGGACTTGTACTGCAGCGCTCTCATCAGTTTCTCAAGCGCTTCGAGGCGCGCTTGCTTAGCCGCCTGAAGGGACTGGCCCTCCTCTCCCTCGTAGCCGCAAGGTTTGTCCTTGGAAGCGCATCCTCCGCATCTCGGACGCGCGCCATCACACTGGAGCCGGCAGAAGAAGCAAAGGTCAGATCACTGCTGTTTAAGTACCCGGTGATAACGGAGGTTGCTTACTCTAGCTTTGAAACGCCGACACGTGTGGCAGGCCTGGGTGACGGCCTTGAGGCGTTTCGTCTGCCGGCGGCTCCCCCCGCTGAAGATCGACGACGGCCCTGAACGTGGGCCGGAGAAAACTCCGTCCCTCTCTCGTTTGACAGAAGCGGGCTGGATGGGTTGGTAGGTCGTTGGTGGCGGGGCCATCTCCGGAGAGCGGCTGTTTGGATCACTGACCAAAGTCCGTCGGATCGCGCGTTTTGTGCTTGGGAGTGGGGCTGTCTAGGGCACGTCGCTAGGCAGCTTATGTCTAGAGCGGTGGACTCCGCGGACATCAACGGGGTTTAGGGGTTTAGAGATTCTTGGAACTTGTCGGTATGGAGTAAAACAAAAGGCAACAGTCGATGCGGTTTTTGTCAGACGGAGAAACCTACCATGGTAGATCTCCTGAGGGAAGACACACACCGCGAGCTACGACCACGCAGGATTAAAACGCGGGGAAACCTGGCCGGGAAACGAGAATTGTATGGAGAAGACATCCGCCCCCCTCCCAAGACTTTTTGCAACAAAAATAATTGCAAATTTGATGGCCGCCCACTCGCCCACACACACCTTCGACGCCTCCTATTGCTTGAACATGCAGCCAGCGTCATCTTCAACCCCGCCGGGATTGATTAGGGCTTCCGGCTGACCAGTGGCAGGGCAGAGGGGCTCGACGCACCGTCGACGGGTTCGAAGGTGGCGTCCCCTTCGTGCAGCAGCGACATGGGCTCGGAAGGCGGCTGGCGTGGGCCGGAAAAGCAATTCGTGCGTGTCTAAGTGTCAGGCCGGGCCGTGGTATTGGGCAGGTGTTGGCGACCTTCAGGCTCGACTTTTGACTGCCTTCTTCTCCACTTCTGGGCGAGACATTTCGCCAGGTCACACCTGATGGCCGCCTTTGCTAGCGGTGTGCAGTGACCCTCCTTCCATTTTGCACCACATACAGGAAGGCACACAATGCCAATGTCCGCATCATAGACAAGCCGCCACCGCGCTGTGTATTTCGCTATATCTAATCATGAAAACTCCCTAAGCATCATTCCCTGAAACCATGAATGAAGCTAATAGCAATATCCTCCCCGATCATCCCCCCAGCCCTATGCTCAAACAATCTGCAGGCCAGCCTCCTTCATTCAGATAACACTAATGCAAGACTGAGTATTGGTGAAAAAAGGGCGAACCTGACCTTGTAGAGGAGTGCTAAAAATGAGGAAACAATGGTTGATCGGGTTCGTTTTAGACTGGAGTGATATGTCCAACTATGACCGCCATAAGATGGTGGACATCTTCTAATCGTTCCAATCCGCTGACAAAGTCTCCTTCCAAGCAGCATCGGCGAAAAATGCATAAAAACCAAAGTACGTGCTAGCTATACTAGCTGTTGCACCACTGTAAACGCTGATGAGATGAGCAGCACGGAATCTGGTTTTCGAAAGGAGTAGGCGTTACAGTGGAGAGCTCGCACGGGAACAGCCGTGGTGGTGTCGGAATAGAACTATATAGATTGCATCAAGATGTTAGAGAATGTTTCTATAGCGAAAGCGTACTTTGCTTACCACAATGAGTGGTCCGAACACCACGCTGGAAGAACTTGCTCATCATTGCGGCTGGGATTGTTGAAGATGGGAAGAGGAGTTTATAAACGACCGACTCAGTCGGTTGTAACTACTGGAATGGCGGAAAGTGAACTTGTGATAAGAAGCGAATTGGCGAAAAGTGACTTGTGTTGATAACTTGAACCGTTGATGGGTTACTGTTGTTGGTCAAGGAGAAGAAAAGTTGAAGCTGAGAAGAAGCTGAGTCCAGATTTTAAGGATGGCCCCGACCAAGACTGAGCAAAGTATGGTGTGTGTGGACGTGCGCCTGAAGGGAAAAGCTGAAATCTCATTGGTCTCGTTTCATAAAGTTAAAAGTCACTTCTATCAGAGGCGAACCCCAACCCTCGTGCTGTAATCTGCATCTGCCCTCTTGTTGCCCTCCGTCATCATGTGCTCACGGAAGAAATATGGCTAATTTCATTGGGAGCTTCACGGTGAGCACTTCGGTGGCGATGTGGGTTATAGAAAGAAATATGCCGAGGACTGCGAAGTGAATAACATCAATCCTGCACCATGAAACCATTGTCCAGAAGACCTTGTATGTTGAGGCCTTCTACTTCGTATGCGAGTATTCAAGCTCGAAACCTGTCTCCTCAAACCCGTTTCACGAGACACTCGTCCAAAATGACCACTAAGCCACAACCCCTGGCCCCCCCCCCTGAAAATCACACCGTAGAGCTTCTCCGCCGGCACCTCACACCCGTCCCACCCATCTCACAATCCTCTTCAACCCTCACCGACTTCTTCGCCCCCTTTGCCCACAACGACACCAAAATAATCCTAATCGGCGACTCCACCCACGGCACCTCGGAATTCTACCAAGCCCGCGCCGAACTCACAAAGTACTTTATCCAACACTACGGCTTCAACATTGTCGCCGTAGAAGCCGACTGGCCCGACGCCGAAGCCATCGACAAACATGTCCGCCCTCGCTCCCCATCCGCTCCCTCCCTCACCCAAGACAGCGAGAAGCCCTTTCAGCGCTTTCCCACTTGGATGTGGCGGAATGTCGAGTTTCAGAACTTTACCAAATGGTTGAAGGAGTGGAATGAAGGGAAGGACAGCAAGACTGAGGCAGTGGGGTTTTACGGGTTGGATTTGTATTCACTGGGCAAGTCGATGCAAGCTGTGGTAGATTACCTTGACAAAATTGATCCCGAGATGGCAAAGGTGGCACGAAAAAGGTACGAGAGAATGATGATGTGGGCGGAGGAGCCGCACGAGTATGGGCTGGAGGCGCTTGCGGCTGGGTTTAAGGGATGTGAGAAGGATGTGATGCAGATTTTGAATAGCTTGCTGAGGAAGAGGGTTGAGTACGAGAGCATGATTTGGGATGGGGAGGAGTTTCATTCTGGGGAGCAGAATGCGAGGTTGGTCAAAGGTATGAGGAACGTCAAGACGACTGTCACGCTGAAGCTAACCGGAGTATTAGATGCGGAACAATATTACAAAGCGATGTTCTACGGCCGCGACGAGTCATGGAATCTGAGAGATAAACACATGTTTGAAACCTTGAACCGAATCATCAAGCACCGATCGAGGAGCACGCCGTCCAAGGCCATTGTCTGGGCGCATAACAGCCACATTGGCGATGCGCGTGCCACCAGTATGGGCTGGTCGAACGATGAACTCAATATCGGGCAACTCTGCAAAGAGGCCTACGGAGATCAGGCCCTTACCATAGGTTGTTTGACCAACACCGGAACAGTCGCTGCTGCTCGCAAGTGGGATGGAGATATGCAAGTCATGAAGGTACGACCTGGTCTGCCAAACAGCTACGAACAGTTAATGCACGCCACAGCTGTCAAGAACTTTGTTCTGGACCTGCGAGTTGGTCATTGCAACGAGGAGCTGATAAAGGCGCTCATGGAAAAACGGTTGGAGAGGTTTGTTGGAGTCATTTACGCTCCTGGCACCGAGAGGCAGTCGCATTACTCCCATGCTGTTTTGCCTGAACAGTTGGATGGTTTTATCTGGTTCGATGAGACCAAGCATGTCGGGGCACTCGAGGTGCACCAGCCCCATACGACAGTCGAATTTGATGAGACCTGGCCATTCGGTTTGTAAGTTTGGATGACAAAGAATGCATGGGCAAACTGGCGTTTTGGCGTGGGCTGCACGGCAGGAGGCGTACGTCATCTGATTGTCAGTGCACGAGCTTGTCCTCAACACGATGTCATTATGAGTTAGCACTCATGTACACATATAAAATTGCAAGAGGAGGGATTTGACGCAGACCTTCTGCCAACAGTCTCGAGTCCCAACACACCACAAACACCAATATTATGACTGACCCTGGGAACCGTGAGCGCGGCCTTCGGGCTGCTATCAGCAATCCCCGTGTGTCGGAGAGGGCCAAACAACGGGACCGAGAGATCTTGGAACAGGAATTCGGTGAATCGTTCGAAACAGATCCAACTTCCGCAACAACAAGTGGCAAAAAGAAGGCCTCTTCCGAGGAATCAATTCCGGACACATCATCGAGAACATTTCGAGCATCCCAAACATACGGCAGCAGGAAAACACGAAGTTCGTCCAGCGGTGATCTTGAAACCAGCGCTCCTTCGGCCAGCATGTCATCGACGGTTGATGACAGTAGCATCGACGGCAAGGACAGGGGTAACGTGTAAGTCCCATCGTTCTGCTTGATGCACGCTGGCCACTGATATCACGAAGTGTTCGGGGCCTCAAAGCGGCACTTACAAATCCTCATGTCTCGGAAAAGGCCAAAGATCGGGATCGCAAGAAGTTGCAGGAACTAGGGGAGTCAGTAGAGTGACAGCCGCCAACTTTGTGTGATCATAAATGCCTTATGCTGTGTTGGGTGCATGGCTGTCACATCGGGTAACGAGATACGCGGCCCCTGGAGTTGAACAGATTGGTACCAGAATGGAAATAACGCGCGGCCAACAGGGGGAAGGTAATGGTCAGCCACACTAGATAGGGCAAAAAAAACCTGTAATCGCTCGGTTCCGACGGCGAGTGATCGCATCGATGAATGGTTCGATGTGGTTGTGTTGTGCCCCACTTTTAACGTCAATCCTCCAGAAGGCTTGGAGAAACGGTGGGGGAGGGAAGCTAGATCGACCGCCATGATTTCATCCAAGCCTTCGCCGTTCCACTGTGCATCTTTAAAAGAACACGAATGTCCATAATCCACAGGTATGGTGTTTGAGAAGGACAGACGCCTTACCACAACTCAGGTACCCGAAACTCGTCCATAATTCTTGACGTTCGACGATAAACACAGGCTCAAAATGCACCACGTCGACATGTTGCACCACTGGACGACTCCAGAGAAACATGCACCTGCACCATCGCAACCGGCGGCGGCGCCACAATCGAGAGGCCCTCCTCCTGGTGCAACTACAAGTTCCTCAACTTCAAATAGCCCCCTCGGCGCCAGCAATCCCAGCTCGAATCCACCACAACCACTATCACCGCCAGGTAGACTCGCAAGACAGATTTCACGCAGCAACAACAATACGCCGAGACCTTCGACAAGATGGCATCTTCTGAACCTGCCTCCCAGGAGCCAGTCGGTTCCGAGACCGTTGAGCAGCCCGAATATGCCGCCGTCTCCGATGTTAAGTCCGACGTGAAGGAAGAGGAAGATAAGACTGCGAGTGAGGGGGAGACGAAGCTGGGTGAGGTATGTTGGTTTTTTTGTTTTCTCGATGTGATGATAGTGTGTGTGCTAACGTTGGGACAGACCGCAGAAGGAGAGGAACAGGAGGGTGAATCTGCTGTGACAGAGGGGGAGACACAGCAGGAGGAGGAGGTTGAGGAGCGGAAGCCGAAAAATAGATTTTGGTGATAGATGCGTTGTGAATTGAATTTTTGTTTTGCAGCCATGCACGCTTCTCCCTGGAACACAACGAGTGCCATCGGAAGCCGGAGTGAAACAACGGAAGTAAGCCGGACCACGGCCCGGAGCGGAGCGGCACGGCGATATCCACTCCCGGCCCCACATCTGACGTTCAACCGCTCTTGCCTTTTCGGGAAGTGGTGATGTCATGACCGGGGCAAACTCTCCAGCGTAATTGACTGTTTGAACGACTTGATAACGTCACGATGATAATGCGTTTTTGGTGGAGGTGGTGCCTGAAGGAGATATATGGGACTTCCTTGAACGGTTTTGGGTCCTTGCATTTTCATCTCATCTCATCTCAACTTAACCATCAACACCATCTGTCCTTATTGACCCTAACGACATCACACATCTTACAACACCCCACAGCAATCACCTCTACGAGATAATAACAGAAAACAGAAACAACGACGAACATGCAATCCGTCCTCCAATCCACCACCGGCCTCGGCCCAACCCCCGTCCACCCCTCCAACCTGGACGGCAAAGTCGCCATCGTCACTGGCGGCGCCCTCGGAATTGGTTTCGAAGTCTCCCGCGCCCTCGCCAACGCCGGCTGCAGAGTGATTATGGTCAACCGCAAAGAAGAGCAAGGCGACGACGCCATCTCCACCATCAAGTCGGAGTCGCCGAATGCGCAAGTCGAGTGGAAGGGCTGCGACCTCGGCTCGCTCAAGGAAGTCAGAGAGGTCTTCTCCGACCTTCGAAACTCGCTCAATCGGTTGGATTACTTGGTTTTGTCGGCGGGGATCAACACTAATCAGTATGGGCTTGATGCCGATGGGATTGACAGGCACTTTGGGGTGAACTTTCTGGGGCACTTTTACGCGGTGAATCAGCTTTGGCCTTTGCTGCGCAAGACGGACAAGGTGCTTGGGGGAAAGCCGAGGGTGGTATTTGAGGCGAGCGAGATGCATAGGGGGGCGCCGAAGAATGTGCATTTTGCCAGTTTGGAGGAGATCAATGATGAGAATTTGGGGCCGACGGAGTTGTATGCGAGGACGAAGCTTGCCCTGATTTTGTTTGCAAAGTATGGGCTTGCCGGGAAGGTGATTAAGGAGAATGGAGATGGGATTATTGCTGTTTCGGTGCATCCTGGGGCGGTCAATACTGCGATGCAGCAGCAGTGGAAGGATGCATATCCGGGGATTACGGGCAAGTTGCTGACGTGGGCGATGTTGGCGTTTGGGAGGGATGTGGAGCAGGGTTCTTATAGTGCGTTGTGGGCGTTGACGAGTCCTAAGATTGAGGAGGAGAATATGAATGGGTGGTACTTTAATGATCCTGATACGCCGGGGAAGGAGTCGGCGCAGGCTTCGGATGAGAAGTTGGGGACTGCATTGTTCGATTTGTCGGAGAGGATTATCAAGGAGAAGGTTGGAGAGGATGCTCTTGTTGACTGGAAGGAGTGTGCTTAAGTTGGGGTGGTGTGAGGGGTGCAAGACGCTTGTATGATAGACATGAGATGGACAGAGAGCAATCGAGCATTGTCACTGATCACCAAAAAGGGTTATATGCGCCTGACAAAAGTCCAGCCATCCATCTAACTCTTCTTCATTATCTTGGTGTGTCTATGCACAGAATCCTCCATCCGGTATTACTGTGCAACAGGACAATCACCGTCTCTCACTATACCCATCCATTTCCATAGGCGACTGTGGCCCTGCCGGTCGAAAGCTGTATTGCGGTGGACCTGGGCTCACGCTCGGTGAAGGGCCCAAGCCGGGCGAAAACACTGACAACTCGGCATACCCATGATTGGAAGCGACCTCAGCTGGTTTCCACCCAGCCTCTGCCTCTTGAAGAGGTATGTTCACAGGCGTCCTGGTGTACAGATACTTGTCGCCTGCGGCGAGAGCCTCTTGTGAGCCTGTCTGGGGCAGCTTTTGTTTTTGCTTCAGAGGCCGATAGAAGAAGTACCAGATGCCTACGGCAATTAGAGCTAATAGGCCTGCGAGTCCCCCTAGTACGCCCCCTACTATGGCGCCGATAGAGTGACCTTGTCCTGAGGATTGGCTGTTGGGGTCAGGTGAGTCTGGGTTAGGGATGCCGAAGGAGCCTGGGGCGAAGACTTGTTGGAGTATTGGAGTGGACCACTTGACGTTGCTTAGGGATCTGGGTCTGGATTAGTATACGTCCTTGTTGTCGGACTGAAAGAGGAAAGCTAACCCATTCTTGTACCAGTCCTTGATGACTTGAGGGGACTCATAATCGCCCGCGTCGGCATCGTAATTGAACCGCCACGTCATGCTCGGCATGTCGAATACCATGAGACCTTGCGGGGCCGGATCTGGCTCTCGCCACCCCGGGGCTGTCCCGCCTACACTGATGACTTGACGTTTTCCCGCTGGGGTGCAGTGATGGTCTGCTCTTCGCTGGGTGGGCATGTTGGGGGCCTTGGTCCAGACGAAGCCTGGCAGGCTGAGGATCCATGCGTCTTCGTAACGGAAGTCGATTCCTGGCTCCCTTTTGCTTTCTCCTCCGAAGAGAAGACTACATGTAGGTCGCTTTGTCAGGAAAGACCTCTTGTGTTGGTGGTGTAGTGTCACTTACATGTCATAACCACCTTCTTTGGTAGCAAAGCCTGCCAGGCAAAACTCCCGCCTGGGACCTGGGGGTGTAGGACCTGTGGTGGTCTGATAGTGCATCTGTCTTGTCTCTGGATCGAAAATAGTAATGTTATCAAACAAGTGGCTCGAGACCGAGCTGTAATCAATTGCACTGTTTCCATCTACCCGCTTCTCGGGAATGTACCCTCCCATGATCAAGATAACACCCCGCTTCTTGGTGCCAAAGTTGAACTGCGGGATGTGCTCGGCTACCGCGCCCACCAATGTTTCTTCGTATCCAAGTTTTTCAAAAGTTTTGGTCTTCATGTTGAACGCCAGGGCGCCTGTGGCGATTTCTGTCCTGCCCCACCCCACAGTCAGGTCGGTCCACTCGCCTGCCAGGCCGCCGAATATAAAAGCTGTTTCATCCGTCGCGGCAGAAGCTGCCAATTCTGTCAGGTACACCGTCCGGAGAAAGTCTGGGTTTGACGGTGTCTCGATTGACCATTTTCCTCCCCCGGAGCCATCTGTCACGAACTTGTAGAGCTCGGGAAACTTTGGCATGACGCGGTCTTTTCTGTAGGAGACCATACCGCCCCAGACATAAAATGATCCATCCTGTTGGTTGGTCCAGAATGCAGGCCGCGATCTGGCCGGAGGTTTTCCGGAAATTTTGTTATCAATGATTCTTATTGGAACGGTTTTGGCGTCCCAGGACTTGGACATGTCGATGGAAAGGGTTGAGTTCATGTAGTTTGATCGGGATCCCTGCTGGTTTTGGTCACCGACCTGCTGGGAGACTTCTCCGCCCTCAATGTAGAGGTAGTCCCCGATGAGTGCCACTGTTTAGCGTTAGCGAGCTCCTGTATGGATTCGAAGGGCGTCGTGAAGGATGAAGGAACACACACCTCTTGCAAATCCTCGGCGCACAAATTTGTCTGGTGGAGGTGAGTCGGATATTTCTTGGCCCTCTACCAAGCCGTGAAGTTGAAAAATTCCAAGTCCGAGGAGGGCGGCTCGAACTAATCCTGACCTGCAGGAGCTGGAGATAGCAGTCATGGTGTGAAGTAATGAGTAGGGCAAAGATTACGTTACTAGGCAGTTTTGTGTGATAAAGAAGCTTGTCAGAATGGTGAAAAGTATCGAATGCAAAATGATTCTTGATCCCCATTTACAGGCACAACATGTGCTTAATCGACAGTTTGGAAGTACAAACACAAAAATAGTTGTTCATGCATTCTGAAGGCGCAGACGGGGGCTGTGTGTGTAACATTTTGCTTGGCCTTGTTGGGTTAGTCCGATCTGACCAATGGACCACTACAGCCCATATCTGCCGAGTCTGACTGAAACGTCAAGACCAACAAGGTCATAATGTGGCCTTCGCCCAGTGATTCGTAAATGAGCGTGTCAGATGGTAGGAGCTGTTATAGCTGTTGGGGGCCAACCCTGACCACCCTTGGCACCGGACAACCGCGGCAGAAGGACAATGTGCAACATGTTGGCAGGTTCGTACAGAGCTTTGCAAGTCTTCGAGTTATTACACCACAACTAAACTACCAATTTAGCATTCAATTTACTAGGCTTTCTTCTATCGAAGCCACCTGTAAGCCTAAGGCTGGCCAAAGATGCAGGCCTATGATGCGTCTCTCTGGCAACCAGAGTCTGGTTGTAGCTACAAAAGGGGTTCAGGGGCTCAGCGGAGCCTTATGGTGCAAAACGGAGTCCAAAAACATACAACACCAGGGATTCCCCAGTGGTCACCCACCTGAGTACTAGTCTGGCTGTCAGCTGCTTGACTAGGGGAGAGCGGACGGGATCCCGTATTTTCAGCTGCATATGGTCGTATGTGATTGTTTTACTTGGAAACAAGCAAAATAACGGCATCCCAGTAGGTAGCTCGCGCGACATGTTCAGGCTTTTGTTAGTAAGGGTGTATGTTGTCAGCAAGCCTGTCGCAATATACTTGGAGCCGTATTCCAGTTCTCTCCTGGAATGTGAAATGTCCAGCTCCATACCATCGCAAAGCACCTCCCATCATCACGAAGAACGACAAGAAAAGCTCAGGACCGTATGAGGCCCATTTATCAGCTGATCACGTATCGTGACAAAAGCCAAATAAGCCTTGTGCCCAGAGTAAAACTATCTGTTACGGCTACAGAATATGACAAACTCCACTTTAGGTGGGCAACTCGCTGCCAAGGGAGGAAAGGTGGGGGCCGGCTTGGTATGTATCACATAGTCTTGCGACGGCGTGCACATCCGTGTTATCCGGAAACTGTCAACTAGAAGGCTTCTTACCTCGAAGATTGCGCTATCGACCTCTGGGTCCACACTATGAACAGCTAAAGGCCTGTACTCGAGGTTGACTGGCAGTGGGTCTACCATTGTTTCCGACCCCGGTAAGGACCAGCAGATTCAAGCATCAATCACAGCATGGCGTGACATCTGAGGGGATGTAGCAGTGCTAGCATCATTGAAGTTATCCTTTTTGAGATCAGGTTCCTGGCCCTAGCAGCACTGCGCAGTGTGCCAAGAGATACGTAGCCCAGCAGCTCGTCAGATTCAGCTTCCCAAGATAAAAAGGGTTTGCCCTCACAGGCGAAACACCAGCGGATACCGTTTCCAATCTTCTCCTTTTAACTTCTCCTTCTCCAAGGTAGGTATTTCACTTCGCTTGTCATCTCGAACTCCTTTGGAGTAGCATTTTGTCATTCTTTGCAGTATGGTCGTCAAAGACTCCTTGTTCGAGGTCTCTCTTCTTAGCCTCGTCGCTAAACCTCAACCGGAATCCTGGAAATCCCAATACAACCTCGCTTATTCGACGAAGAGGCTAATACCAGCCATCATTGCGGTTGGTCTCTTCATACGAGTGTTCACCACTCTTGGAAAGGTTATCCACAAGCGACTGAAGGCATGGAGGTTTCTGGTGAGAGGAAGGGATATCATCCAAGATGGATTCACCATGGTAAGTGCTTGTATAGTCACAACACCATACCCGGAACTCTGAAAAAAAGCTCCATGAATCTAACTTTGCGTTTTTGCGGTATAGGCTAAAAGCAAAGGTTACGAAGTCTTGACACCCGAGTCCCGCTACATGTCTGTCTCTTCACCTGGCCACATTAAAGAATTCCTGGCGGTTCCGGACTCGGTATTTTCTCTCTATGCAGCATCAAGACAACTTCTGCAGCCCAGATTCACCATGCACAACTTCAACTGGCTCGACAAGGAAGGGACTAAAGGTGGCAATGAGGGTGGTGGCTTTGTCAGAGCTGTCCGTGTCTGCTTGACGAGCAATTTACAAATATCGTGCCATCCATCCGCAAGCTCGTGTGTGAGGAGTTGGATAGTCTTCTTTCTCTCAAGAAGCTTGAGAATGGTGGGTACCATGAAGCACTGAGACATCGGACTATAGTGCCAAAGTCGACCATGATGCTAACCGTTTGAAATCCAGGGTTCCATCTCGCACCCATATACCCCCTCATTCTTAGACTCACCGTGCTTTCCAATGCAGAAGTTATCTTCGGAAAGGTATCAGGTACCTTATGCCCACTCTTAACAAGATGCAACTTCACGCCCCATCAAATGGCTAATAGACTCCCAGCTCGAAACGAACCTTTCATCCAGGCAGCCAAGCAATACATCGAGCGGTGTTCCTTGGGGCCGAACTCATTCGTCTTTTGCCTGGATGGATGGCTCCATAGGTGAACACCTTCTATTTCAAGCCATATAGATACCCGCTAAGCTGCATGGCTAGACTTGCAAGCAGAGCGCTTCGTCCTTGGCTCAATGCTCAACATGTTGTCTACGACATCTAGACACCCATTGCAGCACAGCGTCTGCAGGAGCTGGCCAAAAAAGGGATACCTGTACCACAACATGTTAATCGACTCCCCAAGCTATTCTTCATATCGCAAAGTCTTTACGTTAACCATCACCATAGGCTGATTGCATGCAATGGATCATGGAATCCCTCCCTCAGGGGAGAGTTCTCACTCCGCAGCGGCTTGTCCACGAGACTATGGCAATCTGGTTCGGCTTCATTCATGCAGTTGCCGGAGTAGGTTCTCTTCCTTTGACCTCACACGCCGCAGTATCTTAACTGATGTCCATGACCAGGCCATCACAATCGCCCTCCAAGATCTCTGCCTCCATCCGGAATATCTAGAGCCTCTCCGCCAGGGCATTGACAACCACTACCTCAACTTTGAGCACACTGCCCAAGGACTCCCACTGCTAGACAGCTTTATAAAGGAATCAGCCCGTCTGACCCCCACTGAAGCCTGTATGCTACCATTTCTCTTTTGTTCTTTTTGTGACAAGACTAACTAACATTACGCGCCAAACAGCAAGCACCCGCCGCTACGCCGTCGAATCTCACACCTTCTCAGACGGCACCCATCTCAACCGCGGCGACTGGGCTTGCACACCCCTGATCGCTATCAACAAGATCCCAGAGTACTACCCAAACCCAGAGCAATTCGGCGGTTTCAGATTTGCTCCTCCAGAGGTGTTGGAGTCCCTTTCGAAGATGGACCAAGAAGGACTGGCAAAACAGGATACTCCGTCGAAGCTGGTGGATACAGACCACAAGTGGCTTATGTTTGGGACCGGGAAGGAGGCTTGGTAAGACCTTCTCCTGTTGTTGGTGGAAGAGAAGTACATGGCTGATAGATATGAACAGCCCAGGAAGATTCTATGCTGCCGCTGCTGCGAAGGTTATCATGTCGCAGATGATCAGCAAGTATGACATGCGAATGGTGGACAAGACTGCAAAGAGATGGTGGAGTTTGAGGTCGACGATTGTTTCGAGGGAGGATCTTATGGTGGCGTCTACATGCCGTGCTAAGAATTAGAGCGTCTGGGCAGAGGTAAAGGAGTTGTCGATAGGTAGACAATAACAAAGAGAAAACCCCTATCTCGACCCCCTGAGTGCACGGTCCACTAATCACCATCATCAATCACAAATCACAACATCATTCAAGGCAAACAACCTCTCAGAACTGGCAGAACTTGGAATTCCCTATGTACAACTTTCTTGATCCCAAATCCTCCGTGACCCCATCATCTTGTTGAAAGTATTGATCGTCACCCAGTTCCCACCCGTTGGACTTTCTCGTCATCAGCCACCAGGTATCACTGCCATTACCTAAGCAACACAGGCATCGCAGACAGCCTGGACGGCGTTGAGGACAGTCATGGCGTTGAGGAGACCGCAGCTGGAGATGACGCAGCCGGCGGCGTTGGAGCGGAGGGCGTCCCACTGGCCACACATGCAGGCGTAGTCGGTGTTGTCGGGGCAGCCGAGATCAGCGGCGGCGGTGTAGATGCATGGGAGCTGGAGGGGCTGTTAGCTATGAGGTGAGAGAAAAGGGAAATTGGGGTGAGAACATACACCACAGGCGGGGACGGCGTCGACCTCGGGGCAGTCAGCCTGGCGGCGGCGGAGGGATGGGCTGGCGGTGGCAACAGCGGCGAGGGCAGAGACGAGGAGTGTGGAGAATTGCATTTTGGCGGTTGGTTGGTGGTTTGGAAGTGGCTGTGTGGTTTTATTTCTTGAGAAGGTGGAGTTGGATGCTTGAGTGGCTGATGCTGATGATGAGAGAGAAGTCTGTCCAGAGCAAGGGGGAGAGGCTGTTATTTATACTTCTCTGGTTTTCATTTCCATGTTGCTTTTAGACTATTCATCCCGTTTTCCACCCTACATGTACCTCATCTCTCTCTCAAAGTGAGCTCGGCGGTACACGGGGATGACTATGAGGCCTCGCATATTCTACCGATGAAGCCCCTGCCCCCAATCAAGGAACACTAGCTGGACATATCTCACCCTGTTGGGACGAATGGCAAGGAATTACTACTGCAAGCCGGCTGTGTCCGTTGCATTCACTCAGATCCGCCTGTTAGCTTCGGGAGTTGCTCGATCTACCCCCCCCCCCCCCCAACACCCATCAGGCATGGTTGCATCTAACGGACCAGTCCCCAGATCAGCGCGCTTACCCCGGATTCCTTCGAGGTGACGATCCTCCCCGCAAAGCTTCCCTAGCGTTTTGCGGGGAAACTAGAGCAAACCGGGGTCAGGTCTGCTTCCAACTGTTTGTAAGTGGTGCCGCGCATGAATGTCTGTTGAAGGGGTTACATCCGGGTCGGGGCAGTTGACGCTGAGCGAATCAGGGGCTTGGACAGACACCGGGATAATACATTGAGAGGTCCATACGCGACAGCTCGTTTGTCAAAGGAAGACATGTCCGCCGAGGCATGCAACGGCGAAGCTTTCATTTGATCTGGCGATGTCTTCATGTGAATGCCGAGAGTAGTGGCAACCTTGGTAGGGTGCTACTCATGTGTCCTCACTTTTTATGTGATTGTGACTCGAGACACTTTAACACGCAGACCAAGCCTCCGGGTGCTTCATCAGCCAACCTTTCGGCCATGAGAGAGCATCGTGGCGGGTTAATGACAGCCTGCTATAACACATGCAATGCATGACTGTAGCTTGGCAAACGAGGAGAGAGATGACGATGTAACAACCCCCGCAAACAAATGCAGTGCTTTTGGTATTACAGAAAGAGCTGGAGTCTATCCATCTACTAGGCAGGTTTATTGGGGGGCTATTGTAGCGGCTCTCCCTCTGTTATGTTCTCATCATGGACCCGGTCAGACATTGATATCTTGATGACAACATCACCTCGTCAAATTGCAACATGACCTATCCTTTCAACTAACCAAAAAGAAACATCTAGCTTTGAAGACAAAGCATTCCAAATAGCAGGAGAATTCTTATGAAGTAAGTCTCTTGTTTGTTTTGTTGCGGTGTACATGATCTGATGTCTCATCACATGCTGACGGTGGTATTCCCGAGGGTTGTTTAGGTTCCAACGATAATGATGTCTATTTCTTAACTTGCCGGGTTCAGACTACCCTTTTAGACCACGAGAGGGTGTGCGATACGACCCTGTTCCTTGTTTTGACAGATTTGTGCATTAGACCTTTGCAATACTGGCATTGAAATGCAGAAGCAGACAGCAGTGTTCAGTCGCAGATACTCTACAAGGTGTACGATGGTTCTCCATGTAAAGAATCACATCGAGACCTCTTTATAGCTTTGAAGTACTATAGAGGTAACTTGTGGTTGCGTATACTCTGGGCTCTAGGGCAGGGAGAGGGGAAACTCATGATCCCAGGACAGGGTTGTAAATGGTAGCGCAGTGCTTAAAGTAGGCTGGGCTGTAGAGGGTCATTTAACGCTCAAGGGCATAACGCTCTAACAGTTGCCTCCTATGGCGACTCTACTATGATAGTTGGAGCAGCTTGGGAGGCCACCACTGTTGTCCTATAATTCAGCCAGCGGTCTAGGCCCTCTTCTCGTTGTCGATCTTCACTCAGATAGTTCAGTTTGTCTTTCACAAGCAAGTACCTAGACTGTGAACCTCGGTCAGCATCTATAGGTTCTCCATGTGTTCTGATCTCATCAGCCTTCAAAAGGAGGGTACTTTACTCGGGCGTAGCGGTTGCTCTTCCACCAGACACGTGCCGTCATTCCGATTGGCTACATTGGAAAACCTTGGAGGTCATCACATATGGACCTGCTTAGATAGGTATCTGAGTATCTATCCAACTAAGGAGACGATTATGATTTCGAACCAACTTCTACTTGCTACTAACTACCTTGCAGTTACCTTGCTAGGTGGCTCTCCGGGTGACCCAAACATCATTGCTACAACACCTCCCCAGGTAAACTCGTCAACCCTACATTTCTGTGTCAGCACAATTTGTCACCAAATCTAAGTCTTGGATCAGGTGAAAACTTACACCCCTCATAATCCTCATCAACACGCGGCGGCACGGTACACTTGACCGCCTCCTCTGGAGTCTGCGTCTCCAAAACATCACAAACATCCATGGTACATCGGGCATCCATAGCACGCTGTAAAGCGTCATCTTTCCATCCGAACACGTAGTCACCATGCTGGGAGAAACCCTTTTCGTCTCCGGTGGACCAGACAAACGGCTGGGATCCGTCCTCCGGCCAGAGGTCAGGATCGCTGAAGAGGTCGGTCTGCAAGCAACAAGTCAGTAACTCAGAAAATGCCGCATTCCGGATCGAACACATACCCTCCACCTAACCTCATACATAACCTGAGGAATCACCACCGGATGTGTGTCAGGACAATTGCCAGTCGGACCAACATCGTACGCCCCAGCACCTTTTGCATAAGCAACATGGCTCATATGATCCGGGCTATCGAGATTAACACCATCCCAGCATGTTGGGAAAGTAATCACCGATCGGATCCCTCCCACACAGGGCTTGCTGGGAAGCTTCTCCGTATCTGGCGACGCGCAGTTGAGGTTTCTATTGTCCCCCGACTCGGGCATACACCTATGGCACACCTTGACCGGCGCCGGCCCTGCGTCTGGACCCTCCTTCTTGGCGGCATCGCCCACTAGCATTCTGAAGCCGGGCTTGAAAGCCTTGACCGTGCCCGGAGTGGTGATGGTAGTTGACGGGATATAGTAGACTGTAATACCGCCATTGCCACGGAGCCCTTCTTCTTGGTGTTGTGGCACGCGTTTGTAGGTGCCGTTTCGGGCACGGAAGAACAGCACTGCAGTCCAGTAGTTGGAGAGATCCTCGGTGAAGGTGCAGCTTGTGCAGGTTGAGTTCGAGACCAGATCGTGGTTAGGGTGAGTCATATCTGGGCGGAAGGAGTTGCCACCAACAATTTGGTGGAGATGGGGGGAGGGGACAGAGCCGGGGTTGACAAGGGGGTCGATTCGGTCGACGACGAGCTGGGAGCAGGCGAAGCGCATCATGGGGGGGATGACGATACCGGGGGGCTGGGCGGAGGCGAGGTGACCCGTTAGGGTCGCGCCCAGGGCCAAAGCGGTTGCTCTAAGAAGCATCTTTGTCGGTGAAGAAGTGATGTAAACAAAACCGAGTCGTGAAAGAGGGTGGAAAGTCTAAAGTTCGAACCACTTCGCCCTCTCAGACGTGTCGGAGAATGCGGGTGCATGTGGGCTTTATTGACGAGGACATGTTTTGCCCCCTCATGCTGCCAATATCTTTCCCACATGGGCAAGGCCTATTGCTGATAAGGCACTGTAATCTTGATCAGCGTTGTTACTTTGTTTGTAGATTAATTGTATTTAGGCGGCGACGTCGGCAGTTCAATTGATGACCAAATGGAAAGGTCTATGTCTGACCAACATCGGGTAGGAAGAAGACAACCCACGTCGCACAAGCATGCGCAACGCCCGGCTGGCCTCCGCGACGTCCCGCTGCAGGAAATACTTTATCCTGAAGCGTGGGTTAATTTGTGTATTGGAGGTGGACCACGTGTGAGGGGCCGATGTGTCTTCCTGCTCTTGTTCTCGAAGCTCATTCCCGGAATGAAAAAACAGGCATGCAGATAGGCATCCCTGGGAGACTTTTGTTAGGTCCGGAATCGATGCATTGCTTTCCCACCATACTCTTAAAGTGCAAAATATCGGTCTTAATACTTGCGAGCAATATAACAGTAATCTCCATGACCTCCTTTCACATACGACCATACGCAGTTGAAAATACGGGATCCCGTCCGCTCTCCCCTAGTCAAACAACTGACGGCCAGACCAGTACTCAGGTGGGTGACCACTGGGGAATCCCTGGTGTTGTATGTTTTTAACTCCTGCTCCGCTGGAGATCCACATGCTGAATTGCCCATGGCAACTGTTTACTTTGCCCCTGAATCATCTTGGTGTGGACTGTGCGGCTAAGTCCTTCGCTCCATATCCTAAGTAGCTGGTGGCAGCAGTTGTCAATCCTTCCATACCTAGTCAAGAAGATAGGCTAAACATGTCCTGTTTCGCGGACTAACAGAGCATCCCACATCACCAACAGGCCTTGCGTCAGGAACCAAAGGCGCTCTTTCTCTTTTGGCTCAATCTGGGCCAACAAACTGGCATAGTTCAGGTTCAGTGAAAGCTTACCCCGCCAACAACATTCCAAGCAATTCAGGTTCGCAGGGCGGAAAGATATCAGCGCTTACTCGATATATCGACGGAGATGCTGGTATATTGCACTCCCAGTATCAAGATTGAAGTTACTCGATCCATGATGGGGCAGACTCCTCCTGACACTATTCCTCTCCCGATGGCTCAGGGTAACTCTGAAGTCGACGAAAAAGCCCTCAGAGGTTTGTTCGCAACGACAACATGCTCGCAGCATTTGTAAATACTGATCTCAATGCAGCACACCCAATTCCCGGTCGGCCCTTGTGGAATCTCAGCAGTTCGGCAAGTCTCTTTGGGGGAAAACAGGCAAACTGACTGTGAAGCTCCCTGATGCGACATTGGAGGACTACTTTCTCAAGGTAATTCTCTGTCCTGCCCGTGGACCTTTCTTCTGATAATTGAACTAATTGCCGTGAAATCTACGTTTAGGTGATACAAAACCTTGACTCTATCGGAAAGCAAATGTGTCACGGGGAGTTTGAATCCCTGAAGGCAATCCATAGCGCGTCACCTGGGTTTGTCCCAAAACCATATGCCCGGGGAAGATTGCGAATGAAGAAGGGAGTTACTTTCTTCTTGTGGAATTCCGTCACATAGCGCGGCAGGTAAGTAATATTGCTGTATTACTTACAACTTGATCGTGGAGTTGATGATTTCAAGTTGTGCTAACAAGCGATCCTGTTCAAGCCCGCTGAACCGACAAAGTTGGCTAGTCACCTGGCTGACATGCACCTGCGTTGTGTCTCACCCACTGGAAAATTCGGCTTTCATATTGCCACCTGCCGCGCCAAAATCATTCAAGTCATCGACGTGTGGGATGATTCATGGTGTGTCGTTTTCCGCCGTCACCTAGGACACATCACCAGCTTGGCATCGCCCGTCTTTCAATGGCCCGAGTTCGACATTGTTTCCCGTCTGGTTCTCGACTAAGTGGTTCCTCGTCTTCTACTGCCACTTCAATCAGACGGTAGAGTGCTGAAACCCAGCCTGATTCACGGGGACTGCTGGGATGGTAATACCGCGGTGGACAGGAAGTCGGGAGAGGCTTTCATTTTTGATGCATGCTCATTTCACCGACACAATGAGCACGATACGGGCAACTGGCGAGCCCCTCGGCATAATCTGAGTGGTAAAGCGCACATTGAGAATTACGAGCTCCACTTTCCAGTTTCAGAGCCAGGTAGGTGCCATCTAACATGGTGATTATCCTGTGCTAACTTCTATTGTTTAGTCGAGGATTGGGATGCTCGAAACCAACTGTATTCACTGCCGTACAACCTAGGCAATGCCATCTATGTTCCTGGATCAAGTAGGAGACAAGTGTGAGTGTCTGGAACTTTCCCGTCGTTTTTATGATTATGTTGCCTTGCTAATAATTTGCAGCGTCTATGAGGATATGAGAACTCACTGTACTCTAATTTGTCTTGACGTTTTGCGTGAAGAGATGCAACTTGGGCGGGATCCCGGGGATACTGAAGGTGGCTTGGTTTCATCTGAGACTAGGTTGGCCTCTAGCAATATGAGCTCCGAAGAGATAGAGATAGCAGAGAAGGACCGTTTAGAGGTGGCAGAAAATTAGTAGGACAAATAAGCACGGAAACGCACGACAAAGTCTTTGATCGTCAACAACAGATAAATAGTTATGCTCGATTGGAAGGCCGTACAGAGAGCTGTGCATTATGCTTTCTGCAAGGCAAGTGCATGGTGCTGCTGTTGGGCCCGTCCTGCGGGCCAACACCTGCTGGCTCGGTCGCTTCTGCTGTTTTAAAGCAATCACCAAGTCCTTGATTCCAAACGCTCTTGCTTTGGTGTCCCCAGCCAAAGAGCAGGTCTACCTGCTGAATCCTCGATGTCACCATGTTTGCTCCTTTCGAGTCGCACTGACACTTTCTTCGCCTTTTGCTCCAACTTGTCCACGCCATCCCCGATACCTCCGATATCCTGTCGCGTCTCGTCATCCAGTGCGCAAAGCGTCGCCAGACTTGAGCTCTTGATCACCTGCACACGCGACATGTACGTCGCTGCGACAGTCAGAACGAGAAACAGGGTTGTCAACACCAGTTGCGTAGTAAGCATGCCCATCCACTCCCATCGAATTCTGACAAACGCCTGAGGGGCGTATACACTGCCCTGGACAACGCTTTCAGGCCTGGACAGCCGAGTCGTACCCGCTCTCACACTGCGTATTTTGTTAGCGAATATCGAACATAGTTATGGGCAGATAACGTTACTCACAGGTTTGTCATCGAGCGCGCCGCATTGGTCATCACAGTCTGGATATCGGCGAGTCGCTTTTCGGGAGGAGGTAACTCGGTTGTCAAGAAGTCTCCCAGCAGAGAAAAGGCAAATGCCTTAGCTGACCCTCCACCGTTCGAAGCAACCACCCCTCGAGTTCTATCCATCAGCAACGAGTCCAGCATTGTCGACGCTAGTAACATGGACGCCGTTAATGAAGTCCAAACGTTTATCGTAAAGTCGACAGAATCCTCCGCATTCGGTGGCCTTTCCAAGGTGAATTCGGCCCCCCCATAAGTGTCGTTACACTGGCCCGTGGAATAGCAAGGATAGAACTTGGGGTCCCATGCCACATTCAGTGTGTTGTTTAGTTCACTGGTGACCTGCGATAAGGTCGAGACTTCTCTTGTCACAGACTGACCCTGGGTGACTTCTGTCTCATATGTTTTGGTACACCACCAGAACGCCAATTCCAAGTACTTGACCTTTGACATCATCTCAGTCAATGCGTCAGCGTCAGAGGAAGTGCTAACCATCTCTTCTGTATAAGCAATGAAACTGTCGCTGACGATCAAATCAGTTACCGATTGGTTGAATGCCCCGGTGGGCTCGTCCAACAATCCAATAATGACGGGAAACACCTTGTCGATGGCGGTGTAAAAGTTCCCGTAACCAGCTGAGCCCGCTGTGATGTTGCTGGTCTGAAGAAGGAGTTGAAGACGCTTTTCAGTTGTCTTTCTGAGACGGTCGTGGAGCGCAGGGTTGTTGACTGTTGACAGGTTTGCCACACCACCACAAACGGCAAGACTTCCGTAGGCTGGCCAGATGCAGTCACCAGATGAGCAATTAGCTCTCAGTTCCGTCACTCTCTCGGTGGAAGGGGTAAAGAACCCCTCGAAGATGGCTCGCTGCTCTCGCAGAGTGTCGTACGGTGCTACAAGGTTCACCTTCGTTAGCCCATGTTCACTTTTAGTTGCTACGGCTTGCTCTGAACTTACTAAGAGCCAACATGTTTCCATCATAGGTTGAAAACGTGGTCGCTCTGTCCACGCTGGCGGTATCGTTGGCCTGAAGTGACAGGGCTTTCCGTACATCGTACGTTATGGCTTGCTGGGTAAGTGTCGATGTGAAGAGACCGCTAAGCATAATCAAGGCACCAAATGAAGCAAGTATCCTGCATGTTCTCTGACATCAGCATGCAGTCTGAACGATTTTCATCACGGGGATAACTCACCCCTTGAATCCGACTAGCAGCCGCACGCCGCCAATTCCACCCCTCATCGCATCATCGAACACTTGGAAATCAAGTAGCGGTCGGTGTTTAGCTGGCCGACCGACAGGAGACAGAAACCAAATCCATTTCAGCTGTGCCAAACCCTCCGCGATGGGTACCAAAAAAGCCACTTTGGCTAGGGATGTCAAGAAGGCTAGGATGGTGTTTAGAGTGACGCCCAGATACATCTCCTCGGAGGGTCGGTTGTCAGCACGCCACAAAAGAACGAATATAGCTGCTCGAGCGTCAGCTGATATGGAAGTCTTGACACAGATTCTGAGTCTCTTTACCTACCGATAAGACACAGCATTCCGCCCAGCTGGGCCAGTATTTCCGGTAACCATCTTCTCAACTGGATCGAAGAGATTACCTTCGTCCCTGGCTCCTCCCCATCACTGGTTCTCGTATAGCACTCTAACCTCACTCTGGTGCTGGTCTCCTGCTTCGAGAATTGGTGTTCCTGCGAAGGTTCTGCCGGAAATTCCAGCCAAGATGTTTGTCCACCTGAGAAGACGCTTGCGCTCGCCATTTTTGAGCGGTTCACGGATGACACTGAATTAAAGAAGGTTCAACATCAACATCCACTTCGTGCACCACACATAACAATATGGACCGTTCCTAATAAACGCATTATCATATACTACCATTGAATCGACCGTTGAAACATTGACGACCTTCTCCAGGCATACCACTAGGCTGCAGACTACCTATTTCCGGACCCTGTTGTGCTCTCAAATCGGTGCTTCGCCTCACAGGCAGACCTTGTGTGATGTAAACTCGCCAATCGCTACCGACCCTTCCGACGCACCAGCGACTCTTCCACAGACATACTTGGGCTCTTCCTACCTACTTGTCCACTGAACGAAAATCTTTTCAGCCGTCCATACCTCTCAATCACTCAAGGTCAGCGACCCTGGACATGCCGTCTTGGCGATTGATAGACCTGCTTTGGATGCCTTCTCTTCCCCCCCGTAGCAACGATCGACGGCAAGGCACACCAGCCGAATCAAGGCGAGGACGAATGCTGATTGGCAGAGTGCCCGAGTTTGGTCCTGCATGGCACTCACTTTATTCTGGCCGTCTTACTTGCATCTTGGAGGTGAGCATGCCAGACAGTCACTGACTGTAGGTGGCCATTCTTCCAATCCCACACCACCCTCTTGGCATTTGCTAACCACATGCGCGCTTTGAGGCTTTCCTCCACTCAGCTTACACAATCGCCAATCTGACTTGCAGGAGGTTCACAAAATTCCCACGCGGTCTGAGCCGCTTGTGTCTAGCTTGCACATCCTTGCTCTTTTGACACTCCTTCAAGCAGCGAATCAACACCACGTTCGCTCCCATCTGCCTTTCCTGGGACCGCCATTGACGATCATCCGAAGTCAGACCTTCTTCTTGTGCCCCGCGTTCCCAGTTTCCCTTCCCCACATTCCCCGGGATCAGCTTCCGGTTCTGGAAGGTTGCATCGGAGCGAGTACCGCTGCTGAGCCCTTTTGCCCGGTAGTTTGACTACGTGACCGGAGATCTTGCTGGTGTAATGGCTCCTTGGCGGCTATTGGTGTAGTATGGTGGTGGAAAGAACCCGCTGAATCTGGGTTTAGGACGGTTTCGCAAACTTGAAGAGTGGTATCGCCGAAACGGCGTGCCTGGATGATTGGGTGAAGCAATGATGCGGCGGCATCGGGGCGGTTTGCATGGCGGGTTGGACGACGATGTGGTGCCCCGACAATTACTCCGATTTCTTCTACTCAGATGGAAGGGACAGGGTGATGTCTTGAGTATAAAATCCCTGGTACGGCCCCCTTACTTGGTGTTTTATTGTCTCAGCCAGTCGAGGATTGGAGTCCGGAAGCATAACAGTCACTCTATATCAACCCACCCCCTCCGCTTCAGTTGCTCGTGTCGCCGCCGTTGTCTCTTCACTCTTGATAAATCGTCAAAATGAAGGCCTTCACCCTCCTCGCCCTCGCGGGGTCAGCTCTCGCCCTCCCAGCCAGCACCGGCGTCCTCGAGCAGAGACAGTCCGCGGTCCAAGTCACCGACGAGCTCATGTACGGCATCAGCCTCCCCGCGTTCACCGCCCGCCGCAACGCCCGCAACCCCCCTACCCTGGACTGGACCTCTGACGGCTGCACTTCCTCCCCTGACAACCCGCTCAACTTCCCCTTCGTCCCCGCCTGCCACAGACACGACTTTGGTTACCACAACTACCGCGCTCAGAACCGCTTCACGGAGAGCGGCAAGCTCAGGATTGACAATAACTTCAAGACTGAGTATGTTGAGCCCTTGCAGACTGAATTTGTAGGACATGTTGCTAATGAGTTCGTGTTTAGCTTGTACTACCAGTGCAGCACTGTGTCTCTATCTGGCGTTTGCAGGGGTCTTGCGGATGTGTATTATGCTGCTGTGAGGGCTTTTGGTGGCGGTGATGCTACGCCGGGCAAGCGGGAGACTCATGATGAGCTGGTGAAGGAGTATGAGGAGAAGTTGGCGATTTACAACGCGCTGGTTGCTCAGGCGGAGGCGGATGGGTTGATTCCTGCTCAGGCTTAAGCTGGCTGAGGGTGGTGGGTTATGTGCCCGGGGAGGAAATGTACTTCAACGTGTATGATTTATGATTTTGGATGAATGAAAAGGCCCGTCCGCATCATTTTGTGAATATCTGTTGTCCGTATATTCCAAAACCTTATAGCTACCTTACAGGTATCGTTTGTATTCTAGGAAACCCAGTTCAGGGAGTATGCAATAACCCAGTTTTAGCACAACAGATCTCCGGGAAACATCCCTTTTCAAGGCAAAAAAAAAAAAAAAGCCGAAGTCAGACAAGAGTGATGTGCTCAATCTGAACATGCAGACAATCAATTCAAGGGAAATGTGATGCCGATTCGAGAAGAATTCTCTGCCAAATTCTGAGGTGAATTTCCTTACGGTATCTCTACATCCACCCGTGAGAGAGCGGTGATCTGATCATTCTTTTGCATTGTGTCAGGCAGCCTGGCCTGCGGCACAACAGAAGGTGTATCACCCACACCGCGCATTGGAGAAATATAAGATTGTAGCCCTAAACGTCCGCCAAAAAAAAAAAAAACACCACCGCCCCCGCGACTTGCCAAAAAAGCTCCCACCTCGTCCAGCGCCGCCGGCGGTCTGCCCCCACTGTATCCTTCCCCCTCCCATATCATTCCTTGCTCTTGCCTAATCTTCAGTCAGCACAGTGCTGTGATGAGTGGTAAGTCAAATTCGGATCAATCACGGTACAAAGTCAATTGGGGGTTTGGGACACCGGTGGAGGTCACCGCACGCGCAGCGCGCGAGGACGAGGTGGGCGCGGGGGAGTTCTGGGAGGCCATTTTTATTTCGAAAAAAAATCGAAATTCTTTTTATATAATAATGAAAATTGTTGGAGAGGCTGAGCGATTAATGGGAGAGTTGGTGGAGTTTCCAGAGACCAGAATTCAAGATTTAATGTGAGGCTGGAGGAAGAAAAGGTGAAGATTGAGTCTGGAAACTTGGAATATTTACAATATCCAACTATGCATCAACTTCCCTCTTGCCGCCGCTGCCATGCCGGACAGTAGGATTCCGTGACGTGACATGAGTTGGGAAATAACCATCCAACCGGTCACTTACCTTTAACTGAGATATTCTAAGTGTAATATGCGCATATGCTAGCTGAAGCGGAAGGGGTGATTTCCCTGATTGTTTTGTGGTACTACTATTACAACTGGTGTCTTTTCTTAACCCCGTTAAGGGCCCTCGAGGACCCCCACAAGGCTGTGATTGTTTCGTCCCGGTGCCACGCGTGCCGTGAGGTCCGTCGCGCTGGAGTGGATGCGCCCATCCCACCGATTCCTTTGTCGGTTTTCTCGCTGTTCATGCAGCTGACCAACCAATTCGCGGTCCAAAACATGTCGTGGTAGTGGTGTGGAAGCGCAACCCAAGAGGCGGGTGATTGGCCATGGACGCATGAGAGTCCACGCAGCTGAAGACATGGTGGGGAGCTGACGCTCGTGTGGCTGCGGCTGCGTTGCCGCCCAAGGCGTCTTCGCGCCCAGCCCGCGGGCTAAATGCTGAACAGTTACTCTTTATCAGTTATCCTTGCGGTTCTTGTTCTTGCAATTAAATCCAGATGCCTTTCCCTCGGGCGACGCTAGGCATTTGATGCTCCCTGATCCAATCCGTAGCCGTCGAACCTCCACAGAATCCCGCGATCGGACGAACCGACGCAGCTGATCGACATCCAAATCCACAGTCGTCCTCGAAAAGGCCCAGCCGATTATCTCACAATGGATGCCCAGGCAGCTACCGAGCCCAGAACTCATAGCGACTACACTGTGGGATGGGTCTGCGCTCTGCCCAAAGAACAAACCGCGGCGACAGCTATGCTAGATCACAAGCATGTCGATCTTCCGAAACCACCCAATGATCACAATACGTATACCCTAGGATCCATCGGCAATCATAATATCGTCATAGCCTGCCTGCCTAAAGGCGAGATCGGAACAAATTCGGCGGCGACTGTCGCGACCTCGATGGCCAACGCCTTTCCGTCCATTAAGATCGGTCTAATGGTTGGCCTCGGCGGCGGTATTCCACCCAAGGTTCGGCTTGGCGATGTTGTGATCAGCTCACCAGTGGGCCAGTATCCTGGGGTGGTTCAGTGGGACTTGGGCAAGGCGAAAGAAGGGGGCAAGTTCGAGCGGACTGGGTCGCTAAACAACCCACCTGCCTCGCTCCGCACTGCCTTAACGAAACTGGAGACCGAACATGAAATGAGCGGATCTAAGATACCTCAGTATCTAGAGGATCTAAAACGCAAATGGCCAAGGCTGGCGCTGAAGTACGCCAGCCGTGATCACCTTGAGGACCCTTTCGGCGTACCGGACGATCCACCTCGCAGCCAAAAAGCAATCCAGGGCCTTCCTTCCATGGAGTCTGGGGCCAAGCAAGTGGATGAATACTGCGGTTGGTGGAGATGGCGGGAAGCTGCGAAATATGCGTGTGCATTACGGTCTGATCGCATCCGGTAACCAGGTCATTAAAGACGCTACGTTCCGAGATAGGCTCGACGAGGAGTTTGGTGGCTATGTTCTCTGCGTCGAAATGGAAGCGGCGGGACTAATGAACAACTTCCCGTGCATTGTCATCCGAGGCATCTGTGACTACGCAGATTCGCACAAGAATAAAGATTGGCAGGAGCACGCGGCAGCCGTAGCTGCAGCATTTGCGAAGGAGCTTTTGCAATATGTGCAGCCAAGTGAGGTTGTCGAAGAGCGTCCGGTAAAGGATATATTAGAGCAAGGTTAGTTATTCTCCGGTCGGGGTCACTGTATATGTTTTAATAATAGGTGTAGTTCACAAAGAGATATCCGCAACTCGAGAAGACGTCACCCAGATCAAATCCAAATTTCAGAAAGAGGAAGATAAAGAAGTCCTCGACTGGCTCACGACAATCGACTACGGTCCGCAGCAAAGCGACTACCTTAACAGACGGCAACCAGGAACCGGGCAATGGCTCCTTGACTCAGAAAAGTTCAAGGGTTGGCTGTCCGCCAGCAATCAGACACTCTTCTGTCCAGGTATCCCCGGGGCGGGAAAGACGATCTTAACGTCAGTCGTGCTTGACCACCTCGGTTCCAAGTTTCACAACGACCCGAAGATCGGCATCGCATACATTTACTTCAATTTCCAGCGGCAAGACAAGCAGAAGATTGATGACTTGCTGGCGAGTGTGCTGAAACAGATAGCCGAGAGCCAACCCTCTGTTCCAGGAAGCGTCAAAGATCTCTTTGACAAGCATAAGGCCAAGCGGACGCGGCCATCACTTGACGAAATCTTGAGAGTTCTCCAGTCCGTGGCGGCGACGTGTTCGTGTGTCTTTATCGTTGTTGATGCACTTGACGAATGCCAAACATCCGAAAGCTGCCGGGAGAGGTTTCTCTCCGAGCTTTTCAACCTACAGAAAATGCATGGAATAAATATCTTTGCGACATCGAGGTCTATCATGGAGATTGTTGATCGCTTCAAAACCAGCATATCACTGGAGATCCGTGCAAGTACCGCCGATGTGGCACAATATCTAGAAGGTCACATATCGGAGTTACCATCTTTCGTCCAACAGGACCGGCGGCTGCGAGAAGAGATTATGGCGGGGATCTCAGAAGCCGTCGATGGAATGTATGTACAGAACTGTAGGGAAGAGCAGCACAGGCACTGACAGTTGCAGGTTTCTCTTGGCACAAATCTATCTTAATTTGCTTTATGATAAGATGACACCGAATGATATTCGAAGCACATTGGAAGTCTTCCGGAACCAAGGGCAAGGCCGAGACGAGATCCAGAAGGTCGGGGCACTAACCAGTGCGTACAACCAAGCAATGATGAGAATCAATGGGCAGATGCCGGGTTGCAAGAAGCTTGCGATGGAGGTTCTGACATGGATCACGTGTGCGAAGAGACAGCTTACCACGTTAGAACTCCAGCACGCCCTCGCAACCAAGCCGGGAAAGTCCGAGCTTGACGACGGAGACTTGCCATGCATCGGAGACATGGTCTCTGTATGTGCTGGACTGGTAACGGTCGATGAAAACAATGGCATTATCCGGCTGGTTCATTACACAACGCAAGAATATCTTGAGGGAACACGGTCGCGATGGAATCCGAACGCAGAATTGGCGATCACGACAACCTGCGTTACCTACCTCTCATTCACCGTCTTTGAGACCGGGTTCTGCACAACGAACCGTAAGCTTAAGGAGCGGTTGCAGTCAAACCCGCTCTACGATTACGCCGCGCGCAACTGGGGGCATCATGCACACAAGGCTGCAACATCGAGTCAAGTGGTTATTCACTTTCTTGAGAGTAAAGCTAAGGTCGAAGCATCAAGTCAGGCGTTGATGGCCACCAACTGGAGCCGATCATACCCAATAGGCAGTCAACATGTTCCAAGGAATATGACGGGACTACATTTATCAGGATACTTCGGAGTCATCGAGGCCGCAGATGAACTCCTCAGGAGTAGACCCGGTCCAGATCTGAAAGATACCTGCAGAAGAACGCCGCTGTGGTATGCTGCCCAAAACGGGCACGAGGCCGTTGTTAAGAAGCTGCTCGCAGCAGGAGCCGACGTTAATACTGCTGCTGCTTCTTTTGATGGCCGGACGGCGCTCCAAGCGGCAGCTGGACGAGGCCATCTTAAGGTGATCGAGAAGCTACTCGCAGCGGGAGCCGACGTTAATGCTGTTGCTGCTACTTCTGGTCGCTGGACGGCGCTCCAAGCAGTAGTTGCTACTTCTGGTAGCTGGACGGCGCTCCAAGCAGCAGCTAGAGGAGGCCATCTCGAGGTGGTCGAGAAGTTGCTTGTAGCGGGAGCCGACATTAATGCTGCTGCTGCTACTTCTATTGATGGCCGGACGGCGCTCCAAGCAGCAGCTGAAGGAGGCTATCTTAAGGTAGTCGAGAAGCTGCTCGTAGCGGGAGCCGACGTTAATACTGCTAATTCTTCTAATGGCCGGACGGCGCTCGAAGCAGCAGCTGGAGGAGGCCATCTCGAGGTGGTCGAGAAGCTACTCGCAGCGGGAGCCGACGTTAATATTATTGCTGCTACTTCTGGTCGCTGGACGGCGCTCCAAGCAGCAGCTAAAGGAGGCCATCTCGAGGTGGTCGAGAAGCTACTCGCAGCGGGAGCCGACGTTAATGCTGCTGCTGCTACTATTGATGGCCGGACGGCGCTCCAAGCAGCAGCTAGAAGAGGCCATCTCGAGGTGGTCGAGAAGCTGCTCGTAGCGGGAGCCGACGTTAATACTGCTGCATTGTTCTAATGGCCGGACAGCGCTCCAAGCAGCAGCTGAAGGAGGCTATCTTAAGGTAGTCGAGAAGCTGCTCGTAGCGGGAGCCGACGTTAATACTACTAATTTTTCTAATGGCCGGACGGCGCTCGAAGCAGCAGCTGGAGGAGGCCATCTCGAGGTGGTCGAGAAGCTGCTCGCAGCGGGAGCCCGACATTAATACTGCTGCTGCTACTATTGATAGCCGGACGGCGCTCCAAGCAGCAGCTGAGAAAGGCTTCCTCGTGGTGGCGAATCGACTCAAGGCAGCCGGCACATTGAGATGACAAGAGTATATATTCATATGTCCTTTGTCGCACAGCTTGTTTCTACACTTTGCAGAAATGCTGATGTCGACTTGATGTATAGCTTTAATCGGACACTTCGGTGGTAGGCTGCTACGAACAGTCAAAAGACGATCGTTACTAATCAAATCGATAAAATGATGGACTTCTCTCCACATTCTAAGTCCTCTATACTTTTGTTATTATTCGTGATACAAGAGGGGTCTGGGGCACGGTGCCAATCTTTAATGCTTTCATCTCTTCTACAGTCTTCTAGATTATATTTACGTTAGTCCGCTTGGATGGCGTTCTCGCTCCGTATAATAATACCTACAAGTGGCGTCGCGGGCTGATGCTTCGGATGCACCCCTGTATAAAATACGCCCCACGACGTCACAGGGACAACCTCAATAGTATGGTAACTATTTCGATACTTTCCTCGTCGTAGTGCCTAGCTTTAACCAGTCTTATAAAGTTTTCGAAACCTGTTCCTTAGTGTTTCCAAGACTTTAACGCGGCTTTCTCGCTGTAGTAGACAAGCCTAGCGAAGAAAATAAATAAGTACTACCAACAGACATTACGCATCAAGGATACCGTTTGCTTGTCGTAGATGCTCTATATTTCCAATAACCATTTGTAACTTCCGATCAGACGGCTCTAGAGTGGTCTGGAACCCAGATAACGCCCGCTGATACATCGCCTCCGCTGCCCCCAGTCGGCCCTGATCCGCGTAAAGGAGGTCCAACATATGTGTCGCGTTGGTGATATTACTTCTTTCGAAATCGTACTCGCGCCCCTGGAACTTCCCAGCCCACCATGAGCACCTCTCCACATGCGGGAGAAGCCGCCGCTGGAGCTCCCAATAGTCCTTAGTCTTGCTGTCGGGCCCGGAGAATCCAACCACCGTCATCGCTTGCCGCAGAAACAATCTCTTCCCATTGTCATCCTGTATGTGCGACGTCCATCTGTGCACCACCGGGTGTATGCTGTGGTTGCCGCTGCCCTGCACGGACCCTCGGGCCTCGATCATCGAGTAGCGGAGCAGCAGTCTCTCTGCGTCCAAGAACCTGACCTCGTTGCACGCCATATCGCAGAGCCATCCGGGCTACTGCTCCCCACCGCCTGCCGAAGCTTGCAGTAGACCGTGCCACAGGTCTATGTTGTCCACAAAAGCCCAGAGCCGCAGTAGATTCGAGGCGTGCTCGTTCCTCACCTCGATTGCCTTAAATAACATCATCCACGTCGTCCCAACACTTCCTTCTCGTAATCTACCAACGGTAAGCAAGACGTGCCGTTAAACCTAATCAAGTCGTCCCATTACTACTTGTAGAGCCGAACATACGACGCAACGTTGAGGCAGGTCTTGCGGAGATACGATGCAGCCTGCACCGGCGCAAGTGGCAGCCTATCGAGCAAACCGAGTAGCTCTGTCCCCGTCTCGTCCATAACTGCTACCTGTCAGCCTAAGCCCCAAAACGTACGTCGTTAAAGGACTACCTAGTTGTTGCCTATACTACTGCCGGAACATAGTATTGCCTAATTTTTGGTCTACCTTATTCAGTCGTTTCGAGTCGCCGAACTCCGCTAGCCTCGATAATCGTATAGTAGTTAGCACCGACCCGTAATTACCCGGAAGGTACTATCGAATATCGTATGTGCCTGTCGACCCGCCTTACTCGTGGTCTTGGTCGATGTTATCGAAGACCAGTAGCCAGTCGATATTATCCGGCCGCCCAAGCCACTCTAATATATTAATCACCACGACTTTCAGGTCGTCCTCGTTATGTGAGGCGCGGTTCTTACTCCTATCGGGAATCTGGCCTTTTGTCACGGTAGTTACACCGTGACCGTCGTTAATCCACTAATGGAACTTGGTACGTGCAGAGCATAGACTAATGCAACTTAAAAGACTTTGAATCTCGCTGCCGCGAGACGTGTTTGTAGCTCTTTAAGCTACGTCTTAACAATAGAGCTTGCCCGTACCCGACGGAATAAAGCCTAGACTGTAGCTTAGCTTAATATTACTGTTATTAACCTGTTAACCTGTTTTACTAGTGACACCTTCCGGTATCCTGCTTGCACAGCCAGCAAGACTCTGTCTTAGCTGGTCTGCCATCTGGCCAGAAGACCAAGCTGAACGCGGCTTGGTGGCGTCAAGCAAAGTCGGCAGCTAGCTGTGTCTTCCCGATACTACTAAGTTCGTAGAGAATAAATATCTTACGCCGGTGATTCCGCCGGGACACATACTGAAGTGATCTAAATAAGGAAACACATGATAATATCGCTGTCTTTTCCTTGAGTACTCCCAGGCTTAAGAGACTAACAACTCATTATCTCTATCCAGTCCCCATTCACACTATCACCTACCAGCCACAGATCTTCTTACCGTTATTTTCCATTTATAGCCCTTCGGGGTAACCTGGGAGGCCAAAGCTTAGCTTACGTAGCGGTACGATAAAAGGTTTCCTTTAGCTATGCCACTGTTACGGAAGAGGTAGATAATCGAGGCAAGCTACGATAAGTCTGACCAATTTAATGTAGAAGTAAGCTGAAGAGGGAAAAAAAGAAAGCAAACAAAGTCTGGCTGGAAGCAGGGCTTTAGATATGGTTAAGTTTGGACCTGTGAAAGCATCTACGTGACTCTCACGTGGCATGCCCTGCAGACCTACATGTCATGAGCCAGGGCCGTGATAGCTAGGAAAGGAAGGCAGATGGGTTGAGGCTTGCAATTAGCTTTCTGACTATGCTATGGCAGTCAGATTTCATTGCCGACCCTTAATTGCGGCTGAAAGAGCAGTACGTGCTTGAGAAGGGGCTGGTCGGTACCTTCACTTGCCATTGCGCTGTGGGAAGCATCACGCAAACGCCAAGCTGCCTTAATCAGCATCTAGAATAAGCTCCATCATTTCGTTCTCTTACACCTCAGCTTCTCAACCCCCTACCGCCGGTATCCCGAAAGTCGTCCAGATCTTACATGATTATAGCATATCACCCCGATATCAAAGATCCCAAGACCCGAGATTTGTGGCTAGGCCAGAGGGAGCAAACGACTATATACCTGAGGTGAGGGCCTGGGCTGTGCCGCAGTGATGAGCTAAGTCTAGCACAAACGCGCACGGACATCCAGGCGTAATCCAGTCGTTCAGCTGAATCCTCAGCAAATCGCATTCCTTATGATGGCACACAGATGATCATGATTTCGGCTTCAGAGATCGAAGTGGTAAATGTCCAGATATGCAAAAAGTCATGCTTCATGATCCTTTCTCCTGAGAGCCTGAAAATACGAGCTCGATGTACCGAAGTACCAATGTTTTTTACTGCCCGTTTTATTTTCGATTTTCTTTTTTCTGTCGGCGCTTACATGCTTCAGGTTCCTTGGGAGACTGAGGAGTGTGAATGTAGAAGATAGGGAGAGAAATCTTCCTCAGTTTTTGGCAGTATGTCTTCCGAAATCTGCATCGGATTTCCCTGGAAATGACAGTCTGGCTGTGGAATAACCTCGGATTGTATGAAGGGCAAACCGCCGACACGACACCCCGGTCTTTGTCGCTGCCATCTGAATCCAAGGACCATGAATCGGCTAAAACTAGGTACCTAAGGTATCTCCTTCATAGTAAACACTTAAACCCCACTAAACTTCATCCCCGTCAACGACAACTCCCCCCCATCAGCCAACCACTCCGGCCCCCCACTCCACTCAAACTCCTTCCCAACCTTCCACGTCCCATGAAACAACATGCCATTTACCCCCAACCCATAAACCGACACCTTCCCCCTTACCAACGACACCACAGCCGGTGTACTATTAAACGCGCCCCCCAAATCCTGCCACTCTTCCGCCCACTTCTGCCCAATCAATGCCTTATGCTTTAGCCTATCATCCCTCCCCACAGCCAACACATCCAACCTATCCGGCCCACTAACATACACCACCGGAGTGGACTGGAAACTCCCTCCCAAATCCACCAGGTTGTTCGTTTCCGCATCCCCAGTCTTGGTCCAGTTGTAGTATTCCATAGTTCTGTTTACCGTTATCCCAAACACAAAACTCTCTTCGACTGTTCTCGAAGCGATGGCCAGCTGCCCCCTGAAGTCCCCCCCTGCCTCGACCCATCCTGTCCAAGCACCGAGCCAAGTGGTGGTAAATAACGGCTGGGCTGTGCCTCGAAACCCAAGTACCGCCATTCTCCACGGTCCCGGTCCACACCCAATAACCGGGTACGATGACAGCCCACCCCCATGACTCTCCCATCCTGACCACCCAGCATACGGCTTGTAGTAGATCCTATACAAGCCCCCATCCGTCCCTCTGATCGCCACGTCCATTTGTGAATCACCACACGCTACTGCATAGGGCGGACTGGTAATCGCCTTCCCAAGCTCAGTCCAAGTGTCGTTCCATTTCCCGTTGTAAAACCTTTTCGTTTGGATAGTGTTATTCTTTGCATAAACAAACACATCCACCAGGTTGTTATCCAACGAAGCGGCGGAAGGCTGGGAAATCATGTCACCGCCCAGTGATTCCCAGTCAGAGAGCCACTTCTCGCCGTTGGTGGTGCGGTACCATACCGCGTTGTCTTGCCCGAGGCCGAAGAGGAAGGCGGTGGGAGGCGAAGCGTACTGCGCAACGGAGAGGACAGAGGGGCAGATATTGCCTTGACAGACGGAATTGGATTCGAAGGTTGGCGAGGAGTCTGATGGGCGAGGGTCAGTGCTGGTCCGTGAAGCTGGGGAGAAAGAAAGGGGGCTACCGGTTGGGGAAGTAGACGTTGCGTTTCCGCCTGAATTGCCACGGCCGCCTGAAGGGTCGGGAAAGGCAGTTGGTTTTCCCTGGCTGACGGTTCCTCCGGGTTCATTACCTGAGTCACCCCCAGAAGAGCCATTCGAGCTACTCGGATGGATGAGCATCTGGTAGCAAGACAAACAAGGTTGGGAACAAGTACCTAGAAGAGTTTTGCGTTGCCAAGCGACTTCCAAACACACCCCCAAGGATGGCAATGATGATAAGAAGCGCCACAACTATCCCAGCCAGGAACCACTTTGTCGCCGATGATCTCTTCTTGACAGTTCGGTCAACAATAGTAGTCCCGCCTCCGTCACTGAACGGCCATGGCTGTGTAGAGATCTCGGATCGTGGAACTGGTGGACTCCAAGGACGACTTGTAGGAGGTGTCGGAGGGTCAAAGTCCGGCGGTTGTCCAATTGATCGGTCAGTATTAGCCCCGATTGCGGCCGTTGTAGAGTTGTAGGAGGGCGGCCATTGACTTCCCGCGGTAGCAGTGCGATATGATGTTGTTGACATGGCCACAGGTGATGGTGCTGGAAAGAAAGCTCGACATGCACGAGGTTCTGGTGACGCTTGTTATCCATAGAATATCAAGACATCATGATGCGATGTGCGCTTGGCCGCAATGCTGCAGGCTGGTGATAGTACGACGCCACTTGCTGTTCTCCGAACGGCTGAGTTGATGACCACCCTCCCAACCCCCACGAGGTCTGGCTGCTGCATACTGGCTTTCAGTCCCCATCGAGATAAGCGCGGAATTTCTCATCATCTCCTATCTGTTCATGCTCCATCCTTCTGGCGGCGCAACAAAAACTGAGGTATCAGGGTCTTTGAACCCGGAAGAGGAGGCAACACCAACGAAGAGTTGTTCTTTGACCGTCCGCTTTCTTCGTCGACGACAGCGATAAGTTCAGATGGGCCTTGACGTGGAGGTTGTAAGTCGTCCTCACCCAACCACTCTCTGGCCTCCCTCCTCAGCTGGTTCTCTCTCATTCTCGATGGAATGTGCACAAAAGACACATTTGTATTCTGTCTGGTCAAACTGACACCGAATTTGCTCAGCAAGGCCTGGATCGGGCCTTTCAGCGAAGGGCAGCATGCAGCAAAAAGCGAGATGAGCTGCTCGAGAATGGTCCAGGTAGCAATCGACATGGCCATCTCCCACTGATCATCCACGTTCCTCCAATCAGCAACGACCACGGCCTTCATGATCGACGCGACGCTGGCCAATAAGCCCATCCCTGTCAGGATGCATATCACGACCCTCTCCCTCAGCGGACGGCGTAGGTTCCAAAGGATGAACATCGGAGCAACAGAAAGCAACAGGTCGGTGGTAATGTTGATTGCGGAGCCGATGCTGGAGACTACAATGTCTGTATGGAGGCTGGGACATTTTCGCTCGCGCAGAGGGACCATGATATCCCAGGCAGCATGGAATGGTCGACATTTGAAGAAGAGATACTGCATGTCGGCCACGCAGTAGGTGACTTGAACGGCAGCGATCACGTATAGGCCTATCCTCCATGACTTTTTCAGGGGTAATCGCAACAAAGTCAAGACAATGGACGTCTTTATCAAAGTCATGCTGATAGCCCATATCGGAATGGCAAAATATGCCAAAAAGACAGCTTCTCGAACTTCGTCCATGCTGATGTCTCCGGGGTGTATATGCATCTCTGGGACGAGGAGGCCCCAGTCGATAATGGAGCAGGCCTGGGATTAACGAGTCAGACAGGATAGAAAAGGCAAGCTCGAGTTCGGCAGAATTAAACCTACCAGCCCAGCGATAATGAAGGCATCATCCCATCCCAGTCTCCAGACCGGCCATATTCGCACATATATTCTTGCACAAAAGGGAACCAAAGCAAGTGCCAGGAGTGGGACGGTGACTCCGAAGTGGAGGCGAGCCAAAAACGCTGCCCTCTCGGTGATGGTGGGTGCCATCGAGGTCGTTGAGGCGCTGGATTCGATTGCGGTGGTTGCGTTTACACCATGGTAGGATGAAATGGGAACAAATGCGAAAATAGACCCAGGAGCAATTGGAGATGGAAGATGTGATAGATGATCAAAAAACCGTGCTTTCTGGGCGATGAAATTGCGCCAACCAAGTTGAGGTCCAGAAGCCGGGGCTGTTCCCAATTTGAACAACCGGTGAACTGGTCCTGACATTTCTTTTTCTGGCTCCCCGGTCCATGCTTGACGATCGGCACAATCATGACGGGGACAATTCGAGCTTGGCAAATGCTTGACAGGTAAAAGCCTCCGCTGGCACGGCGCTGATTTGCTGAATGTCGCGGTGCTGGACCCGGGGATCAGGGACTGGGCACGGCAAAGCCAGGGGCCAACATGGGGAAGCGAAATTGGTGGCTCGATATGCTCTTCGATCACTAAGAAACCGAGGATTTGCCGACTCCAAGCAAATTGGGAATCAAGAAAATCCCAAGCCAAAAAAGCTCAGGAGGTGCCAAATGTACTCATAGTACTCCACAAGACCTGTCTGTATCTTGCTCCTCCCTTTTGGTCATAATTGGCAAGTTTCCGCCACCGGGTCTTCAAGGGCCTCGACTTCCATAAACCATAAGGTATAAACGGATCTTCCATAGATCGCCGCCGGCTGCTATGTCCCAATTTCTCACTCCTTCAGGACGAATCTAACCAGAAATGCTTCAGTTACATCCATCATATCAAAATCTCGTTGTTTTGCCGCGGTATCACCCGACCTTTCGGCGCCGACTTCGGAAGATCACTTTTGACCCTAACCCTAGCGCATGTCCATGATATTTAGTTCTTGTACCGATGAAATCCCTACACTGAGCTGATTCTTGAACATATCGATACCACGCTGGATCTAGACAAGTATACCTATCCGAGATCCCGATCATTTTGCATGTCAAATCATGCATCAGATTGCCCTGATGCTACCTTCAAGAACCAAAACAGCCGCCTGTGATTGGTCAGTGAGCCTTGATCCACACCTGCAGGAGGTGCGCCGTTTAAAACTTTTACCTTGATGTCGACATACACAAACTGACGAATGATGACGACCCCTGACGAGATCAGACTCCATACTCTGTAAACACTCATCCGATTGTCTCAGTATCACCGTTGAAGCAAAGTCTGCAGTCAGAAACCACTGAACTCGGAGGCGCAAACCTTCAAGAAATCTCACCCTCAACCCCGCCATCAACCCCTCCCCCGCACTCCCTCACATCACCACACACACACACACACCAAAATGTCAGACCCCTGCAAAATCCTCGTCTTCGCCTCAGGCAACGGCTCCAACTTCCAAGCCCTCATCGACGCCGTCTCCTCGGGCGCCATCCCCAACTCCAAGATCATCCGCCTCATCGTAAACAAGAGCAAAGCCTACGCCACCACCCGCGCTGACAACGCCGGCATCCCCTGGGAGTACTTCAACCTCATCTCCCACGGCTTCCGCCAAAAGGGCGAGACCGACCCGGCCAAGCTCCAGGAGTCAAGAGACAAGTACGATGCCGCCCTCGCGGAGAAGGTGCTCAAGGGGGATTACAAGCCCGACCTGGTGATTTTGGCCGGGTGGATGTATGTCTTTGGAAAGGCTTTCTTGGATCCGCTTGAGGCGGAGGGGATCAAGATTATTAACTTGCATCCTGCGCTGCCAGGTAAGGGTTATTGTTTGTTTCCATGTGACAAAGAGTTTGGCTAAGACAGGTTTTTTTCTTGTAACAACAAAAGGCAAGTATGATGGCACCAATGCTATTGGGCGGGCGTTTGAGGACTTTAAGGCCGGCAAATTGGAGGACAACAAGACGGGTATCATGGTGCATTATGTCATTGCCCAAGTTGACAGGGGGGCTCCTATTCTGGTGAAGGAGATTGAGTGCCGCGAGGGCGAGGAGTTGGAGCAGCTGGAGCAGAGGATACATTCTCACGAGCATGAGCTGATCGTTGAGGCGGCTGCCAAGGTGGCAGGTGAGATCCTGGACAAGAAGAACAAGACACAATAAAAGACGACAGGCTCGAGCCGTTGATTCTGCCCAGGCATCCCATGCTTTTACCACGCCTCATCATGTCCAGGATCAAGACATAATTCCACGTGATGGAAGTATTAATGCTGGTGTTGAGCAAAGAGACGTTTTCCAATGGTGTCTCTTGGAGGTGGTGAGGTTGTTGGGTGTTTGGGGTTTGGGGGTGCAGGTTGTTTCGAGCAAATTTCGAGGGGCGATACTTGGGAAGAGAATGCGCCCCGGCTGAGGATTGGGGTTGTTTGCTTGCAACATTGCCCTTCACCAGAGTTGACTCAAGTGTTAAACTGTTTATTTGGCAGAAAGCTCTTTGAGGAAACTTTGCCATCACAAACTAGTAGCCTTTTGTGTGCCAAGAAACGCATGAAAGCGAGGTGATTCAAGCAGGGAATCGTCCGGAGCCAACCTCACCTCACCGTCACGTCGAGCATGGGTTTTGGAAATCTCGGCCCTGGATTCAGATCAACGGGCTTGAGCTAGGTGATAAATTTACGGCCAGATTTGGGCAAATAGGTTCTCTTGCATTACTGTCCATCTCTTCTCTTTCCCTTGAGCAAAACCATTTCGAGTGCAAACTTGGCTTCCACCTCAACATAAGGTACCTGTCAGATTAACCCACTCAAGAGAACAAATCCGCTACCTATTTCCCTCTAAAGCATAACATACATCTGGTATCTGGAAAAGCCCGAAAGCCATCTTACGATTCATAATCATCCCGATCCTACTCCTCCAACTCATCCGTCTCATCATACCCATCGTCTTCCGAGAAATCATCCTCATCGTCTTCCGAGTCACCATCCATATCCACGTCCGAACCGCTGTATCGATGTTCCCAAGGGCAGACCATGCTGTTGTTGACAGATTTGATCATCGCCGCGAGACTCACTCGGTCTGTTGTTCCTCTCCAGTTCTTGCGGGCCCATAGGGGTTTCTTGGCACCATCCTGATCAGCCTCGAATGTGATGAGATCTTGCCAGTGCGCAATTTTCGGTTTCCCATGATAGATGTCACTCAGCTCCAGCACCCTTAGCTTAATCCCTCGAACTTTCTTCAAGCTATTGAAAAAGGCGACCCACGGATTCGTCTCGGTTTGTGAGTCACGCTCTGAGTGGCAAAGGGACACACGCCGCAGGCAGAGGTGTTTGAGTGTTGGGCTGAACTTGGTGATAAGGGTGAGGAGGGGTTGAGGGGCCACGCTTATCCATCCGATGTCAAGTCTTTCTAGATTCGGGAAGGAGACCGGCTTTCTATCGATATCATTGAGAGGAGTGTCTGATTCTGGCTGCTCAAGCCATTTGAACAACACGGGCCCCAGCTCCGTCCGATCATGCGGTGATGATTGATGATTGAAGTTGAGTCGGAGCCATGTGACGTTTCTTGCCATGGTCAAAAAGTCGTGGATCATGAAAAAATGGTCCTTGATGCAGAAACATAGATGAAGAGTCTTGAGGTTGGCGAGGATGGGCGCCAGCTTTGGTTCCAAGGGCGGAGGTATGGCAAAGGCGCTGTCATGGAGGCCCCAATTTTTGTCCCTTAGGTTGACCTCGATAGTATTAGGCTGAGCACCAGAAGCTCCCAGTGCAGAGATAATGGCGGTGAAAACCCTTGTGGGGTATGTGTCTGACATCAGCTGCCCGTTGTCTACGCCGGTCTCCAGCCTCAGGCCTATTGACTTTTCCAAGGTTGCTGCACCGTAACTCCGCCAAGATCCGTTGTCTCGATTCCGAGTCTCGGAATTGAAGTCCCTTAAGTCAACGGTTCCGAGATGTGGGAGCGCCGCAAAAGCTTCAGCAAGCATATCTCGCAGTAGGCCCGTAGCGAACAAATTATTTTGCTCCGCCTCTGCGCGTAGCCAAATGCGATGCTTCTCAGCTGGGAGTTTGTTTGCTTCCCAGCTGTTTCCAACCCGATCCGTGCAAATGATGACACTATCCCGAAATTGTGAGTAAAGTATTCGCGTCTATGTGTTGTCTAGTAGGCATGTGCTTACTGCTTGAGAAAGGGAGCAAGTGTGCTGTGCTTGGAGATAGATACGAGGGTCTGCAAGCTTTGGACAGAGACCATGAACTGTCTCTTGCGGAAAAACTCATGTGCAAAGAAATTGAAGAGGTTCCTCTCAAGACACTTGCAACTCAATCGGACGTTGGCGAGGTCACTGGTCCTGATCCAGCGAGTGATGCGCAAGAGCAACTCGACAGGGACCTGCGCAAGATAAGAGTCCTCTTGAGGATTAATGGCGCCCATTATCGAAGGTATACCTATGGAAGTGTGTGGTCGGTCTTCGGTTCATTGGGAAACAGGTTGATTAATATAAGTGTCGGTTGTCGTTGCCAACCACGTGCCGGGCGAGCAAGGGCAATGCGCGGCTAAGTGGGGCGGTTTAGGCAGTAGACGCCCCCTTGCGGGGCTGCTTGTCTAGCATCCCGTCCTCTGTGTAAACATCACATCTTCACGCAGACCATTGAAATGTATACATAGAGTTGTGAATAACTGTTTGGATCTTGGAGCATATTAGACTCAAAAGTGGGGTAATGAACTGGATACCAAGCTTCTCGATGTTCAGTTGACAAACCACTCAGATCTGAAATCATGAGTTGAGGTCCAATTGTCTTATACAGTTGTCAATGGTAATCTATAGTCTTCAGGTTACTATCATGAAACCTGACGTCAAGATTGTATTTATATCAGGTTCCATATTGTAGGGGTCCCTTGTTTCTCCCTTCCAATGCCAAGTTCCTTGATCCACCGGCCCACCACTGCTGCCTATCATCACATCACTCCACAGTCCTCGAATACCACTGATAATAAATCTCTTCACTTCCAATCCTCGAACCTTTTATCTGCCATATATTAAATCTCACATCATGTCTTCACCACCCGAGCCCTGCACCGGCCCCCAATGTCCAGGCGGCTGCACCAACCAAGACTGCCCCTCAACATGGTACCCCTACACGACCCAAGAATACACCGCCATGTTCCTCTCCTACTACAAATTCCTCACAACCCTCTACTACTCCCCGTCAGACCTCAAGATTCCACCCCCTCAAGGCTGGCCTAATCTCACCCGTGAAGCCGGCATGCCGAGATATTACAAGACTGATTTCGCCGTCGAAGTCATGAGACACCTCCCCTACCTCGGGGGCAATCATCACTACGAGTACAAGTCCATCATGATAGACTACAGCACCCTAAACCCCAGAACATCCATGTGGTTCCAACCAAACGGCCTGGGAAATTATCCCAAGGATGACTGGTGGGAACATGCGTGGCCTTACGATCTTCCTGCGGGCCAAAAACCGCCGCGAGGAGACTCCCTCATCCCTTTGACCGTCGGATGGGAAAGTGGCGGCATCGTCTTGATCCTGGACGTTCAAAGAGGGAAAATCATCGAAGAGGAGTTGAGATGCGACAATAAGATGTATGATGCACAAGAGTACTTTGACATGATGGCATGTAAGTTCAGGAACCTCGAGCGGGTCCCCTGCGACGGGAGGATATTGGGGGAGTTTGGTGAAATGAAAGAGAGACAAGAGCCAGTAACAGAGGAAGAGTTTTTGGGACAGGATCCTAACGAGGGGTGGGGGACAGACCTTGATAAGGCTTATATCAAGCAGCTCTATCGCGAGCATGGGTGGCCAGACAATTTCCTCAGGGAAGAGTGCTTCTGGGTCGTGAATGATTTGATGGAGATGGTCATGGAGACAAGAGACGACGAATGGGAGGCATGGGATGAAAATGACTTCGTGCGTGCGCGACGATAATAAATGTACCAAGATCAAGATTCATCCATGGACCACACATAAACTGTTCTGCTGAGGTTAAGGTTGCCATGCTCATGGCATCCTATCTCCCGCATATGCCCCACGCCCGCCGATCAAAACAATAAACTCCTCCGGATCTCCTGCGTTGACCTTCCCGCTCTGGTCAGCCCCCCCATCCGGCTGAACATCGTCATATGCGAACGCATATCCCTTGCCATCAAGATTGCACTCGTGTACAATTCGGCAATAATGGTTCGTAGGCTCGCAGCAGTAAAACGTCTCCGGCGGAGAAGGGTGCTCCATGATATCCGCAATACAGCTCCTCTGGAACGCAGCCGCAAGTCTTGGAATAATGGCGTTTCGTTTTGGTGATGGGCCCGTGGTAAAGGGCCCACTGTTGCAACCCAGAATATCTGCCGTGGTAGGCTTCGAAAACGCCTCTCCTCCTATGATGAGCTCGTTCTTGCCCTTTGGAATGCACCCACTCAAAACCCCCATTGGCGTTTGCGTGTCGACATGCATCTCACACCCTGTTTCGGCCCCATGGCTTTGCTGACTTTGACTCTGACCCTTATTTTTGAACCCCATGAACAGAGCCGACAGCCTATTCCGCTTCCCATCTTTCTCAGCCTTGATCTCCTCCTTATGCCCATTTGTATGGCCCCCCTCCACCCCCTGAGCATACTTCCTCCAAGCTCTTTCCACCAACGGCTCAAAAAACCCGTCGAATTTCACCCCCGCAGCCCCAGCATGAGTCGGACTCAGCACCCTCAGCACTTGACCACCACCTCCCTTCTTCATAACAATCAGCCTCTCCCAAGGCCACCCATCCTTCTTCGTCTGCTCCCTCAACCCCTGACAAACTCTCTCCAACCCATCCTCTGCCATCCCACTGACATGCTGCACCTTCCCACCCCTCTCCTTGAGCGTCAACCCAGCCGGAATCCCACTCACAAAATCCACATAACTGATATTGGCAAACAGCTGCGCTGGATCAAGCGTGAACTCACAGAACCCAAAGTTGACTTGGTTATTCGGATCAGTCGGGTTCAAAACAGAGGGCTCAACAAGCGCCGCTCCACCGCCAGGCCCGCCTTGGTTGCGCAAGAAGGTTAACGGCGTGTCATAGCTGTACCAGATTCTACCGCCCGCTATTTGAGGGATCGTCACCACACTCGAGTGGCTGCCGAGTACAATGGCGCAGTCTTCTTCAAGAGGCTGCAGAATCTGGCTGGGATTAGAAGGGAAGTAAAGGGAGCTGTCCTGCTTGACAAAAACACGGCGGGAGGAGTGTTGGATCGCGAGGCCGGTGATGTAAGCGTAGACGGTAGTGCCCGGGGGGGCGTTGTTAACGAGTGAGACTTTGAGTGAATTGGGCATCTTGGCAACTGGATTGCTTGATAGTTGAACAAAAAATGGATGTTGCTGATCAAGGGGATATCCCCTGGTTTTGTTGCTGCGATTTTTCAGCTGGCAATGTTGTGAGGGGTGGGGAAAGGTATGGGGTTTTGGCCATCGTTCGTTGTTGTGGTGGAGAGCTGATGTTGACGCTGGTGTTGCTGCAGGTGCACCCAATGCATGGCGCCAGATCTTGTTTTTGAGCTGAGATGGAAAAAGAGGGGAATTATGACTTCACTTCGATTTGTTGGAGGGAAGCTGTAACTAAGTTGCTGAATATTATGTTCAGTTTCCTCGGCAAGAATCGTGACTTTTCCTCTCTTCTTTGGCAATGCCAAAATGTGCTTTTGCCATTAATATTTTGAGCATTTGATGGTTAGAAGAAACAATGACGTCGTTCCCAACCCCTGCATCAACAACGGATGAACGATTCAGTTCCACCAACGATCTATCACGTGCTTGTGGTCCCCAAAAAGCTGGAACTGTTCCAAACTGGCCAACCATATGATGTCTGTGCTCTATGTTTCAGATGCTGAGGAATCTTGGCAGTGGATCCTGTCTCTGACCCTACTCGGCATTTGACGACCTCGACATTGATGAAGATGGGGGGAATGCATTTCCTAAGAGCACCATGTTTCTGACATTGGTCCGCGAAGAAGTCAATAATTTGCTAACTTGTCTCTTTCCATCTTTAACACTTGTTTCCAAACGACCATTGGAGAAGCCTGAGAAACGCGGTTCCAGACAGGCAGCGGACGATGCGATGTGGAAGTGTGACCAGGAGCTTTTCATCCTTAAATCCAATTGTCGAGCTCAACATCCGTCGCCGCGAGGGTTTAATGGCTTCATATTACACATGGGGCAGAGTATCTCACTACATATCCTGCTGCTGTTACGAGGTTGAGTGCATGGGCGAGCTAAAGCACGAGGCGCAGAAAAACAGGACGGCTGTGGTTATACCAATGGAAGGAAGGACTCTGAGAGCAACCAAGGGTTTGTGGGGCTTTAAAGTGCCATGCTAATTAAACCGTCTTGAAATGTTTGCTTGCATCTGTGCCACCGGGCGAGAGCAGGTCATGGAGGCAACGGCCACTGTCCATCAGTCGACAGGTTGTACCTGTGAGCCCTTGATGCCTTGTGTCCCCCGGGGAGGCAGATTCTAAGACCCAGAACTCGAACTGATCGACCTACTTGTGCAATGCCAACCTGCTTCCGATGCCATGCTTCCCCCTTGTAGCTGGAGACTTGAGTACAACACATCATCCGCAGCTTGCCGCCAGCATTCTGGGAATGCCCCAGCTTGGCCATGCATCGAAGGAGGTCATGTTCTGCGGCTCTCCGCCCCCATTGTTGTAACCCTGCTGCTTTCTTGGGAAAGATTCCTTTGCCTCTTGTCTCTAATAACTGTCACCGAAGACGGGCCAGACCGCCAGCCAGCGGCTTGGATCACCAGCTCCATTTTCCCTTCGGCGCAACGGTCTTTCGACGACAACAAGCGGCACACCAACACCATTATGATGGCCATGAAGGCCCTGTTTTGCATCCAAATAACTTTCTTCCGTTTGGCATATGCCCACTGGCTTGGCCAAAAGCCCGATGGTCCCCACAACAACTATGGCCTGCCCGAGGCCACAGCAACATCATCACCAGACGACATCAAAGGTTGGTCGCCAAAGCCAACCGAGCCACCCCTCCCAAACCATGGACCAGACATCAGCTTCATCGAGTTGATGAGAAGAAGCGAACATTGGATAAAGGCCAAGCGGCAGACAACTCAGTATCTGAACTCGAAGACGTGCGGCTATTTTCCCTCAGACGAATGCAAGTTGTCCTCTGTCTACCCTTCACCCCGAGCCTCCCTAACAAAGCCCCTATTTCAGTTGACCCCTGGGTATGCCCCAACTCAGAAACATGCACCACCAACACCAACAACGTCGTTGCGTGCCTCTCCTCAGGCGAGACAGGGCCATTCTTCAGCGTCTGTTTCGACTACTCAGCCTACAAGCAGGGTCTATGCGACGATAGGAGCGCAGACAACCCCGAAACTGGGTGCTGGTAAGTCGGGCGCCTTTACGTCACGAATGACCAGCAGCAGCTAACGTTTCTTGAACACCAGCGCATCGTCAACAAACCCTGCATGTGTCATGTACCTCTGGCCCGGCCCCCAACCCAAAAGCATGTTCTTCTGCCATCCAAGCTCAACAATCATCACCATGCTGGACGTCCCGCGAAGTGTACTCGACGCCTCCACCAGCAGCACCTCAACCGAGCCACCCTCAACTACGACCTCACCTCCCCCCGACCCCACGCCCCCGCCTCCCGACCCATCAGCAATCAACATCGATGCCATAACCGGCGGTGTCATAGGCGGGGTAGCCTTCCTGTCCCTTATCGCAGCAGCGATCTTCTTCCTTCACCAGCGTCGTAAGAAAAAGTCCCCTCCCAGCCCTCCTCCTCCCACCAACCAGAATTACACCCCCGTCCCACCCAACAACAACCCTACTCCCAATCAACAACCCTACTCCCCCCCCCGACGACCAGACTTCCTCTCCCTCCCAAGTAGCTCAACCCTCCCCTCCTCGACCCCCTACCTCTCCAACATCAGCCCCCCAACCGGCGGCGACCCATACTTTCCCCACCAATACGACCCTTCCAAACAACAACCACCCGAAACACAGCAGCAGCAGCAAGGCTACTTTTTCTACGGACCCGGTAGCGGTGATGCTGGCGTGGGGTTGTATCCTCACGGCACCCCCAACACGCAGAACTCCCATTTTGAATCGCAGTATACCACCCGTCCTGCTCAGGGGCAGGAATCCTACCAACCCTACACCCCCCCGCAGCAAGAACAGCCCCAGCTCTCCGAGTTAGACAGTGATGACGTAGGAAAAGGCCAGAGCGGTAATCCAGCCGAGATGATGGGCAGTTGCGCCGAGCAGCAGAACAGAAACAGGGCTGAGATGCCGGAGGAGTGTGACGCAGAGAGACAGAGTGCAAATCCAGCTGAGACGCCCATAATACCAGAGCCAAGAGTAGATAGCCAAGCTCACGCCTGAAAAAAACGGCAAGATAAGATAAGGGGATTACATTGTTTCTTGCTTGACTTCGCACGATGACCTCCAGCCTTTACACCCCCTTCTTCTCCCTTAACCAATGCAAATTAACCGGCGTAACCGCCTCTCCACCATCCCTCACCACCCTCAAGATATTCCTCATACTCAACTCCTCAAATCCGACATGCGTCTCCACCGTCCCGCCAGCGTTGTGACACGTCAACATTACCCTCCCCGGATGCTGGCCTCTGTCATCAAACCCTAAGCCAGTCGCCATCCTCACCAGTCTCTCGTTCACACTGGGCTCATCCATATGAACATCCAACGCCGCAGCCCCTACCACTCCACTGTCCAACGCATCCGCCAACGCCTCCTCATCCACAAGCGACCCCCGTGCAATATTCACAAACCTCGTCCCTGGCCGTAGGTAGCCAAACGTCTCAGCAGTGATGATCGGTCTCCCGTCCGCAGAAGCAGGCGTGCATAACACCACGCAGTCCGATACCTTCATCAGGCCTTCCAACTTCTCGTAGAATGTAGCTCTGAGCTCAGAATCGACAGCAGCAGGTTTCCTCACAACGTCATAGTAAGCAATCTTCATCCCAAAGGCCGGATTCCCCATCTTAGCAGCTATCTGTTGCCCTATATTCCCAAACCCGATCAACCCCAACGTATGCCCTCGTGGGTTGTGACTAGCAGCCGTGGCTCTCGCGTGGCATTCCCGAAAGGTACTCCTGGCATCGCTCGAGGACGTTAGGTAGGGAAACGTAGCGGCGTTCATGCACCACGGAAGGTGTCGAAAGGTCGAGATGATCATGGCGACGGAAAAGTCCGCTACTGCTTCTGCCGCGGCGAGGCCCGAGTTGCAGTAGATTATCCCTGTTTTCTTCCAGTCAGCTTGCGGTTGGGAAAGTTCTACCCAGCAACAGAAAGCGCACCTCTTTCTCCCAGGAGTTTGGTATCCGCCCAGTCGAACCCGGCGCCCGCGCTCGCAAAAACTTTGACCGACGAAGGCAACAGGTCAATGAGCTCAGCATCCCACCGTCCCATCTCTCCTCCTGTGCCCCAGAATGGACGGAAAATGGCGCTAAAGTGACCCCATCTTTTCTCTTTCAGGGCGCGGATGAGCTCGTTTCTTTCGCGCTCGGGGGTGGGCGGCCGGATAACCTCAAAGGCAGCGTTGAACTCGGCGTAGGTGTCCGGGTTGTACTTGATCGGGTCGCCAATATGAAGGACTATCGGTCGTTGTGGTTTTCGAGTCGCAGTATCTGGTGAGGAGGTAGTTGACGGCCAGAGAGGGATCGTGGCTGTCGTCGCATTGGGTGTCAAGCTAGGGATTGAGTACTGTTGCAGCGGGGAGCTTGACCGCGGGGTTGATGCCGGTACCGGAGTGCTTGCCGGCATGGGAGTGTTTGTAGGCTCTGCCATTGTCGACACAAGATGTCTCGACCGCTCGTTCACTGCACCACAGCCCAATTTTTGGTGTTTGACGAGAGGAAAAGAACTGGGCAAATTCATCCTGCAGTCAGACCCCCAACACCTTTTACTTTGCGCTCGCAATACCAAGGGTGCAACGCCAGCAAAAGGGGGCCAGCGCGGCAATGCAGAAATCCCGGCTAGCTCTGCCGCGATAAGCCTGACAGTGAGTGCCAAACCCGGAAATTCCGGGAGCGTTAGGTGAGCGTTAGTTCGGATGACATCCGATCAGATGGTGACAATAGGATCGTCCATCCTGTCCTCTAGCCGACGGCCCGTACCACCACAGAAACACTGTTTCTCAGCAGCCAGTCGGCGATTCTCTCTCCGCATTTTGCCCTCTGTGCCGTGTTCACAAGGAGCTCCTGGCGTGAGAAAACAGCTGATGATCATCAAAGCTGTCGGGTCGGGCGGCCGTAGTTGCAGAAAGAGAGCCAGTAATACATGTCTTCCACCACGCTGTGAAACAGTGGTGTTGTCACCAACAAGTTGGGGGTGCGGGGTCCGAGAAGGTCGCTAAAAACGTGCTATGCGAGCCGAGCCGTGGTGGAGGATGTGGGGGAGTTTCCACTATGACATTGATGACGAATTAGGTGGGGGTCCAGTTGACAGGACCTCGGGAGCCGCAACTTTGATGAGCCCAAAGAGCTCAGGGATGGGTCGTTGTCTCTCACCTCAGAGGTTGGATATCATAGATGACCAATGGTACCTTATATTGTCGCTATAACGGTTTAGATGCCATACGTAGGCTTATCGGCTGCGTGGTTACATTCACATATGAACCTTTCAGCCGCGTCATATCCCGTCTCCGCCGGGATCTCCATGGGGGTCCATGACACCGGCTTTTCCAAGCCATTCCCACCAGTCCACGTTGTCATCAATATCCATGCCTGGCTGAAATTCGCCAGTTATATCTCCTGCCAAGGTTGGACTGACCCCCATCCAAGGTTGAGGATCAATAGCCATGTTCGGCATTGGGAACGACGGTATATTAGCGAAGGCTGCTGTGGAAACACTGTGAGTATTTGATGGGTTGGTAAGAGGGTTCGGTCTTGATGCAATCCCCTGGTAGCCAAAGTTGAAGCCGCTTGGAGCTTGGTTGTTGTTGGTGTGACCAAATCCCCCCAAATTCGCTCCGTTGAACGAGGTCTCGATGCCAGATGTTTCAGGTCTGCTGTAGGACATACCAACGGGCTTGGCCGCCACAAGTCCTTGCCATCGTTCCCGAAATAATTGGGCACTCAGTGAGTCTGGGAACGGCCCATCACTTGCGAAGGGCGTTCGTCGTGCATCTTCTTCTTCTAGTAACCTTGCTCTGACCGGATCCTTCCGCAGACGTTCAAGCTCTGCTTCCCGATGTTTTCGTGCTTGGGCTATCAGCCGGCGTAGTGGTGTCCAAAACCTCGGGCCCCTTTCTAGGCTCGACTTGCTGGGGACCAGATATTCGCTGTGAAGAGCCAACCATGCGCGCTCAACGGTCGGCGACCAAGGCCTTTGCGTGATCTCAAGAAGAATGAAGATGATAGCATGCCAATGTGTATAAGAATGCGATACCCAGCTCCATCCCTTGATTTCTGTCTGGGTATTGATGGCATGATTCTGCTCCGTGATTTCGATCGCTGACAGCAGGAGCTTGTCGCGGACCTCCATGGGCATATCTTGCTTGTTTGGCGAGGAGAGGAGTGCGGGAAAGTGAAGTATGAGCCGGACCTTTGCGACAACAAGACGTGCAACGGTAATTCCAATCCAGTACTTGATATCAGGCTCCCCAGCTTGATGATGTCGGATATAACGCTGGTCGAATTTTGAGTAGAGCTCGTCCAGAATCCGGTCCATATCTCTGATGCCATCGGCTGTTGGATTCATCATTCGGCGCATCATGTTAGACACCTCATAGCAGTACAGAGCATTGCTCATGTCTGTCATGCCCTCCCGTTCCGCGGGAAGTTCCGTCATATCCGGGCTGATATCTGAGTCGTTCACATTCAGGGGAAGCTTTGTGTCGAAAGTACCATGGGATATTGTGACCTCGGTGCCTTGATCTTCCGATGTCCTGGCATCAAGGAAACAAACACCCCACCAAACTCGGCGACGCATCTCAGCTTCGTACGGTGAAAGGCCTTTCATCTTAGCGTCATCCCGGTTGAGGCCAAGAGATTGGGCCATCCGGATCACAATTCCAGTCATCATCCAGACAAACCTGGGGCTGTCGTTGCAGCGGACCAACAAAAGAAATATGAGAAGCGCCTGGACCACAATGAGGCTGGGCGAGCCGAGAAAGTTCGTTTTTGCAAGAGCATGCTCAAAACCGGAACGAAACTTCCGTGTGAGCTCATCTTTGGTAGACCCGAGATTCCCTGCTACCTGTAAAGAGCATCAACATAAATATTTTCAAAATATCAAAGAGGGTCATGCTCACATCTGGTTCTTCCATTGACGTGACAGCCGCAAAGTAAATGGCAAACATCAAGGTTTCCTGCGCCGGTCCAAGTACTGGTGGGGCTCCATCATGCTTCGGTAATAGAAGCTGTTTGACGGCAGGCATATGAACAGTTTGCATCAAGCTGTTGACATTCTCACCAAATACCCCAAGCAAAAAGGGTACCTGCGCTGGAGCTGGATACAAGTGATAGATGGATGCTCCGCTAGACCCTAGACTTTGTCCTAGAAAAACAGTGTGCCTCGGCGATGAGACTTGAGTAGCAGCAGTATTGGCATTTCGAAATGCATCTTCGGGATCCGAGTCGGAGCTATTTGGGTCTTCTTGGTGCAATGCTCCGGTTTGAGACCGTAAGAGGTCAAGCTGTTGCTATCAGCATTCTTGTCTCGACGTAGCTGGCCTCTCAATCTCACCTCGTCATAGATTCTCGAGAATATGCCACTTCTCACGTGGCCCTGTTGGTTTGTATCATCCAATGATAACTGCTGGGTCATCTCAACAGGTGACTTGGACGGGTTGTTGGCGTTGCGAATAGCGGCTTCACCACCCAGGTCTTTAACGAGCTGTTCGAGCTTTTCTAACCGTTGCATGACATGAGTTGCATCTGCCTTTTGCGAACTTATGTTTGGTAGGCTGCTCATGACTGGTGTCTGGGGTGGTGCTGTGCTTGGTGGACTAGTGGTACAGCTACTGGCACCAGGAGCGGCCCGCCGGGCCCATCGAGGTGGGCGGTACGGAGCCAGAACACAAGCAATGCCATAACGCTTGCAATTCGAACATGGAGACACTTTGTCGCACTTTACTTTTCTGGCGGCAGTTAGCTTTTGTCAAAAGGAAATTAGAGTTCAGGAATTCAGCAAAGTATTTGAACAGTACCTCGCCCGACATGTCACGCAACTTCTCACACGTGCTGGTTGGGACAGGTCACCCAAGAGTGAGGAAAGATCCTCTTGATGTTGAGAGGCGTTTAACCCCGTATTGAGACTCGGTATTTGCGGGAGAGAGCGCGACATTTTGATTACTTGTGTCAGATTCGCTATTTGAATATGAATTGGAGTTCTGCTGTTGTGAGGATGAGACGAACTTGCGAAGTTGTTTGTCAAAGACCCGCATGTTTGCTAAAGTCCGAAGGTCTGTGAAGCGACCAATCACAAAGCCTATGCAGTCTACAACAGGGTTAAATGGGCCCACTTCTTCGCGTTTCTCGGCCACTTCGGCTGCCAAGAGATTATGGCCGACCGGGCAGTTGACGGATCGTTACTGACATCAGCCAGGTGCCCAACGGTCGACCCAACGACGACAGCATTCCGAGTTAGGTTTTGACCACAATGCGTTTAATAAACACCACGACGCTGAGACTGGAATCGCCATGGTCCACGCCCATTTACGCTATTTTGTCACACACTTGGGGGGAGGATGAGGTCCTCTTCGCCGATATCTGCGACCCACAACAGCTGCTTCCTGTCCACAAGAAGGGATTTCGCAAGGTCAGCCACAGCTGTGAGCGTGCTCGCCAAGATGGTTACAACTACATGTGGATTGATACCTGCTGCATCGATAAGACCAGTAGTGCCGAGCTCTCGGAAGCAATCAACTCCATGTTCCGATGGTATCACAGGGCAGACAGATGCTATGCCTACCTCTCCGACATCAATGTTCCAGGAGAACCATCGGTGGAACTTGAGAACAGCCGCTGGTTTACTCGGGGCTGGACGCTTCAAGAGCTGATTGCGCCGCGAGACGTGCGCTTTTATGATAGCCAATGGTGTTTCTTGGGAAGCAGACAGCTCCTTCGCGGCACCCCCATCGCCGACATCTCTGAGCTCACAGATTTGGCCGACACCATCAGCAAGGTAACGGGAATTCCCGCCGAAATTCTTCGTTGGTTCTCGCCAAAGCCAGACTCACCACTGGTGAGACGGCGGAGTAAAAGGGGAGGGCTCGACAAATACGAACCAACACACGCCCTAGACAAGCTTTTGAGGGCCTGTAGCGTAGGACAAATCATGTCTTGGGCTGCTTACCGATTCACCACAAGAAAAGAGGACGAAGCATACTCTCTTCTGGGTCTCTTTGGGGTCAACATGCCAATGTTGTACGGAGAAGGGCGCAGTGCCTTCCACCGGCTTCAGCAGGAAATACTAAAGACGTCCAACGATCAGTCTATTCTTGCCTTTGAACGACAGTTTTACTCGGATAGCAGTTCGCTACTAGCAGATTCGCCTCGATGCTATGCCTCGTCGGAAATTATACAGAGTTTGAACAATGGTCCCCTCCTATCAGGCGCAACTCCGTTTTTCGAATTATCGCCTTCTCCAAAGGCCGTCGAGGCCGGGTTGCTTCTTTGCCCACTGATCAGGCAGGGCAAGGAAGATACTACGTGCTACTTGGCGATCTTGAACTGCATCTATCGGTCCGACTTCACCAGCCATCCGGCCATAATCCTCCGCAAGATTGACAGCAAGTCCCGCACATTTTACCGAACACCCAAATCCGGGCTACACCGAATCACTCCCATTAACGACCAAGGTTTGATAGAATGGTCAACTGCTGTTGATGGAGGTAAGCACTTTTTTCTACGGCCTTGAAACCACAAAGCTTATCAAGAAAGTGCCTAGTGTCGAACCGATTGCGCTATGATCTCAACAAAGTCTACTTCGAGACGATCCGTCTTTACTTGGAGCCTCCTCAAATCCTGTCTAGCATCTCGTATGGTGTTGGACAACCAGCTTCAAGCTCTCTCTCTACTCCAGGAATGAGGATCAAGCTTGAAATGCCAGACACAATGAGATTTTCTTCTGGTGCCTATCCTCATATGTTACAGGTCACGAAGAATCGGGTTTACGCCCCATCTATCACGCTCGATAGTTGGCCCAAGCGGTTTCTGGACAATCAAAAACCTATGACGAACTACCTAGCGCTCTTCGGCACTGTTCTTCTTCACTTTGAAGGCATGGGTGCAGTTGCCTTGTCATGGGGAAAGTCATGTGCTCCTGAACGTGGGGATCGATCTCCTGAGCCTTTTATTGCAATCATGGACTGGGCCAAAGTTGTCAGAGCTGCACATGGCAAGGAGTTAGAGCTTTTTGATCTGGAAAATTTGCGTTTGCGGACTACCGCCGAGTTCCTTTATGCGACGTATTCGTGGACATGGGTATCTTTGCTGGCCACCAAGCCAGACATCCGAGCCGAACACGACAGCCCTCGAATAAAGGTGCGATGCAGGATAAGGACCGTCGAGTTTTTAGGACGACCTCTCTTTGAACTGGAGCTTTCAGTTCTTCCCCAAGGCAGATCGAGTTTCGTTGGCATGGTACGATCTTCATTTTCATGAGGCTTTTGGGCTCAGAGCGCCACGCCAGGGTGAACCGGGAATTCGCCCGATGTTGGCGGAGCCAGATAGCCGTTTGCCTCGACCGGTTTCTGCTGTTGCGGGTTCTTCTTTCCGAATCCAGATAGTCGGCCATCGGAAACATAAACGACAGCAAAGACAACTTCAAGTTCAAGACCTCGATGTCAGGTTAGGAAAGCGCAAACCCAGTTCGTGATGGATTACGCTACCCTTACAAACCGACCATGCAAGATCAGGAACGGAGTACGACGTTGCGGACCTCTTCGCTAAGGCACAGTTGGGCCGAAGAGGAAGGCGATCCACGGAAAACTTTTATCACCTTGTTCTTGGCAGCCACAGAAGAACGATTGCAAATTCTTACAAACGAGTCCTTGAAGCGCGCCATTTTCAAAGTTAACAAGATTTCAGAAAGTGCCACGCGTTACTGCGACCCTTCTGACCAGAATTCCACTCATCAAAGCGCCGGCACTTCCCCAATTGCGGATGGTGGTGCTAACGGGCGGGGTAGCATGACCCAAAGTTGACATATTTGCGGCGTACTAGTCCATTCGGTCGGTTAAGTCGAAGGGACGCATCTTCCGCAATAACCTAATCTGTAGGTAAGCCTCTCGGAAAAAAGTCTGGCAGGTTCAACGTCGCAGTACCAAGAGACGGCACGGCAGAATGGATCGTCAACCCATCTGGGCACCGCCTTGCCATGCATGACGGCTACAACGAGCAGGAAGTCAAGAGATGAGGAGTTACCCTGGAGTTCCATGAACCAGGAAGGGAGACAGCTGTCAATTCCCGGTAATGCACGTTCAGTCCGGGGTTCAGACGGCATCACGGCATCGCGATTCTTTTCACCAACCCAAGTCCGGGGTAAATGAGGCGTCACTTATCTTGCAGGCTCGTCCGAGAGATATAAATCACGCTTGCCCCATGCCCCGGAGACTGACATCATGCTCCACAACCTGTCACTTCTCTTGCTCCGCTCGCTAGCAACACTACTACCGGTGCCTACTACCTTGCCTGGCTGATTGACTGCTACTCAAGATGCGCATCTCCACCGTCCTCTCCCTGGCAGGTCTTGCCACCGCGGCCCCTGTTCCAGAAGCAGAAGCCCCAAAGTTCGGAATTGCACCGGCTGGCCAAGGATTCTTTGGAGCCGGTCAGGTCCGCACTCTCTGGAACCAGGGCGACCACTCCAACCTTGGGTGCCTGACCAACACCGGCCTCTGGACCACGAACGAAAGCCAATGCGGCACGTTTGTCTCCAAGGAGCTCACAACTGGCCACAGCGTGAAGACATTCCAACTATTCACTTCGGCTGGACCCTGCTCCATCTACGGCGCGAAATTCTACTGCGACAAGAATGCGACTCCCTTTCTCTTTGGTGTAAGTCTCTATACTACCACCACCAAGCTCCGTACCCCCGATGCATAAACTGACACCATCCACAGCTCTGGCCCTGGCCCAACTCCATTCCCGGAGTTGACTCCCTCCGCGCAGGCCAGTACGGCCTCATGGCAACCTTTGGCAACAACCCCCCTCTCAAAGAGGAAGGTCCCCAAGAGATTCACTTTGTCACATACAGGGAGACGGGCAAGTACGTCTGGCTTACCTGGGCGCCGCTGCGAGGAGGGCCGATTTTGACTCCGGTTCCCATTGAATAAAGCACCCACAACAAAGTGGGGAATCATGTACATAAAACACACCTTACCTACCTACCTACCCACCTACCTTTTTCCTCTCTCCAACTTGTGCCTCGTTGCTGTTTCCCCTGAAACCCCTATTGTGGATACGTAGTCTGGAGCAACCGTCAAAAGTGGAGCCCGCGGAGTGCAAAGAAAAAGACACATGTCCACACACTCCACAAGCACCCGGATAAAAGCGCAAAATTGGAATGGGGAAAACAATGAGCAGGAATATCCTCTGTGGCGCAATTGGCTAGCGCGTCTGACTGTTAATCAGGAGGTTGGAAGTTCGAGCCTTCCCGGAGGAGATTGAGTTGGAACCATTTGTAGTGGTTCGAGTTCTTTTTTCATGGTTTTGGTCTCATCATATCGCCTGATTAGCATAAACCATCTTCTGGCTTTTGTTTTTGTCTTGTTGTCTGAGCTTACGGTGGACTTCATCCCAACGTAAGGCGTACTTCATTCCAGCATGAGAGAGATTTTATCCCAGCTTCACATGGACTTCATCATGGCTCGATGTGTATACAAGGGCACCAGTTGCTTGTGTATAATATGTGGCTTCTATTATTACCTTTCAGCAAGACCTTTTTGGCTGGGAGCTGTTCCCATCAACGATATCCTGTTCACCAAAACCTTATACGTCATTCGTCTGTTACATACTAGGTACAGACAAAGGATCCCATAACTGCATTATCCTTTCTTTCTACACATGTCAATCTCACAATCTCTCATTCTCATCCGACATATCATATTCCCCCGTAACCTTTCCCATCACTCCCCCCCATTCACCCCCTCCCCCTCCTTCTCCCTCCTCCACATCTGCCTCTCCTCATCCACCACCCCCGGCCCCTTATAAACACTCCCATACAACCCCCCAGCCCAACCACTCCCCTCCCCAGTCGACGTCTTACTCTTACTTCTCCTCCTATACCACCGTCCATACACCAACAAGTAATACAGCCTAAAACACAACAACGCCCACCCATCCCTCTCCAGATCCCTCGGGTACTCCGCCCCCAGATCAACCGCAGCCGCTATCCCGCTCATCACCGCAACCTCATGCGCATTGATCAACGTCCAGCTACCCGCAAACCTGACATGCCTTCTCCCCTGCAACAGCCACAACCACGGCACAACAAGCAGGTAATGAGTCCACGAATGGCAAAGCTGATGCCACCAGTCCTTGCGGATAATTTTCGTCTGGTCAATCTCATTATCAGTCCAGAGATGCCCATCACGTTCCTTGTTGAGGAAAATGGTCTGGAAGACGTGGTTCTCGAACGGGACAGAGGGCGGGAACTGAGCCTGGTAGTTGGTGCAGTCAAACGACATTTCCAGCTTGGACATGTCAGAAGGGTAGGGCTTGATGTAGTACATTGGTTTGAAGCTGTTCATCTCCCCGTAGTCACCGCGGGCGATGGCCACCCGAGTGGAGTGGTCTGTTCCGGAAAGAGTGGTGACGGCTTGGTCGGGGGTGAAAAAGTTTTCGTAGTGCTTGATCATGTAGGACGTGTCGGAGTGGGTGATGGTTAGATCGTTGGACCAGATAGCGCGGGGGAGGATAAGGCGTTCCCCTTTGGTGCGGGATTTGGAGAGGAGGCGGTTTGCGGTGTCGGCGCTGGAGGAGGGGAAGACATGTTAGTGACAGGGTAAGGATGGCGAGGGGAGGTTGAGCTTACAGGCAACAGAAGACGACCTCATCGTAGTGCTCGTTGGTTTCGTCGGCACTGGGGGTCGGCGTTGGCGGTGTAATCCTCCGGTGTCCAAGCACCGGATGGGTTGTGGTTGTCAGGAGCTGGATTTCGCTTGATGAGCTTTACCACAACGCCGTTCTTGTCCCGATAGAGGGTCTCGGTGAGCTCTGTCGACAGACGGACCTTCACACCATTCTTGATGAGGTCTTTTCTCCAGTCTTCGTAGAATTGACTGAAGTTGGGAAAGACGACCATCGGAGGAAGGTTGCTCGCTATACTTTCCTTGTCCGGAGGATACCACATGCCGTAGGTTGGGCTGGTGCACAGCCGTTCGAGAATGATGGTCGGCACTTCGGGTGTGTAGTTTCCAGTTCCGAGGAATAGGGCAACCATGGGAAGAGCAACGGCATTGGCGAACTCGTAGCTGAACATGAAGAGCTTCATGAGATATTTGATGGGGAGCAGGGCAAAGAATATCTCAAACCAACGAGTCAGAGTAAGCATCTGGACAAAACGACGAATCTCGTTCTGGTGTTTCTCGAGCAGCTTGGTAGGGTAGACATTGGTCCAGAACCGATCTCCTTTCCCGAAAGACACTTGCAGCTTGACAGGATTGGCAACATGGCCCTGGCGGCCAAACATTGTCATGGTGTGATGGAAGATGTAAGAGCCACCTTGGACGCCTTGGTTCAGCCATGAGGCACCGTGCTTGTCTTTGTCAATGGGGATCGAGAAGGCCTGGCCGCCGCAGTAGTTGGTTGCTTCGATCAAAGTAACGTCGAACTTGTCTGGGTGTTGGGCGAGGTGATGGGCACAGGACATGCCTAAGAAGTTGTCAAATCAAGGAGAACAAAAACAACATGCGGATTCGATTGGTGTTACTGTACCTGCAGCACCAGCTCCAACAACCAGGACTCTCTTCTTTTTCGGGCCTTTGGACATGGCAACGGACAGCAGCTATCACGAACTTTCTGGAAAGGCATCAACGGCGCCTGTTTCAGTGTAAGAAAAGAGCAAATCTCGTCTCAAAACATGCAAGATAAAAGGAGTTGTTGAGATGTTGGTCGTGGCTGAATCACCTGCGTCATGGCCGCTGTGGTGTCTTTGACGATTTGGAGCGGCGCCAAAGTCAACCAAGATCGGTGGCGCAAGCGATGGCATTTTGATTGGACTGAATTGACGAGCAAATGCCGATTGCACTGCATACAGGATGGCGACAACGGAGGGTGTCAACTTCGATGACGGGAAGTGTCAAGGTAATGAGATCGTGTAGTGACTCTGGCGGGCGGGGTGCCGGACATCGAGACCCTTGCCCCACTGTTAGCACCACAGAAGCTCTAGAGGTTCCATGTGCCGCTCACTGAGGCTGCCCTGTACCTACTCACCTGCTTGGGAAGATGGTTCTACACCCCCTTTTAAGAATTCTTGGACAATTTCCCCTTGCCGTCCATGAGCTTTCATGATGGCGATCTATTTTCCTTCCACACCATCGCGTCCCGTAGATTTGTTATCCTCAGACCCTGGTCAATTGTTACATCGCCTCGGTCACCACCGCCCAACCAACATGATTTGTGTACTGGAGCCAACAGCACCGCATCCTTGACTCATCAGTGGAGGTCAGCAAAATCTTCGGGCTTCCCACCGACAACACTTGACGCCTCCGTCAAACACACAACGCCGTTGACAATCGACATGGAGGACTACGATGTTATCGAGCACAGCGACACAGCATTGGGCCCTGAAGTCGTGGCTCGGATACGCGACTGGCTCCAGCCAACCGACTACACAGCCGAATCGGGCGAATATTATCGTCACCTGTCGTCTCAAGCACCCGGCACAGGCCTGTGGCTTTGCCAAACAGACGAGTATAAAAAATGGCACGGCTCACCAGATCATGGCAGCTTATGGATCAAGGGCGTTCCGGGAGCAGGGAAATCTGTCATGGCAGCGAGCATCATCAGGCATCTAGAGACGACAGAGAACTGCCCGGTACTCTTCTTCTTTTTCCGAAACATTGTTGCTGCCAACTATTCTCCTCGCGCTCTTCTCCAAGATTGGCTTGCGCAACTTTTGCCCTTCTCTCCCAAGCTCCAGCTCGCACTCCAATCACAGCTGAATACTGACCTGGCAATCATCTCCAACAATGACCTTTTTGACCATTTCCTCAGCGGAATATCCTGCGTCCCAAGACTCTATTGTGTTGCTGATGCCCTGGATGAGATGAACACGGACAGCAGACCATTCCTCGACAAGTTCAACCGCCTCGCCACGCACCGCCCAGGCTCCTTGAAGCTTCTCCTGACAAGTAGACCTAAACAGTATCTCCAGAGCGCGTTGCGAGACACCTCGATTGTGCACATTAGTCTGCAACGACATCTGGTGGATGTTGACATTGTTTCATATCTCAATTGTCGGCTTGAAAAGCTTTCCCTAATGAACAATGCTGTGGGAAAGAACCAGCTTGTTGACTTGGTGGCTAAAAGGTCGGGGGGATTGTTTCTTTATGCCAAGTTGACCATGGACCAGATGGTGAGTCATTTCTAGGCGATTATTACCTTGCTACCTAGTTTACTGACGTGCAAGCAGGAAGAAGCTCTGTCTAGGCAGGACCAAGTCGACATTTGTGCTCTGGAAGCATCACTCCCCATTGGATTGGAGGAAACATACGCCAACTTGTTGCAGAAACATCGTCAGGAGAGCCAGGTCGACCTCGAGTTCCAGGTTTTTGTCTTGGAAACTATCACCCATGCGTCCCGTCCATTGCGACTAACTGAGCTCGCCAGCCTCGCCGGATGTCTGAGCACCACTAATGAATCTTTGACACACTGGAAACAGCTCATTAGTACCTGCTGTGGACCACTTATTCAGGTGTTGGAAAACGAGACTCTCCAAGTTATCCACCACTCCTTCACCGAGTTTCTGAGAGGTGACGGCCGAAATAGCCCAAGTGGAACTGAGCCTTCTTCGGCCTTTCCAGTCATTAACTCAACAATTGCCCACAAGAACGTGGCTCTTCGATGCTTGGGGTATGTTCAATCGCTTCCACTCCCAAGCGTAAAACAACGCAGGTCATACCGCGAGCAATCTGACGATCGCCGAAATGTCTGTTTACTCTATCCATTCTTCGATTATGCTATGGAGAACTGGGTGTATCACGCGAGCCGATATGATACGAGAGACCACGGCTTTTTTCACACCATTTTGTGCTTTCTGGCGCCCGATAACCTGGCCTTTCGGCAGTGGACAGGGCCTCCGTGGTATTGGGACACCGACAACCCCTCTGAAGGGATTCCCACTGCTTTACATGTTGCAGCACATGCTGGGATGTATGAGTTTTGTCTTTGGCTCATAAACGAACAAAGGGTTTCTGTTTCGTCAATCGCCAGCGACCGTCGAACACCATTGCACAGGGCGGCAGAAAAAGGTCACGGCAAGGTTGCCTCACTCCTAATCCAATACGGCAGCGATCCGAACCCCGAAGATATATACGGATTGAAGCCTATTCACCTGGCAGCACGTTATAACCACGCTGACGTGGTCTCGACTTTGCTTCAAGCCGGGGTTGAGCCTGACACACCAACAACGAACGAGGATGATGAACACCCCGACTACTATGACGCTGGAAGAGATTTGCGAGAGAACAGGCCAGGCGAATGTGCAATCTATTATGCAAGTCGATATGGCCATCTGGAGACACTGGAGGCGCTGATTCCCTATTGCGCGCCGTCTGCGTTGGAGAAGATGCTCTGCGAATGTTGTCGTTTCGATCGTACTGAGGCTGCGGCTGCAGTCTTGGCACACTTGTCTATTCCAGTGGATGCTTCGTACAGTGGAGCAACTGCACTCTACTTTGCGTGTGGGAATACCAATACCGACTTGGTCCAAGCCCTTATTGATCATGGTGCCGATTCCAAGGCCCTATCAGTATTGGCATCACTCGCAACATACTACGGCGGGCCGGCGGTAGAGGAGGTCTATGAAGACGCGGATGAAGGAGCGGAAGTCGTATTCCAGTCCTATTGGTATCTAGATGCGAAGCAAGCCCCTTTGCATCGCTTGGTGCAGAGTTGGAACTACAATAATGATGCAGCTTGTCAGGTCATCCTTCGAATTCTTTTGGATGCCGGCGCTGATATGGAACAGCTAAACGACGATGGAGTAACTGCATTACTTTTGGCAGCGTCATTCTCCTGTCGCTTTTCATTCAGTTCATCGATAGTACCGTGCGTGCCTGCTTTGAGGGCTTTACTGGCCTCGGGAGCAAATGTCAAGGCAACCTGCCCTAACGGAAACAAAGCATTGCATTATGCCTTGGGACAAAGCCAAGAAAACCTAGAGGCCATGAGAGTTCTTTTGGAACATGAAGAAGGCCAACAGGAAAGGCGGTCTCTGGACTCACTCCACCGTCTCGGCAAGGTCGGGTCGTCCGACTCGGCTGACAGCGAAGCTCTATCGTGCAGGTTCATAGAGTACTTTGTTCGAGGCGGTCTTGATCCTGGTTACGAATTCTACAAAGGCAAAACTATGTTGGAGGCGGCAATGTATCAAAATCCCGGACTGTTCCAGACCTTGTTCTCCCTCTGCAAGGACGAGTCACTGAAGCAGCGATGTTGGTTTGCTTTACCAGGCGAATGGCCCAGCAGGGAGAGTTGCATTCAATATCTCAAGATCATGGTTGCGCAAGGCATGGATCCGAACATCACACCGGAAGGTGGCCGGCCATTATACCTGCACTTTTACAGGTACGATGACTTGCTTCAAGCTCTTGAGCTGGCAGGAGCCAAGGCCAGCGTGGTGGATGCCAATGGAAACAATGTTTTGCATCTTTTGTGCAAACTTGGCCGGGTGAAACGGTCTCAGCTGGAACACTTTATTGCACGTGGTGCCAACCCTCTTGCTACCACTCTGGAGGGTGATACTTTGCTTCATCTTGTCGCTACGTGGTACGGAGGTTGGGGAGACCAGCCTGACCTTGTGCAATGGCTGATTAGCCTCGGAATATCCGCGGATGCTACCAATACCTCTGGACAGACTCCTCTTCATGTGCATCTACAGCATGGGAAAAATCGACAGGAGGATGGCCACCTCTTCATCCACACAGAATTTTTCTTTTTTGACGCGGTGGGTTCGGTCAGTCTGGAAATTCCTGATAAGAATGGCTTCACTGCTCTTCACTTGGCTTGTACAAAGTCAGAAAGCGACCTGGCCATACTGCTCGCTGCTGGAGCAAGCTTATTTTCGCGTACTGCTGATGGGCAAAATGCCCTACACCTTGCATGCCGAGCCAGGAAGGCCGATGTCGTGAGCCGTGTACTTGGGCTGCTTGGGGATGAGAGCAGCAACACGGATGGGGTTTTCAACATGATCAACAAACAGGATAACGGAGGGAGGACCCCCTTACATTATGCTTGCGTTAGCGGAGAAGTTGAAACTGTGGATATTCTTCTGAGATCTGGAGCCAACGTCAATGTGGAAGATTTGCATGGTCATACGCCACTGCATTTGTGCGCTCAATTCAGGACAGAACCAGCGCTCTGGGACTTGTCTGGATACAAAAGAGATCCTGATCTTGGTGGTGTCGATGATTTCTATTTCCCAGCCATGAACATCATTGTCAAGATGCTTTTGGATGCTGGTGCAGACGCTCAAGGTTGTGCTTCACGCGAGACAGCAGCCCCTTTGCAAATGGCTATTGACATAGGCTGTACCGAGTTCATTGACGCGTTCTATGCCCAGCAGGACATATCGGTCAAGTCAGGGAGGACTCTGTCAAGCGATGGCCTCAGCAGGGAAACTGCCAGAGTTGATGTGGCCTCCCCACTGTTAAATCAGCGTCTCGACAAATATCTGGATGGATCAGTGAAGCCTGTGCTCGAATTGCTTTTGGACAATCCCAACCAATACTTGCAGCTTCTTACACCCGACGATGCAGCAAGTCTGATCAACCACGGATTCAGCAATAACCGGCATGATGGCAGATATTACCAGGTGCTCCTGGAGATGATGCAATCTTCCGAGTATCTATTGTTGGCGAGGCAGGTGTCCGGGCTGATTCATTATTACAGCTCTCCTGACAACCTCAGGCTTTATCTTCAAACGGTGCGATCCCAGTCAACGACAAATTCCTGGATGTGGACCTGGGTGGGACGTTACTTTGGCACGCGAGCCCTTACCCCTCTACAGATCATCTGTGAAGCACAGCGTCCTAGCATGGTGTTGTTAAGATACTTGCTGGGAACGCTTCAGGTGGATGCCAACACACGGTGCATCATGGTTGACCGGAAAAAGGAAAAGTTCATTTCTGGTGGTACAGCACTTCATCGACTTGCTGTTGTAGACTTCCGGTGGAAGCTAGATGCTATCCGCTACCTGCTCGCCACCGGTGCCGACATCAATGCGCTTAACGAGACTGGCGAGTCACCTCTTCACGTTGCTGCCTGCGGTGGAGTTAAGGATTATCATCGGCACGGGCCAGACCGGTTCAGTGATAACCGGAGTCTCGACGCTGTCCGAATACTTCTCGATCATGGAGCCGATCCTGATCTCCTGGACGAAAAGGGCCTTGCCGCGATCCATAAGGCATGCATGCACTTCGATCAATCAACAGGTCGCGACATTATCCAAGAGCTTCTTTCCAAGGGGGCAAGTGCCCTGGTTGGCGTCAGAAGCCCTCTGTTTGAAGCCGTACGGTACCACAACGTTCCAGCCTTCGAAGTACTGCTGGAGCATGGACTTGATGTCAATACGGTCTATGATGAAGGACCGATCATATTCCCCCAAAATGGCAAACCGATTGATGAGACAAAGCCTCGACGACGTTGTCTGCTTTGGTTCATGGCCATCGTTTCCTGTTGGCCTCTTGCTAGGTCACCTGCAACCTTGTCAATGGTGCGCATTATGGTCGAACATGGGGCGGATCTGTACCTCCCTTTAAACGACGAAGAGACGGTGTGTCATTATCTCTTCGAGTTCGCAAAACGGGAGATCGTGGAGACATTGTTGCAGGAACCCTGTGTCTCACGGATTGACTTCAATCGTCCCGGTCAGTCTGGTCAAACGATCTTGATGGCGGCATGCAGACGAGCTATCGAATGGAGGCCTCATGATTTGAAGGATGGATCAAAGCCGGCTTGGCTACCGTTGCAAACCCTGAGATTGAACTTGGGGATCAAACCTGATGCTACCGCTGTCGACAATGCTGGCCAGACGTCTCTTCATCATCTTCTACAAAATAAAGCGAGCACGGAGGATGAGATTCTTCATTTTATGAGGGACGAGCGTGTTGCTTCTACTCTCTTGACCAAGGATAACGATGGGTTTTCGCCTCTTCATTATGCCCTCAAGCTGCTCCGGCCGAGAGTGTGCGAGTTTCTTTGCGACAAAGGAGCCGACATTCTCGAACCGGACCCGAGTGGTTCTTTTACTCTTCACCACATTGCGGCACAGTGTGTTCAGACGGCTCGGTCATTTGCCGATCCAACGGATGGAGCACGGGACTGGAACCCAATCCCCCATTCAACAACCTATTTTGATGATTGTCTGGCGCTCTGGGAAAGGTGTCTGAAGGAAGGAGCGTCAATTAACGCACCCGACCGAGATGGAAACACACCGTTGCACGTTTTTTTAGTGTCTCCAGACGCATGGACACCGTGTAAATACCCAGGGGATGAGCATGAGTATGATCCTGTGGCGTGCCATTTGAAGCGGTACAAGCAGCTTTTCCCGCCAGAGAGTGGTGTTGATATATGGGCTTCCAATCGGGAGGGGGAGACGGTCTTGCATAGGATTGCTGGTCACTGTGTGGGAAGACGAGCGGATATACTCCTGGCGAGGCATTCTGGGAGACCGTCGGATGTGAAGCACATACCGCATGATAAACAGCTTTTTGAAGCGTTTTTGAAGATGGGGGCGGATCCATTGAAGGAGGATGTGAAGGGGAGGAGTGCGCTGGATGTGGCGATTGCTTGGGGGAAGAAGTATATTTTGGACTTGGTTGCTTTGGATGGCGGGTCTTAAGGGTTCGTGAATGGGATGGTATCGAGGAAGCTGGGGCTAACCTGAGCAGATGGATGGGGTTATATAAATGATTACATCTTATATTTACATGGGCATGGTCCGTTGCTTTCACAGGGCTCTTTTGTCATACAATCTCGCCGCCTTCAACCCGTCCTTCAAAGCAGCCGTCTGATTGTTTAAAGCGTGCATGTTTTGTGGACGAAGACGGGTGTTTAAAACGGATGTGGCAGAAGGTATTAAAAAAGAATTCTATTAATCCGAGCTTTTGCTATCTCTTTTCACCAACAATCTTAGCATTTGTTGTATTCTTTATGCTTAGATTAAGATGCTAGAAGGCTCAGAATAGAGTATTATCCAAACTTATGCTGTCTATCTTTAGCTAGGACTGACAGGTTGAATGGTTCAGAACAAAGGTTAGAAGGCTCGGCATAGAATGACAAGTAACTAGCTATATATTAGCCCTCTTTCTCCTCATGATGGATGCAGCGCACATGCGATTCAGGGGTAAGGTAACAGCTACAAAGGAGATCCTTATGTACCCCACCTCTAAAGAGCCTCTGCACCAATCAAAACCCCTTGTGGTGTAGTTGGCTATCACGTTCGGCTGTAAAGGAATTTATTGATACCGAAAGGTCACCGGCTCGATTCCGGTCGAGGGGACTATCTTTTGCAGCTTTTCCTCATCTCCATTCTCTCGTCAAGATACCATGGTGTTTGATTCTGAGTTGTTTTTTTACCCTCCGGCTTTTTGCAACTTATAGGTCGTCAATGCTTGCTTATATTCATGGGGCAGCATCGACCTTTTGTCTACATCTGATAGAAAGGCAACAATTACAAAACCGGTGACTTTGACAATCTTCCAGCCACATCCCAAAATCGAGATATGTCAAATCTCTGATGGCAACCTGTCCGAGGGAGGGGGTCACTGACATCGTTGTGGGTAGCTGTCCAACGAATCAGATGTCTTGATCCAGGATGTTCGTTTTTTCACCTATTGTGGCAAGCCACTCATAGTCGCTCACAACCACACCTTTACGCGACACATCGGAGAAACGGTGCGGAGAACTGTGGCTTGACGTCACGGGTCGTACGAGGGAATCTGGATTTCTGTCAATGCATGGGCGTCATCCCAACACTCGCTCGTCTCTTGCTTGAGTATTTCAACGTCTGTCTCAGCCACATTTCATTCTTTGGATACTTTATCAGACTTAATATCGACAAGGAAATTGACAATCATCCATCAAGGCACAATGCCGAGCACTACCCAAGCCAAGGTTAAGCAACAGCCGGTTGCGGTGGCGTGTAAGTGGCCCCTGAACTGGATCCACATTGCCTGAAAGGGGAAACTTATCCGTTCATCTCACATCAGCATCGACGTCGAAGAAGGCACCGGCTGCGTCTGTCTCCAAGGCTGTCAAGAAGACAACGACATCGTCGTCTTTAAAGCCTACCACAGCATCATCCACCAAGCCTACCGCAACATCGTCAACCAAGCCTACCAGAACAGCAAGCAGCAAGCCTAAAGATGTGACCTCTTATGCCACCAGCAAAACTCCAGCCCAGGCGAGGTCCGCGGCTAAGAAGCTGGCACCGGCTGTCGCATCCACGCCGGCGACACAGTCCTCCCCAAAGCCTAATTTCAGACCAGTCACCATGACAGCTCATACGAAGAAGGCTCTTGGGGTGTCCAGCCCGTCCAGCGTCAATAAGTCGGTGCCCATCGGACAGGTCAAGACCACCGCCGCTGTTCGATCTGCTGTCCCTGCCCGGCCTGCTCCCACTGCTGCGCGAGTCCCAGCCGCCTCCCCAGTCATGCCAAAGACTGCGACTTCCCAGCCCAAGACAAAGCCTGCTGTTTCTGCTGCTCCAGTCAAGGCCTCTCCTCAACCTCCTGCCGTTACTCAAACCCAGAGTCCCACGCCCCGAAAGAAGAAGTACGCCCCTGAAGCTCACATCCCAACCTCAAACTTCACCAAACAGCTCTCCAACACCGTTGGAGGTGTGGCTCAGGGTGTAGGGAGAACCGTCGGCGGCGTGGGTCAAGGCGTGGGGAGAACTGTCGGGGGAGTCACGCAAGGAGTTGGGCAGACAGCGTCCGGCCTGACCACTGATGCACTTGACACCCTGAACCGCACTACCAACTCGCTCGGTCGGGGTGATCTCTATGGCACTGTCGGGGGAGTTGCAGGCGGTGTCGGGAATACTGTCGGGAACACTACCAAGAACCTTGGTGGTGCTGTCGGAGGAGTTACGAGAGGGTTGGGGGATACTGTCAATCAGACTACGGACGGGCTAGGGAATGCGATCGGGGGACCTGTTGGTGGGTTGACGAAAGGGGTTGGGGGTGCTGTTGGGGGGGTTACGAGGGGGGTGGGGGATACGGTTGGGGGTGTTACGAGGGGATTGGGCAATACAGTTGGGAATACTACTGGTGCTTTGGGGAGAGGAGACTTGGGAGGTGTGGTTGGGGGTTTGGTTGGTGGGTTGGGGGAGACAGTTGGGGAGGTTGGAAAGGGGGTGGGAGGGATTTTGAGTCCAGTATTGGGGGGTGTTCTGGGGGGTGGGAAGTAGGTCTGTAGGAGAGTGGTGGTTGTTTCTGGGGGTAGTGATGGGGTTGAGATACACGAGTTGCCTGAATGTGGTCATCCGCATCGAGATAACAAACGTCCTGCGCTATTGAAGTTATGAAGCTACCTAGCGAACGATGATGCCTGTGTGTTGTACACTTGTCCAGCAAGTTGATGTTAACGATTAGCCAAAAAGACCTATAACGAAACGGTTCTCGTCATTCTTCATACTCGCTCAACAAAACAGAATCGAACATCTTTCTTTTGTTTTGTTAGTTTGTTGTTTGTCGTTGGTTTTCGCTTCTGTAACCTTTGTGTCTGGATAATGGGGAAAGAGAAGAAAGCAAAAGGCAGACCTTGGTCAACAAAGTCAAACATCAAGTAAGGAAAGCAGAAATCTGATAGGTGCCACCAGAAACATATACCCAAAACAAAACCCAAAAGAAAGGCAGATCCAGTCATGGTAAGCCAGCTTGACCACGGTGAAGCTTGAGAGATGGAACTGTTAAGCCAATGGTAGTAGCCATGGACTCCCTTCCGCCTCGATGTTATTTGGACCCCAAAGTTCACCTCAGTCCATCACTGAGCATATCCACGGGTCCAATACTGATACTGCTGGGAGCCTGCAGCGCTTTGGTCATAGTCCACAGGCCCATAATTTGGCGCCTGCTGCAAGTCGATGTTATTCCCACCGGCAGGTTGCGACAGATTGCACGGGTAGAAGTTCCCATCAGCGATGTAGTACCGGTTCCCACCAGAGTCATAGACGGTCCCATCAGGGGCGGGGTACCAGGTCGTTCCATTAGCGTCAGTATAGGGGCTGAGCTTGGTTTGCTTCTCGGTCGATGCAGGCTGTGCGTGGCCCTTGTGGCGATATTGGAGAGGTCGGTGTGACGGAGGTACCGACCAGCCCCAGCCTCGAGAGTGATCGCGGACATCGGTGGACACAGGTGTTGTGCCGTACTTCGAATCCGCGGTCTTTTTTCCATGTGATCGAGAGCCAGAGGAGGAACCCCCCGCTGGCTGAGTGTCGGCTCTGGCTTTGCCCTTGCCCCTGTCAGAAGAAAGGTCTTCACTGTAATACCACTCCGGCTGGGAGGGGACAGTTCTGTGGCGATCTCCATCTTCGTATAAGGATCTGTACGGGCTACACTCGTCGTAGAGGTCTTCTGCGCGGGTCACGCCGTAGCCACCATCATCATCATAACGAGACATGGTGAGGGGAAGGTCTTTGGATGCTTCGGGAGACGTATTGCCAATTTGCGAGTTTGCAGGATGCTGTTGTGCTGCACGAGATTCTGCACCGGTGTCAATGACAATCTGGTTGGAATGGTTGTGGGAAGGCTCTTCAAAGAGGACTGGAGGTCTTTAAGTACTTGGAACGCTCCATGATCACGGCGGCCGAGAAAGTGACCATTGAGGAGCTCAGTGTCCATCATGTCGTTCAACGACATGTTCAGCAGAGTACAAAATACCCAAACGGCTCAGGTCTGAGCCCACTATTCCCGGCTTACTGGGAAAGAGCTACTCAGAGGGGGTGTGAGCCAGGAATAGAAGGCTCAACAGAAGAGAGGCTCCACTTACTAGCCACTTAGGGGAAAATACCCTTTTATATTTCACTCAGGCAGGTACGAAAGGCTCACTTTTCGAGCCGCTCATCTTTTTAAGCCCGTAATTAATTCCTCAGACTAGGTACTTGAGCCAGTGGAAGAAGAAGGGCTTACCAGTACCGGCAGTCACCGAAATGGTTTGCGTAGCCAAGTTTCGTCTGTTGTCACGTACCCCAAGATCGTGTCGAGTCTGCTTCATTTTCGTGCAGCTGGGCGATTCTGCCACAAAGTCCAAAGATTGTGATACCACGTCTTGCTTCACGGCACAAGCGATAGTGGGGGACGCAGGGTGTGTAACTCTCTCTGGTAGGGGTGAGATTATCTACCCACCTGGCTTAACGAGCATCTTCCAGGAGACACGCTTGTCGTGCAATCACTCTGTCCCCGTTTGGAGGTGACCTCGTCGTAAACACCGGCATCTCAATCTGGACTCTCGCATCATGCGCGTCAAATTCTCGATCATGGTGTCGCCGATCAAGTCCACGTTGGAAACCTGGGTTCAGTCCATGTCAGCCTCTTGACCCCCAGCTCCATCAAACATCTTTCATCTTTATTTCAACGATACACCCCACACCGCTGATGCCGACCGGAGAACCGCAGAAGCCGCAATAACGCTATCGATCGTTTGAGAAGGACGCTGAAGTCTGGATGGTGTAGTTATCCTTGCCAACGAAAATGACCTCCTCACGACCAAGGCCTGCCTGCTGATGGAGTGTAATCTGTCGTAGGGCAGATGATATTTTAACAGTGGCAAGAGGCACTTCCATTTAGCTCTCTGGAGATATATCTATATGGCACCGTATCACACCACCGGTCAATTTCCACTGGCGAACTAAACTATCATTGGCCCAAGACTTATTCCTTTATTTTTCGCCTTTTCATTGCAGCATAGCCACCAGGCAAGGCCTCTCAGTCAGTCTCGCATTCCCCTCTCAGCGACCAAAGTCCCCCACATGTCTCGTCAACCGTTCTTTCGGTGAAGATGGCAAAGAAAAAGAAAGCACAACACCCACCTCGCCAAGGTCAGGAGTACGCCCACGCCGAAGCTGGCCCTTCTTACAAACCCCGATCGTCCCACATGTCAAGCAACCCCAACCCATCGTCTTCGAAGCCGAACAAGGGAAAGGAACGGCAGCCCGAACCCACACCAGGGGGCATAATCGATATGGGCTCTTGGAGCAACCCCAGAGATGGTCAGCCGATGATGGCAGGTGGGCAAGGTCCACCTGGCCAGTTTCCACTCCAATCACAAAAGAATATGCACCAACACTTCCCAAGCTGGCCGGAGCCTCTTGAAAACAAACAGCCCGAGGGCTTCTACCTCCAAGAAACATTTAAGAAACCCCATTTTGCCCAACAATATGAAGCCTGGTACGGCAAACACATGATCTCTCCAGAGATATACGGCGCCCAGATCTTTGTGGGCCCTCCTGTTTTGAACCCTGATGAGCAAGAGCCTCAATACGACGTAGATCCACACCGCGATCTTTATCAGTTACCTTCGTACGACTCTTCTGCAATTGATCAGAACAACCCCCATGACACACAGTGGTAGTTATTGCGAGGCAGGAGGTTATGGGTTATTTGTGCCGGTTAGTGTAGGGATTGGGGCTCTGGTAGCTACATTATGCAATACAGCCACATGCTTTTATTTGAGAAATGTGTTCCATGGTGAAGGGATAATGTGCCGTGATATTGATGACATGATGCTACCAGATGAGCATGTTGATGAATACGTATACATAATTTACTACTATTTCAATCATCTGAGCCTTTTATTTCTTAATCCGACCCTTTTCTGTCCTACATCCGAGACTTTCTTCATCTTAACCAAAGCCTTTTATCTTCTTGACCACACATTTCTTGCTTTTAATCTGTGCTTCTAACCGTTGTTTTTTGACAGACATCCACGCTTTTTATCCTAATAGTCCGAACGTCCTCTCTATCTATTCCAAGTATTTTATTCTCCAAATGGAAACCTTTTATTACCACCTTTCTTCTGAAACATAAAAACTACAAGACTTTTATTCCAATAATTCTCACGTCTTTTTACATTCAACCCTAGCTTTTCTTTAATCGGTAAAGTAGAGAATGAAATCTAAACCCACACTCCAATATTCAAAGTCTAAAATCTTGATTATATACACCTAGCTAGCTGCAGCGAAGAGTTGGCATGGTTGCCATGGGTGTGCACAAGGTAAAAGACCCACCAAAGCACTGAGCTTGGTGTCCAAGCGTAATAAAATGCCATGGCTTTGATCCCTCTTGCATTTCATATAGCGTACCATTCATCAAGGAATGAGTAGTCAGAACAAGTGAAAGGAATACGCTACAAAGCTGTACAAGTAGTAAAAGACTGTTGAACAAGTCGTGACCTATGTAACTGAACCTCTGCTACTACTAGAAAGTCAAAGACATGCCACTAGCAGCTGAGCCCTCTTCTAATGTGTTAGCTGTTTTAGCTCCATCCTCTGTCTTTTCTTTCCGCCGGCGATTCGTAAACCACTCCTTCGACTAACAACCAATAAGGAAGGCCGTGTATGCAATTACAATCAAACACGTCAAAGTAACCAAGAGAAAAGACAAGAAAACTGCAACAAAAAAAACCCAAATGCTACCTCCGATTGCCGTGTAGTTCCAGATGACATGCAGTGTGTGTATCCAGCCTCGATCCCTTTGCCGGGTGGTTATTCCCTGCCACTTGGTGACAAAAGTTCTCTATAAATTAACGAGAGTCTGGATAGGACCGCCGCATACTGTAGACGGTGTTTTGATCGGTATGTCCAAACTGAGCTTTCTGAGGCGGATCCGTCGCTTATTCGCCCTCGTATGTTGTGGCAAAGGGTTCTTCAGGGTAAGCAGACACAGGGTAAGGTCCTTGGTTGTAGCCAGAGGTGTTCATGGCCACCGCCTGGGCGTCGTACTCGGGTTGAGCTTCATACCCGGCTCGGGCTTCATACGCACCTTGACCATAGGATAATGCAGCAGGTGTGGTTGTGTAGTGTAATCCAGGAGTGGGCACCGGGGTCCGTAACAATGCTGATCCCGACGGTAGAGTGCGCCAGGGGAGAGCCCAGTCGGTCATATCTGAGGTTGTGTTCGCGCGATATTTGTCTTTCTTATATCCAATATGTTCCCTCTTTGGCGGTATCCTCTGTCCTGTAGAGTCCACGTCCCAAGTTTGGTCATCCGCCGTGTTGAATTTGTAATATGTGGCATATTGTTCCGCAGTTGGGTGGACGGGGCATTCAGTTCTTCCTCCTGTCATCATCGGCGCTCCCATTGTGGAAGTCTCCCAGGTTTGCTTGGGTGCCTCCTGGACTGGCTGTACTGATGAGGTGTCCCCAATCCTCTCGGGCGCCTGCAAGGCCGGCTGTGGCTTTGATAATGAGGTGCCATAGCTTTGCGGGGACATCTGCTGGACTCGCTGTGTTGATCTGACAGGCGTAGCATAGTGTCTCTGTCGCCTGGAGCTGTTTCCCGAGGTGAGATAAGAATACTCGTTGTAACCTTCGGTGCTGAAAGAGCCTGATCCGTAGCTGAGGGGAAAATGGTTATAGTCGTCGTCATAACTGTTACTTAGTTCCGCGCGCGTGAAGTCTTCGTCATCGTAGCGACTCGAACTCCCTTGACCGAGATATCCAGACATGCTGACTACAAAGTGGAGAGCAGATAAATGGAGGATGTTGGGCTGTGCGATGTGGCCAGGGGTGTGATGGTGGTAGGGCGTGAGTAAGGTAGTTGGGTGGTAAGAGTTCCATGACGAATGTTGGGCTCTTCCTGCAATTTATAGGTATCCAGGAAGGAACAGGACGCTTCTCACATGCCACATCTGGGCCACGCCTCGAGACACTTCGCTGGTCCACTAAACTGCCGCAGAGGTGCTTTTCATGACCGTAGCTGAAGTATCTTGACACAGGTTCCAGAACGTCGTCGAACCACTCTTCAAGTGATACAGCTTGACGAAGGCGGGGCTCGGGGCTGGTGGATAGAGACGATGAGCTCAGAGATCCATTGAAACAGAATCATGATGAGTTGAAGGGCGGTTTGGTTATATATCTGATATTGTGACGCACAAAGTAACGCCCTATTGTTTTAGGTATGGACAGACCTGAAACATTTTCATGATCATGGGAAGCCTACTATCGGAGGACTGGACGTCGAGAATAGCGGCAAGGCGATCGTGTTGCCACCCAGTTGCCCAACGCAGCCAGCTGCATCCCTTGGTCACCAGTCCACAAAATATCCGATGCCGTCCCCAATCGTACTCGAGGCCACCCCTGCGTGATCCTGGCCTACGTACTCCTTGAGGGTCACATCCCTCACCCTTCGGCTGGCCTGGATGCGGTAAAACAACTCCTGCGTCACCTCTGTCTGCTTGAACGACTGCCAGAGGGTCTTCCTCTCCTGGAATGCTTCCTCCGTCTCAGTGCGCCGCCGTGGGGGGAACTGTTCGGCCGACCCATAGGTGATAAACACAGCTGGCTTCTTTTCTATGGCCTCGGTTTCGTTCGCGCATGGCAACAGCACCGGTTGTTGGACACATCCTGTTCCCCAGCGCCGTGTGACTTCGTCGAGCAACAATCCATTGTTCCAGATCATCGTCGGCGTCGCGGCAATGTACGTGTCGAACAAGCCCGGGTAGGCAATCAGCGCATACACGACAAATATGCCACCAAAGGAATGACCGTAGAGAGCGTCGCGTGTAAATGTGACAGATGGGAAGATGGTGTGCTGCACCCACGGGCGGAGGGTCCCGTTGATGAAGGCGATGAAATCGTCAGCACCCGACAACGGCGGATCGCTCGCGGGGTCATCAGGTAGTGGCGGACGCAGGTCGACAAAACGCCGGGTGAGATCGTAGACGTGGTTGCTGAGCGGGTAACCAATGGTCACGACGATACTGTCTGGCTGGGCTGAATCGACTCCTTTGCGCCGCTTGAAGTTCTCAACTGCGGTGAGGCCATGGGCATTCCCGTCGGTGACGTACATGGTGAGAGCAGTCTTGTTGGTGACATCCCGCGACTGCCATTCGAAAGGCCAGGACACGCCAATCTGATAGGTTAGGTTCTTGGATTCGTTGGTGGCATTCCAAACAGCATAGTTGGGAAGGAAGGTGGCAGGGAATGGCGGGAATGCCGTGAAGGACCAGCCGCTCAGAGAAACCATTTTTCTAGCAAGTACTGCAAGACTTAGAGATCTGAGCATCCTGATTGCGTTTTAAGCAGCGGGCCACGGGACCTTTTGACCCAACAGTGTTTGTGCCTGCCGGGGCATTGCGGTCCCTTCACCAATCATGCCCTCGAGGTTCTGACGAATGGAAGTGCTGGTTGTTTGAAGGATTAATGACTTTCAGCTGAGGTTGTGCATATCAATATGCCACTTATGCACGTGCACTGCATTGTGTTCTGCATAATCACATGGAGTTCTGACCAGGATATAATGACGCCTATAACAGCGCATTGCTCCCATGTTGATCACAGTCTTTTGCAGACTACCTATATAAGGGAATAAACACATTCGTATATTGCCCTGTGTGGCTTGGCAACCCGCAAGCCACCAGCTCAGCATAGCTCAGGTAGGTATCTATTCTGCCTGCAGACCGTTACACAAGCCTGATCAGAGATTGGGCCTGTACGATGCGACCTGCAGCTCACCGATTTACCAAACCCGTCCCACTAGTAACCATTTAACCCTTCGTGAGACCAATTTGCAACCGCTCACATCCTTTATCTGCAAACCTTGATGTTTTTGGGTACCTGATCGGAGTCATCTTGAACTTCACCACACCTGCGGACGATTTTGCCGGTGATGAGTTCTCAAACAACCTCTTCAGTGATCTCGCACCCCTGCTCACCCTTTTTGGCGAGCAGGTCACAAAACAGTTCCTCAGCCTGAGTCTGGGGTGGGCTGATAATTTCCTTCTTGCCATGGGTCCTCTGGGAATCAGGACTATCATCGTCAGTGCCATCCGTGTCGGTGGGGTTAAAAAGCTCAAGGCAGTTGTTGGCAGGTGTGTTCGCGTTGAATGTTCAGATTCACTTTTTATACTGACTTTCATAAGGGCCCGTGAGAGCCGGTCAACGGCCGAGCTGGAACTGCTCTCATCTACTTCGGCAGACGTTTGCGAGCTGTGGAGTGGCCAGGAGATTGTCCGCCTCATTGGGAACCCTCAGATGAAATGGCTCATTCTCGACAAGTCCAATGGCAAACTTCACGACTTACAGTCCGCCTCCGAGGAAAGATTAATTAGACACGATCAAATTCTCGGTTATTCCGATGGTTCTGAAGTAACGTCCATTCTGAAAGACGCGGCACCGAACTTGGCTCTCAACGTCCGTCACGCCACAGCTTCCAGCAAAGAGTTGCGGTTTTGGGCAATCGTCGGAATAGGTTTACAAGCGACAGCTATCGTCATCCCCGGTCTTGCAACATATCGCTGGGCCTGGCTAAAGGCTTGGGCGCCTGTTGCGGGGTATGGCTATCCTTGCTTTCTTGTCGGCACACTGCTAGTGATTGTAGGTATTTTGGGATGCGGGCATGTCATAGAAGGTATTACCACGGAATACAGCTTCGAGCCTGCCCACAACTCAGATCTTCAGCCATTGGTACTGCAAAGATCTGTCACAGTGGCTGACCAACACTTTTCTTCATATGCTATTTTCTTTCCGTCTAGGATTCGGACATCTACTCTGGCAAGTGATCCGAAGGAGAGCTACTTCAGGTATGTTGGAACTGGCACTTGTTGATTCCTTCTTCAAGGTAATAACTGACTATGACCCCGGCATAGTGTACTTGCAGCTGCCTCAACTTTAACAGCACTAGTTGGGTTTGTCATTCAGTTTGTCGGCCTTCGCGCACTTCACTGGTCGGCCACTATCCTTCAGCTTGGAATAACTTTAGTCATGACAGGAGTGCGTGCTTGGGCTCGACGAGGCCTTGCTTTTGATCCAACCGCCACAACGATATTGGACGGCCACGAAAAGGCTTGGCTTGCTCTTCATCTTTGGGCAAAAAAGACCACGGGCGCTACCCAAAGCTCCACGACAGCATCGTATGTACGGACGTTCTTTGGAATTGAATTCAGACTGACTGAAGTACAGAGGCGAAGAAGTGGATATCACTCCGGCGGTTCAAGAGCAAGGTCCAGTTAAAGATGGATGGGATGAGGTTAGCAAGGTGACCAAACTATTCCACAACGAGTACCGCTCTTTCATATCACCCAGTGCCCGGCCAGACCTCCCAGAAGGCGAACAGACATTGCCTCAGTATGTTCCTCATTTGTTTTATCAAAATTGGAGCGTTTCAAAAAGCAATTCAAGATGAAGCCTTTTGGGAGCCTTACACAGGGCTCAACGGAACCTTTCTCGAGCTGGTCAGGGTAATGATGTATCAGTATAGTGATCGGGGAGTCCCTCGACTTCAGCCAGGTTTCCGATCCAGTACCCCGTCTATCCTGCCTCAACAACTTTATACGGCCCAACATCTTTTTGGCCCAGTGCACCACAAAGGCCTTCCCCGCGTCTGGGTTCACGAAAGAAATTACTTTGAGAATGAGCCGACCGGAAATGAGGCAATGAGCGGATATGCAACGATTTCGAACCTGATGCCGACCGCTGACGATATTGTCCCTCGGGCTACCACTTTCACTAACTTGGCGGAGCGTATTCTGGGGTACCTTGCAACCTCCAACCACGTGCGATGGAAGGGGTTCGGTACCTCTTTCACCTGGAGTTTTACTGTATGTGTCGGTAAACTATCGCTTTACCGGCAAGCCAGCAACACCTCGCGGGTTGTTAGTTTCAGACTAGAGGCCGAGGTCGACAACACGCTCGGTTATGCAACTACGGCTCATACAGACAAATGGAGTTTTCAACAGCCCAATCTTGTTCAGGGTTTCATTGCGATATGGCTTTTCACGTTGGCTCGCAGAAGAGCGGCGATACGAGATGTCATCTCTAACCCGTGGATCAAAGAACTAATGTTCCGTCATGAATACATTGGGCCTCTTCGCGAGGCCATAGGGCCGGAGTCAGAGCTTCGGTACTTGAGAATCATTGGTACACCCGGTGCACAGACAGATGCTGTGGAAAGATGGATAGGCGTTACCACCACTGGGATTAAAACCCCCAACGGCGGAACAATAACCCAGCATGGTTCTTGTTCACCCATATTCGGGCTATATCTATCTTCGGTCTCGTATGCTTACCAATCCCTCCACCGCGTTGGCCTAGCTATAGTGACTGACCTTATTCTTACAGAAGCTGCAGAACAGAGGGACCTCAGCCCCAGGCTGGTGAAGATGATAAAATACACCGTGGTTGGACTCCCGATGAGATTGGACGACACCTAGAACCTGAAGACGATGATATCGTCTTTGAACATCGCGCCGGTATTGATGTCTCCATGCGATGCGTGCAAGAATTAGTTTCACTATTCGTACTGGCCATTGCTTCAAATATTACGGTGGTCGGCGGGACGACAAGGTTCGATCAAGAAGCCGCGGATATGGAGTTGGAATTGCGACGGCCGCAGCGATCTTGGACAAACATTGTGTTCACCACTATTGCCAACGAAATTGTCGATGCCGGAATTGCACGCGATCTCACGGAAGCTTTTGTTCTTGTCATTCCGGCTTTTGCTTACCATAACCTGCTACCGCGGGAGGAAGGGGTTGATGTCAGCTTTGACTCGGATACTGGCATTGATGGAGGTACTGGTTACCCAGGACATCCCAACGCGGGCACCTCGTCATCTGTGGTTGCGCTTGCTTGAGAACCGGGAAGCTAGAGGTGTTTTAGTTCCTGTTTGGTTCTACCGCGCGTCAATGATTGAAGATTACGGTGTAAACTTTCTGACGACATCAATGTCGGTGTCTCTTCATAGGGACGAGACACAATTCTTTTAGATGGAGATCCCATGTCAGAAGTACCTTACCCTTGACTTGTGACCGACGAACTCCGAGCCTTGATATTGTGGTGTCACATATGCCTACTTCATGCAGCAGAAATGAGAAGACGGTGAGTCAATGACAATAATTATCTCCCGATGTGGCCAATCCAGTCCATTCTAATGCTGCACACGAAGCGGGCTTATGCAGGTTGGACGCCGCGATATTGGCCAACTGCGGCTCTGAGAGGGGCAAGACCAGGCAGAACGAGCTCAGGTTACTCCATTGCGTGAATTCTGACCGCACATAAGTTGGTAGCTACCCCCCACTTTTGACTTGTAAAAGCACCTGATTCCACCTGGGTTCGGTCATTCAGAAACACAAGCCCGGCAAACCATCACGATGGCCAGGTGTGCACCTTCTCGTGGCCAATCGAAGGCTGACGACTCGAACAGAGTCCAAGTCTTCCATTACGAGCCCGATACTTCTGATTCCTATTCGGATTCCTCCGACTACGTTGAACAAAATGCTCGTTCCCCCTCCTTTCTGTCTCGCGTGTTCAAACCGAAGAAGAAGTGGCAAGATGCCGCAGTTCAGGTTTACAAGCGTCACCAGGGCGACAACCTCTACATCCACAAAGTCCGTCTGCAAAGCCCACAGCTTAAGAAAGCCTTGAAAGGCCTTCTTGAGCGATATGGGTTGGTATACCGTGATGACAGTGTCATGGTTGAATCCCTCGCCCCGCATCGCGCCCTCTTCTTTGTGCGCCATCACGTTGCCGAGATTGCAAAGATGTCCAAAGACGACGAGACCCGCGCCCATTGCTCTTTGCTTAGCGGCATCATCCAGGAAATCTTCAAGGACAAATTCGAAGAGATTGAGACTCTCAACAAGGAGGAGAAGATCACTTTCGAACTCTTGTGGACTCTCTACCCAGAAGGGAGCATCTTCGGCACCCAGCTTGCCGATGAAGTCCCCCGTGCCTACAAGGTCAACAAGATCACTCTTACCAAGGAGAAGGTAGAGATCAAATGCGAGACAATCATGTTCAGCGGTTACTCTTTCCGACGATACTTTTGGAACGTCGGTATCGAGAGGTTCGATGGCGAGATTGACCGACTTCAGATACCAATCATACCGTATATCGACCTGGAATGCAATAGGGGGTTGCGTGATAGGCTGATTCAGCGTGGAAGGAAGGCATTGGACTTCCAGGTCCCAAGGTACATGGAGTATGACCCGGAGGCTTGCCGTCACGATGTGGTGGCTAGCCCGTGGGTTTGGAAAGGATCAGACCACAAACTGGTACGTCAATTGTTATGCTGGCACAACTCTTCTCTTTTACTAATTGTGCTTTTACAATGCAGGAGAAAGAAAAGGTTGTTGTTGACTTTTTCCTGGTGCGGAAGCGTGTCCCCTACCGCTTCGCCCATGAACTTCTTCCTGGGTACAATACCGGGACTCGCATGGGAGCCAAAAACTTCCGCAGAGCAACACCTGAAGAGATGGACCACAGCAGACGCGTGGTGATGAAGTCTGCTGACAACCTCCTGATTATGTCTCCTTATGTTTCAGGCTTTTCTCTTTCCAAGAGAACCTATGGTACGTTGAACCAGCTCCTAATCATTCACCGCCATGACGTTTCTAACATCCCTAGCCGACTTCGAGCTCGATGCGCTCAAGCCGATTGAATGCGACCGGAATGCGATGGAGAAGGTTATTTTCGACGATACCAAGAAGGCCATTCTCAAAACCCTGGTTGAGAACCAGAGGCTGACGGCCCAGAATCAGGATGGTCGTAAGCCACAATCACCTCATAAGTCCTTGATTTGCGGCTAACACGAGGGGCAAAATGAAGGCAACCGGGCCCTCGTAATCTCGATTTCCGGACCAAGCGGTACAGGCAAGACTCTGCTGGCTGAATCTGGTATGTATCCCTAGAACTGAGTTCTCCTCAATCGACCTAACCAGACCTCCGGGGCTAGTGGCGGCGTTTACTGGGCAGCCACTCTTGAAGGACTGGGACATTTTGAGAGATACATTTGAGGAGGCAAGAGATTGGGATGGCTGTATCTTAGTTGAGAAGCCATCATTGGGCCCTTTGCCAGCTCAGCTTGATGCAAATGGTAAGCAGCCTTCGTCTCTCATCGCATTACCCAACTCGCTTCTCATGGAAAATCGAAAAACTGATGGATTTGACCGGAACTTCAAGCCTTCGTCAAAGAGCTCGAAAATTTTAATGGTAAGTTTACCCAGCACCCCAAGCTTGGAAGCTCGTCAGATCTAACATGACGATTTCAATTTTGTAGGTATTGTCATTGTAACATCGCCAGACAGGCCATTTGTGTCCCCCGCCATAGCCTCCCGTGCGCAGCTTCATATCAACCTTCGCTATCCCAGTTTCTTCGAGCGAAAGCGTCTCTGGGAACTCTTCAATGACCAGCTCCCTAACGACGTTGGGAAACTGACCTCAAGTGAACTTGAGCTGTTGGCAGCTCATCCAACGAACGGTCATGCCATCAAGAACCTCCTTGATGTCTCCGCGGCATGGTACAGGTCGCTACATCGACCCATCAGCCTTGATATGATTGTCAAGCTCAGGGAACATACTGTTACTCCTGGTGGCGGTGGGCCGCTTCCACCGCCGCCACTTCCCCCCGGCATAGCCTGGCCATCTAGAGGCCCGGCTGTGCCTTCAGGAATGGGGGGAAGAGTTCGTGGTCCCCCGCTTGGACCAATCGGGACTGTCGTTTACACATCCCCGTCCAGCGAGTCAAAGAAGAAGGTTCGCAAATGCATACATGTCTCTGATGATGACAATGACAGCTAGTCGGAACAGAGCATCAGCACTCTCAGCTCCGATGATGACGACAAGGGTCTAGAATCTGACTCGGATACTTCGCGCGATTGAGCTGGGAAATACCAGCGCAGGTTTTGGGATTTTCTTGTCACGAATGAATGAACGGTCGGCTTGGTTTCTGCTGCGCTACACGAGGGTAGGTAACTTTACTCGAACCATTTTCGCAGCTTTCATATTCATGTTTCTATTTATGATGTAACGAAACACTCTCAGTAAGCTAGGTCAATTCAAGGAGTATGTGAGATTGGCTGTTCTATCGCAGTGAAGTAAATCATCTTGGTGGATTAAGAAGTGGTCTGACGATGTTCTGAAACCTGTGTCAAGATAGAGTACCTTAGTTTTAAAGCTGAGATTGAAGGTAAGAAGGGGTTGGATCAAGTTGATGAAAAACTTAGGGTAAAATACCAGGAAGCTTGGATAAGGGACACAAAAAGCTTAGATTAATAAAAGAAAAGGTTGAACGATTGAAAGAGTAATAATTTTCATATAATATAAGTAAAATATTAAGGGGTTGTGATAGGTGCGGTCACCGTGGCAGTCCAGAACAATGGGTGCAATGATGATAAATTCTGGTGGAAGATCTAGTGCAAAAAGAGAGCTATATGTATGCCTGCTTGCCAGTGCCGTGCCAGTACCCTGCCTCCAAGTGTCCTAACAGGTTGCTTTATACGTTATGATATTGAATCCGACTCCCGCCTTTGTCAAAGTATATCACTTACTTTCGCCCCTTCTGCCCCTGAATTGCATTTGCGAAGCGTGCTCAATCTACTATAATAAGTGTCATTTACCTGCGTGAACGTCAATCACATGACAGGGAGCTTGGCTCAGTTGGAAGAGCGCAGGTCTCATACAAATGTATGATCTGGATGTCTAACACCAGAGTTATCCTGAGGTCGTGAGTTCGAGCCTCACAGTTCCCACTTACTTTTACTGCCACTTGCCACAGCAAAGGTGTTTTGTTTTGCCTGCTACACCCCAAAAGGTTAAGAGTAATTTTTATTTCTTTGCTGTGCATGGTCTACACTTTGGAAACTCTCTATGTGACCCGACATAATCCGCAAGCAAGCAAGGAGTCACAGAACACCTAAGGAGCAAAGGCAACTGGAAAAATACACTTCATTTGCATAACGAAAGTCAGAATCTAAAACAGTGCAACGTCACCTCCTAAAAGAGCGACAATGAAGAAAGAAACAAGCTCAATCCTCCACCCCATCCCGGAAACCTTCCCTTATCCAACCCTAACCTTCCATACCCCTATTTCCTCCCCCCTTTCCCTTCTCTCCATTTCCAAATCTACTCCACCCCATCTACCTCTTAACACGATAGCTCCTAATCTTCCTCGCCGGAGTCAACCGGTGGTCTCCATTCCCATTGCGATAGCTCAACCCATCGCAGTTCTTGTTGACAAACAGCTCAAAGGTGTTGGGATCAGGGAGCAACGAAGTGTCCTTGTTGAACCTTGCCCTGTTGACGTTCAGGACAGGGGTAAAAGCAATATTCTTGCAGCCCGAGTTGGGATCACGGCCAGAGGCGGTCATCTTGCGGCCGTCGGAAGCAAAGAGCTCGAGTTTCCAGGCAGAAGCCAGGGAAAGGGGGGCGAGGATGAGGGTGGAGAGCTTCATTGTGGTGGATGTTTGGTATGGAAAGTGATTGTTCTTGTCTTTGGTGATAGAGAAGTGTAGTAGTGTGATTATGATGTGGCTGCTGAGGGTGAGGGGGAGGAAAGAAAAGACTCAGATACTCGAGGCCAACCTGATCCTTTATAGAACCTCATTCCTCCTCACTTTCAACCTGCTCTCAACTTCATCACTCCCCTCCCCTCGGCTTCTTCTCCCCGTTCTTACTCCCCTTCCTGTAATTGCCTCCCATACTAAATCACCCTAGCGGCCAATCCACCATCTCCTCGGTCAACGGTGGAATTCCGATGCCGTAATTCCTCTTCCAAAAACACACCACCAAGCAGAACCCGACATTCCAGTCCCCTCTCCTATCACCCAGAGCCTTGTCTCTAGCTCACCCCTTGCATAAGGCTGCGCCAGCCGACCCCATTAATAGAAGTAAGATCTGGGGTCCTCGCCCCATTTCCCCGGACCAACGCCTGCCGATCCAAGATCTTGTCTTACCAGAACCTTTGACATCGTGGCTCAGCAACCCACACCCCAATAATGCACAAGCAAACATGTCATCGCGGCTAGATTAAACCACCATATTCCCCAGCCCTTACACCCTCGGCGTTTCAAACAAAACAAACTCCAACCAAAACAAGGACCATCCTCCTATGCAACACCCCCAACACCAGCTTGGTACCGACGAGACAATAATAAAAGGCCACAGAAGGCCTAACTTTACGAGTAAGCGTAAACTCATTGGCCCCCAAGCCCCAGCATTCCAACCCTGCGCTAAATGCGAACCGACACACCACCATAATCATCGGCCTGGTATTTGTCCGCCAAGCCTCCTCTCTCAAAACAACCAAACCCTTCCCGTAGATCCTATGCACATGAAAAGATTGCAACGGAGGAAAAAACCAACTTCATAAGCAAATTATCTCTGACCATACTCAAAAAGACACAGCCATTCTTTCATCAACCATGGCACCATCACGTCTCTAGAACTGCATTGACACCTAGCTGAAGAAAACCAATCCACCCTTTCCCCTTTCAAACAACAAAGTTACACAAAACATCAAAATCATGGTCGAGAAACCCTGGCGATATACTGACCCGAAAATAAAATCAGATTCAAGGAAACCATAACCTACTAGCTTTGGCACCACCCTGACCCCAAAGCAGATAGCACATTGACCCACCATTCCCATTCCAATCATCCCTCTCTAAAGGCAAGACCAAGTAATCCAACCCCCCAAAGACCCAACCCTCACTCTCCGGCATGTCTCGAAAAAAAGAAAAGGGAAAGCCGCAGGTAACTAGGAAACGAAAATAGTCGGGTAATGGCTTCCGCCTGTCTAGGCGACACCGCCAGCAAAGCTCACCAATCTCCGGCTTCCCAACACCCTGTTCGCTGCAGAGGGCCTTCTTGGTGATTCGTCCTTACTTGGCCAGTTGATTCGGTGCCGTACCAGTTTGTCCAGTCTTAGCTGGAGTACCAGCATGCTTAACGACAGCTGGAACTTCGGGGACAGCCAGGGAACCACTGAGGGCTTTCTCAAGCATGCTCACCATGGAACCCGTCACTCTTGAGCTGCTCTTCCTACTCCACTCCCTCACCTTTGCCAGTATTGCTGGTTTCTGGAGCTGCAAGTGCTTCAAGGCAATGTAACCCCAGATTTGGCAATCGGCCGGGCTGGCAGTATTAGAGTATTGGGATGTAGAAGGGGAATTGCCCAGAGCCTGGAGCCAAGGCATGATGGCATGATAGACCGTATTGCATTCTATGTTGCGATCGTACGCTTCGCTGCCGGCGTGGTTGGGTACGATTTCGTAACCAGGTTCGTTATAGTATGGCCGCTCGACAAAGATCATGGCTGGTAGAATGAGCGGTTAGTTGGAGCTTGGTCGTCTAGGTTGAGCGGAATTACATACACTGTATAGAAACCAAAACCTGTAGGATTGTCGAAACGTTTGGCACCCATCCCTGTCCATTCCATGTCCCGATCAGTGACAGGCAAACTAACCGATCATAGAAAACGTTAGCAGCTTACTGGCTGTAAAGCGCGTGGCTAAAACATACCTTTTCCGTTTGCATACAAGTTTGGGTTGAATCTGACCTTGCCACCGCCTGTCGTCAGAAACTGCACCTTTGGTGGCGCCGTGGGAAAGTCCGAGCCACAAAGAATGTCAAAGAGGAAGATGCCATGCTCATAAGGCGTGTTCTTAGGCCCGATGATTAACACTTTGAGCATGTCTGGTCGTGACTCGCCGTAGCGGACATAGATGCCGTCGGGAAGGTCCGCGTGTAGCGATGAGATCTGCGCAAACAGCTTTCTCATCCGCTGGCCATTGGAGTTCACGACTTGGTTTTGAAAACCCGTGTAAAAGTTGGCCAACAAAAGATCATCCTTGATTCCCATCACACCATGTAACTTGTGGTAGTCGGTCATCTTAGCCGCTGCTGCCATCGATTCGAGTTCCTTGTTTTTGGACCGTGTGACGACAGTGCTCGTTGTAGAAGCTGACGCACGGGGACCCGAGCGAGCCTTGTCGTCTTCCGGTGCGGGTTTCAGATGATGAAGAACGTCTTGCAGGTCGCAGACTTGTCGCGCAATGCAGATTGCTTCGTCACCGCCATCCGCAGACCCAAAGCTCTTGGAACCATCCATGAAGACTCGGCAAACTACAGATAGTTTCTCCACTACCGTATAAACAGATTGTGCAGTTTCGGGTTTAATTTGGTTGCTTGATATAGCCTGCCTGGAAGGAGGCATTGAAGCCATTGAAGCCATTAGTAACTGTTGCGAGGGTGGGAAGTGGATCTGCTGGTGGAATATGCACGAGGCGGCGTCCCAGTTTCGCGCCAACCTGTGAACAAAGAGAAGGGCTGCCTTGATAATGCCAGCCCTCGCATCCATCTCGCCAATAGCAGCTGATCGCAAAATCTCGCAAGCGAGTCTCATCATGGGAGATGCATGGATCATGACCCGTAGGCCAGGTGTGGACTCAAACTCTTTCTTATCCACGGATGGAAGCACTTCTGCAAGTGTCAAGAAATATGAAACTGCATCTGCGGACTCGGGCGTTGGCTTGGAATTGTGGAACTGCTGAGGCTGCCCTTTGAAAGGATTGAAACTGTACGAGTCGTGTCCATAGCCAGTGCCCCTTGCAAAAGCTGTCTGCTGTTGAGGGGGCTGTTGAGGGGGCTGTAGCTTTTGCTGTTGCTTTGGCTGTTCTTTCGATGTAGGCGTAGAAATCTTCGTGGCTGTAGGTCCCTCGTAACCGCATAGTAAAGAGAAAATCACAAAGGCGCGCCCCTCGGGGCAACACCAGGACGCTCTTATGGCATCAGTTACTCGGACCGCGTTGGCCCTCTGTCGGGCCAACGATGTACCTCGAGTACCACAGGCCGAACAACCTTCACAGCCACAGTATCTGCATTTTGTAAAAGGGTGGATCATCCCTACTAGAGTCGTCAGTGTACCGCATTTGAAGCGTCAAAGTCTTGAGTGACGAAACGACTTGCCTGCTTTGAGCATGGACTTTGTCTTCTGAACAAGGACATCTGCTGTCATGTCATTGCTCTTGCCACATTGGCAGCACTTCCACCTGTGGTATTTCTCCCTGAACTCGGCCAGATGGCTCTGTGTCTCTTCCTCTGTCACAGGCGAGAAGATCTGGGGGCTCGACTCTGGCTGGTTTTTGTATTCGTGTTCCGCCTCTTGAAGAATGCGGGCTATGGCCTCGTCGTTCAAGACTTGACGCTGGTCGTCATCGTCGTATATCAGGCTGCTAGAGCTGCTGTCTGACTGGCTCGAGGAATTGCTGCGTAAAAACCGCGATGGAGGTGCGTCCAGGTCGATCGGATTGCCCCTCCTTGATCCTGGTGGGTCGGCCGACATGATGAAAGCTGTTAACCCGGTCAGTAACCAGAATGGTCGAAGATATCTTGAATCCCGGATCCGTTCCAAACGCCCCCTTAGCACAAACCACAATGTTTGCGATAACGTAACAATCAAGACATTCATGATAATGCCACTGATATTGCAGGGGGGTGCATTACAAAGTGGTCCTGATGGGATATTCATGGCGGAGAGAGCAGGTTTGACTTACGCATGGTTGGGTAGGCGAGAGTATTGCTGACCCCGCTGGGAGACGTGCTAGGAAGCTCGTTTGCTTTCGAAGAGCCCGCTGGTGACGTCGACGGCGCTGACAGAGAGGGGGGATACTGTACGGCTTTCTTGGTGGGTCCTAGCATTGTCCGGAGCTGCTTCGGGGGTTGGCTTGATGCATCATCTTCTGCGATGCGTCTTTTTGATGGCCGGAAGATGCTCTGAACCTTCTGCATCCTCATGCCCAGTCTCTCCTTAAAAGGCGGCATGGCAGATGGTTGAGAGCTGCCCGCGTGTGGAAACGCAGTGTCGAGAGTGTGGGGATCTGGGCTACCTAGGTATCCAGTACCCAACATAGGGTGAAGTCAAATGTCAGGCGTTGAAGTGGGATCCGGCGGTGCTTTGGGGAGAACGCAAGCGAAGTCTAAAAAAGAAGTTCGACGGCGCTCTAGACTGATGATTTCGTTTCTGCCAGTGTGACCTTGTTCTCTTTTGTTGCCTGCTTAAGTGACTGTGACGATATCCAGTAAGCAGCAAGCTCAAATCCACCCAGACAGGCGGACGGTGAATTTGATGGCTTGCGAGTTGCTCCGTAAAGAAGCTAGCCAAGGGAATGTGAAACCCGTGTTGACGGATTGTGGGGCATCCAAATCTTGAGGGCTTGGGGTGAGTATATTGAGGCGTTTCAGGCGTTTGTCGGGTGTCAATGAATGAAGGTGAGCTAGCTGCTATCACAATAGCTTGTTTTTATTCCCTCTGGAGAGCAGATGTTAATCACTTGTTGCGACGCTGCCGCCGGGGAAAGTCGACAATAGCCCCCAAATCCAGAGGAAGCAAACACCAAAGTTGCAAATAGTGAGCTCAGATGACGGCGACGTCGAGGTCCTGGGTGCAGCATCTGACCTGCCCGCTTTGCAGCCCGCAGTTTGCCCGAAGAGCCGTTGGCTTCCTATGGGTAGGCAACCTGTGTGACTGCACCTATCAAAGCTCCCAGCTGTGGCTGTCGGAGCCCGGGCCAACCGACAGGCAGCACCTGCCCGTGACTTGACTTCCGTTCCACCTCATTGACCAACCGATTAATGAAGGTGCCTTGTTGGCCTGAGCGGGTCAGGACAGCAAGCCAACGGCGGCATTGTATGAAAGAGCAGCCATCCAACATGGAAGGAACAATGCTAACACTCGTACGGCACGATGGCCTCATGCACTCGGCTCTTAGCTCCTTCCACAAAATGCAGCGGTGGCATTCTTCTCCCGTCTTTGCCGAGAGGATGAGTACATCCCCCCAAAGAACCTGGAACACACCATCACGAGTATCATGCTTTTGTTTGTACAAAGCAGCACTACCTCAACAGACCCGTACACAGCGCACACATTTTCTTTCGGCCCTGCCATGAAGCGGTGGCTCGCAGCCCTCGCACCATCGGCTCTCGCAGCAGCCCAAGATATCACAACCCCCTCCATACGAATTGAAACTCGAGTTCCCTTAAACTCAAGGCTCTGCAATGTATACGTCGAACACGTGCAACCTGTCAAAGGTGCTGTCGACTTCAGCTATGGCTCCTGCCAGCAGCTAACCCCACACGACTCCCACCACTTTATCGCGACCAGCACAGATGCCTCTCAGGACCGACTCGTTTGGACGCTACCCGAGGACATCTTTTCTGGCGGATGCATTTCGGCATGGAGCACCACCACAAATGTCTTGCTGGGCAGAAGCGAGGTGCAACACCTGGATCTCCACACGATGGCCCGAAGACGACATGCCCGCCTTGCCCGCCGCAGCAATGACCCCAACAGCATTTTGATGGACAATTCTACAGGTGTCAATGTTTGGGGACCATGGTTTGATGGTGTCGAGGTGCTCAAGAATGCCGAATGCAGCGCTATCGATTCAGCTGCAGCCAAGCAGAAAAGCATTGCCATTGTCGGCGCTGGCATGTCTGGTCTGATGGCGTACCTTTGCTTGACCCAACAGGGACTTACCAGTGTCAGCCTTATTGAGGGTGGAGATCGTCTCGGTGGTCGGGTTCAAACGGTGTACCTGAGCGGTGGCCCTTTCGATTACAGCTACCAAGAGATGGGTCCCATGCGAGTTCCCATGACGCTTACTGTTGCCAACCAGACGTACAACATGTCGGACCACCAACTCGTTTTCCAGCTGGTAGAGGAGATGAATATGCTCAATAAAGACGACGACGACCTTCATATTGACCTTATCGACTGGCTCGAGGCTGGTAGCCGTACACTTCCTCGTGATGGTGGATCAAACCGTGTGGGTGAGGTTGATGGGCAACAAGGGAGACCTGACAACCAAGGCGCTGTGGGCCAGCTGGGGATGTCTGTGGAGGAAATCTTTGACAAGGTCAACAAAGCTTTGCCGTGCGAGGACTTTTGTGTGGAGATGGCCAACAACATGTTTACTGCTCATCGCAAGTGGCTCGGTATGTCTCGTCTTTTTCATTTCCGTGGCTATTGTATTAATCAATGTTGCAGAAAAGGGACTGTTTGACCTTGCCGGAAACCAATGGAGCGAGTTTGCCTTCACGGCTGAGTACCTCAACAACAATGTCAATAATACTCATTTCGGATACTGGGGTAAAGGGGCTTCGTCGTTCTGGGACAAGGTATACCGGTCAAAATCTTTGTAGCCTGATTAGCCTGCTGACCTGGTTTCAGCTTTGCGAGGATTTGTATTTGAATACAACGACTTGGAAGACCATCGATGGAGGTACGGACTCTGGTGATTGCAGAAGTTCTGAGTCCAATGCTGATATATTGGGCACTTGCAGGCATATCACGACTTCCACAATCTTTCGGGCCTCTTGTTGAAGGCGCAATCACCATGAATCGGCGGATCGACCGGGTACAACCATCACTGGTCCAGCGCACGGTTACCTTGCAGTCCAAAAACAATGGCACCGGAGACATTGACAGCACGACACATGACTACGTTCTCTTTGCCGTTCCTTTTTCGGCCATGAGACACTAGGAGATCTCGGAGCTCAGCGAAATCATGATGGAAGCCATCTCGACTCTTCCATACACATCTGCATGCAAGGTGGCGCTGGAGTTTGAAACTCGGTTCTGGGAACACCTCGACCAGCCGATCTACGGATCATGCTATATTGCGGGACCAGATTACCCCGGCATCGGGTCCGTCTGTTATCCATCCTACAATATCAACGGCACTGGCCCAGGCGCCCTCCTCGGGTCCTATATTTCGAATCCAGAATGGACTGAGAAGTGGATGGCGATGAATGAAAACGAGCATGTTCAGTATGTTCTGGATGCCATGGTTGGAATTCACGGCAGTGTTGCCCAAAAGCAATACACTGGCAGATCCAGTCGGGTTTGTCAAGCTTTGGACCCCCTTGAGGGTGCCAGCTGGGCGGATCCTACTGTTGGGCAGCATCAGCTTTACTTGCCTGAGTATTTCAAGACACACAACAATGTGAGATTCTAGTATGAGGCATGTTGATGGCCGTGTACTGATGAGATGGAACAGATGATCTTCATTGGGGAGCACACCAGCTATACACATGCTTGGATTGCATCGGCTCTTGAGTCGGGTATTCGTGGGAGTGTTCAGCTTCTACTGGGTAAGTTGATATTGAGGAAGAGATGGCGGCGGCAGTTGACTAATTTTGTGACAGAGTTGGGGCTTGTCGACGAGGCAAAGGCTACTGTGGAAAAATGGATGGCGAGGTGGGTTGAAGTGGTGAGTGAAGTTTTGTATCGAGCAAATGTCGATTTGTGCTAACGCATGAATAGTAAGGAGTGTGTTGTGGATTACGGTATTGAAAAGAAAAGGAGGTGATTGTTACATAAGCAGTAGTTGTTGAATCTATAGGTGCAGCAGCTTCAAAAATCAGGGGAAACACATTCTTTTATTCAAATTTCTCAGCTGGGCCAATTTGTATTGATGCACACCAATGCAGTTAAGAGTTGGTTTAGATGCAAGTCTGACGCAGAGATGAGACTCCGTCGCCCTGCATAACAAGGAGATTTGAACGGTGCGGTACCTACAGTAGTGGTGTAGCATTGCTGCGTGTCAGAGAATCAAGCGTTGTTGTTCCACCCTAGCATGGAGCGGCTAGGGTAGGTATAATAAATGTCCGAGATAAGGGGGTGTGATGAGGCGGGCATGGGGGTTAGCTTGGGGGAAAGTTTGGTGCGGGTGGCACGTTCTGGACAGGATAACTGGCACTGTGAAAGCAGGCAAATTATGCCTCAAAAGATAAATAGTCGATAGTCTTCAGATGGTAATCACTAGTCTTTTAAAGATAGTTGATGGGCCTTTAAAGATATTTGCAAGGCCTATTGACTTTCTTTCGTGGCATGGTTCCCCATGTAATAAGGGGCTAACTTACCTGGTAGTCTTGCTGTGCCAATCAATTGTGGTGAGGGTGTGGGCGGTTAGGTGCCGCTGGTGATGAGGGTGGTGTTGCATGGGTGGTGGGTTTCTAGAAGGGTTCTCTTGAGTTGGAGGTGGTGAAACTCATGTTTTGTGGGATGTTGCATTCATGGCGCGATGCGCATGATGTTGGCAAGGAAGACTACTGCAACTAAAAGATGACAGAGATCACGATGTTGGTTGCCGCTGTGGGCTACTGCTGCTAGGCAACTGCGCTCTGAATGTATTTCAGGAGGTGGATGGTAGTTTGAATAAGGGGGTGATTTTCATACAATGTGGAGATCATGATGAGGGTATTGTCGAGGTATCGAATTTCATGTCTTGCGGCATCGAATTACTCGGGTTTATCAGTGCGGGAACAGGGAGCTGGGGATCGGCACGGGGGAGCTGGGTCTGGTTATTGTACGGTGTGGATGAGCGGAGTTAAATGGCGGTGGTTCTCATTTGAGTTGGTGATGAAGAGAGTCTCTTGGATATGGGACAAGATAATGTTGTGAGGGGTTGAAACTTTGCCGGGGTGAGAGACATCAGATGTGGGATGTGGCACCGCAGGCATATGAAGAAGTCACATCATCACACCCTCTCACACTGTGTTGGTTCTATCTCAAACCTGAGGAGGTATTGCATTGCGCGATGAGACACAAGGCCGCAGGAACGAAACGATCTATATGTATTTGGGAATATGCCTGTCTTAAGCCTTTTTCCTCTTCAAGACAGCCTCAGATCCTGGTCCCTGAGAACCGCAGTGTTGGAACCACCTTCCTCTTTGGGGGCTTCTTCTATGCAGCTTGGGGGACGATAGATTAAATTTGACACGGTGCATGCTGAAGAATAGTCCCGACTCTATGGTTGAAGGCTACGGCTACGGGAGGAAATGGCACAGCAGCGGAGGTGAAGAGTCAAAGCACATGATCCCATATGGCTGGTGGATGGCTGATCAGGTTGGGAAAATCGTTATCAGTTCAAGTTGTCGTGTCTGGAGCCCCAGAAAATAAGCTTCTGCCAAGGCGGACAGAGTGGAGGACGCTAGGCTTTGCTGGGGACAGCCCTGTGGGGGTCTGGAGTGTGATCTCTTCTTGCCCAGAGAAAGCCGAGACTGAACAAAGCAGGGAAGGGTATCCGGCAAGATAAGAAATTCTGTTCTGGGTGGTGGTTATAAAAAGAAGGATTCAACTTGCATATGAAGACCATCATCGAGTCTGGAGTGTGCTGCTCATGAAGTTGCCGCTCAACTGAGAGACACACTGGCCAAGCGGGGCAACAAGTGCACTGGCAGGTTACACAAGCAGGCTGTTCGTGATCCCGTCTTACCGCAGTTTTCCATCTGCTGGTGGACCTGTTGCCAAAAGTCGTCCAGCATTCGAAACGCATCTCTTCAGGCACTTCCAAAGTCCACAAAACAACCTGTCAGATCAGGGCATGCTATCTCAGGAAGGAGTTGCGCCAAACCCGATAGGGCGGTTACCATCTTCTCAGCCAAGGCGGGCCTTTGAAGCAGGACATTTGCCAAGAGATAAGAAACTGGCCAATCACACAACACCGTTTCCCCGTGTAATCACGGGCTTGCTTGCTTCAACCCATCTTGCTCGCTAAACCAGACCTCAGAGTGGTTGCATCGGTTGGGTTTTCATCCAGAATAAAGCACATGAATGACTTGTCGCCACGGATCCTCGGCTCCCAGGCACTGCTTCTATTGAAAGGCTGCAGGTCTTGGTTCTGTCTCTTTCTTGTTTGTCTGTCAGACGGGCAGAATATCGAGAGAGAATCCGCCTGCGGGGCGCCACGAGGGAGCCAAAGAAAGGCGGACGCATGGTTGATCATAGCGCTTGGTTCCTGGTGGAGCTGATAAGGATAAGCAAAGAGATGGCTGATTTCTGTTTCTCTTTCTAGTCGTGTGAAAATTCTTTTGTAATCCATATCAACACGGTCAAGATACACCGCTTTACGGGATGGGTTCAAAGGCCAATAGTTTAGCCTCTTATCTCTGGAATGGTTTTCTTGCTAAACAACAAACAAACGAGGTAAAGACAGCGCATCGGTCCATCCTCTATTCTCGATTTGTTCTAGAGGCCGGTACAAGTGATGTCGGAATGGCGGTTTCGGGCGTTTGTGGCGTCCAGTTTAGCCTCTGCCCTTACCCGTTGCCCGAGGAAGGCACATACATCACGGACTGCGCTCTCCGTTGGGCTGACTTGGGTGAGGTTCACGGTAGAATATGTGTCTGGTACCAGTCCATGCACACGAAAATTGGCCTACACGATCGAGCCACTCAGTCGATCGAGTTGGCGAGAAATGTCACCTCCACGGTCGAATATACAGGGAAACACGCAGAGCCAGCCAGTCACTGCATGCAACCCTGCATCGGATCCACGCCTTGCAGTGACATGAGTGACTGCAGGCGGGAACGAGAGGCACAACCTGGGGAAGCGACCAATGATCAACAGGGTCCCAAAGACTGCCTGGCGTCCAAAAGTGTGGAATCCAATATCAAAATGGAAATTTGTAGACGCTCTCTTTCAGCTACATACACCTTCCCAAGAGAGGCCAAAAAATCATCATGGTAAAGATCAGCTGCAAAACGACAGCCTCACACCGAGTTTCATCAGGTGAGGTTGACGCTGTGAAACCCAAAATGGTGGAGTGAGAAGACATCATTGGCCCGTGTGTCCCAGCCCCACTCGATTTGGCAACCTCCTTCTTCCCCTCCATCAACCTTTCCGGCAAACCTGCCAGTGTCCGACCTCGCGATGCGGTAAACACCTTCACTTTCATGAGCCGAAAGAGACGAACCTAGCCCAACCACTTGGATTCATGCCATCATGATCGATAAGGTATACTAGTTTATTCTCGGTCTCTCCACCTTCGTACCGACTCCTCCACTTGACAGATCCGGCCTGACGATTTTGGGGGGGGGAAAGACACGATGCCAAGGCCCTACCCAGCGGGAAGCGTGCTGCTCGCCCGGATCAACACGGGACTCGGGAGTGGCAGGGATGCAGAGGACAAGACAGACCCCCCACCAAACCGCTGAGAACGCCCAGCTCCTTATCAGTGAGACCCACCAATCCATTGAGCATGCAGCACCTTGGCGAGCAGAGCAGTCCTCCAGGAAGGGAATGGAGGCACTTCTGAGGGTGATAATGACGAGGATGGTCTTATCGCGGGACCTGCAAGGCTTCTTTGAGTCGGGAACCCCAGCTCGGCTCGGCTGTGATGGATGGGTGGTACCTACGACTCGAGAGTTGCAGTGTATTTTATTACCCTAGCCATCCCGCATGATCCAGGACTGAATCTTTCCTCTTCACTCTGCAGCCTGCCTTTCAACAAAGACCAGGAGCACCGGTCCTGGCCTCAGAGGGACAGACTCTCTACTTCGACTCCTCGACAAGTCTTTCACCATGTCGTCCTACAAAGTTTCCGAGTACGCCGGCCCAACGGAGATGGCCCACGAGGGCGTCAACCCCCTCTTGGAAGACATCAATGCCCCCTATTCGGCCGGTGATTTCGCCTGGATCATGACCTGCGCTGGTCTTGTACTGCTCATGGTCCCCGGTGTTGGTTTTTTCTACAGTGGTCTTGCCCGCCGCAAGTCTGCTCTGGCTTTGATTTGGCTGTCTTTGATGTCCATCGCCGTTGTGGGATTCCAATGGTTCTTCTGGGGTTACTCCCTGACCTTCACCCACAACACCGACGCCAGCCCCTTCATTGGCGATCTTTCCAACTTTGGTCTTATGAAGGTCCTCGGTCAGCCCAGTGTTGGCAGCTCCAAGATCCCCGATGTCCTGTTCTGCCTCTACCAGGGCATGTTCGCTGCTATCACGTTCGTATCCTTCTTGGTCACCCTCCAGGTCCAGATCTTGCTAACTTGGTTTCCAGTCCGGCCCTCGCTATCGGTGCCGCTGCTGACCGTGGCCGCATGCTCCCGGCCATCGTCTTCATCTTTATCTGGGCCACCATCGTCTACGACCCGATTGCCTACTGGACCTGGAACCCCAACGGCTGGTCCTTTGTCATGGGCGGTCTCGATTTCGCCGGTGGTACCCCCGTGCACATCAGCTCCGGCGCTGCCGCTCTCGCCTACTCTTTGATGCTCGGAAAGCGTACCGGCTACAACAAGGTCAACGGCCTCCCTTACCGCCCCCACAACGTCACCCACGTTGTTCTCGGCACAGTTTTCCTCTGGGTTGGCTGGTTCGGCTTCAACGGTGGTTCCGCCCTCGCTGCCAACACCCGCGCTGTCATGGCCTGCCTCGTCACTCAGATCTCTGCCTGCGTCGGTGGCTTCACCTGGTGCTTGCTTGATTACCGCCTCGAGAAGAAGTGGTCAACCGTTGGTTTCTGCTCTGGTGTCATTGCCGGTCTCGTCGCCATCACCCCCGCTGCTGGTTATGTTCCCCCCTGGTCGGCTGTCATCTTCGGTGTCTGCGGCGGTATCATCTGCAACTTTGCCACCAAGCTCAAGTTCCTGATCGGTATTGACGAGCCCCTTGATGTGTTCGCTGAGCACGGTGTTGGTGGTATTGTTGGCAACCTCCTCACTGGTATCTTTGCCGCGTAAGTCCCTTCCCCCGCTCCTCATTTTCAACATAAACTAACGCCCCCCTCCAGTGACTACATCGCCGCTCTTGACGGCGCCACCGCCATTGACGGTGGCTGGGTCAACCAGAATTACATCCAGCTCGGCTACCAACTCGCCGATTCTGTCGCTGGTTTTGCCTACTCCTTTGTCATGACCTGCCTCATCTGCTTCGTCCTGAACCTCATCCCTGGCCTGTCTCTCCGTGTCAGCCCCGAGGTTGAGGAGATCGGTCTTGACGATGCTGAGCTGGGCGAGTTCGCGTATGATTATGTTGAGCTCAGCAGACACGTCAACGACGTTCTTGTTGGTGGCAGTGCCGCGGGCAGTGTCAAGGAGTCGAACGAGGCCCCTACCGAAAAGGTTTAAGCGTTCTCGTGAGCAAAACCAAGTGTGACAAATTCAATAGACATTGGCATGACTGGATCGTGCAACAAGGGGGTGTATAGTGGTGAGGTGGCGGCTCAATGGGAAGAGGGGCCTGTAATTTCATAGGGGATGGGCGAGGGATGTGATGGATGGAATGATGATGAGGATGATGTGAAATATGGGATGTATTTTGGTTTGTTGGTGGGAAACTGTCCGAAACATGATACCTCTTTCTTTTGGATATACTCAGCGAGCGAAGGAGATACCAAGTTTATAATCTTTGAGATATATACCCGATACATATCACCATGCAGCGCCGCTTGACTTTCTCTTTGTGCATAATATCTCCAGGAGGAAAATATGGCTTTCTCTATGGTCCAGATGAACAACAAGCTCCATCTTGAAAGAGATATAACTAACAATGCCTGCCCTTTGACAGGCCGATCAGTAAGGAACACCTTAAATTTCTGTACACCTCCTACCAAGTCTCTCCCGATTGATTTTTTTAACCGCCGGCTTTCATGTACATGCCCAGATATATGAACAGCTTCCCCCCCTCATTGCACCTTCTAGTAAAATGATTCTACCATATGTTTTCAACCTCCTTTACAGAGCAGCAGCAACCCCAGCAGCAGCAACCACAACAGCAACGACATACCCATTCTCCCTGGCAGCACCAGCAGTAGAAGCCGTCGTGCTAGTAACACCATCATCACCACCATCACCACCACCAGGCTGAACAGCCCCAAGTCCCAGACTAGTAACCTCCGCCCCCGAAGGCGCAGTCTTCAAACTATGCATCAACGAGAACCCCTCACTGCACTGTCGCTGATTGGTAGCCACAGCCAAAACCGCCTGCCCCATCGCCCCGTTGTAAACGACAGTCTTGCACTCCTCCACCGCGGACTCCAGCGCACTGCCCGCATGTCGAGCCCACGAGGACCAGTTCAGCTTGTACGTTTCGTGATCGGCGGTTACAGAGGCAGGGACTGTCTGTCCGACCCAGCGGGATGTCTGCCATTGCGAGCAGAGGGTGACGATGTCGGCCGAGTTGATGGGGGTGTGCCCCGCGGCGGGGGAGGATGTGGCTAGGTTGGCGGTGACCCAGACGGAGAAGGAGGATTCAAAGTAGTCTCTCAGGGGCTGGCCGTAGGGAGGGGTGGGTTGGGCGTTGAGGATAGATTTGACTTCGTCGATGCAGGCGTCGCCCCAGGGGGCGTCAGAGAAATCGGGGGGAACCCAGGTGCTGGTGATGATGGCTATGGTGGAGTCGGCTACGCTGCTGGGGAGGGGAGTCCTGATGGGTGTTGGAGTGTCGGTTGTGGTGATGGGTTCTGTGGTGTCCTGGGCCAGGGCGAAAGGCGATGGCACCGACGAGGGGAAGAGCTTTGGTGAGATGTATTTTGGAGGTGAATGATCGTCAATCGAAGTGAAGATGTGTGAATGATGGTGATGCAAATTGGCATGGCGCTCAAGGAAATTGGTTCTTTTGTATACGAGTCAACCCGTCACTGTCTTCTCCAAGTCTGTGGCTATGCACACATGCAGGGGCCAAGTGTAAGGAGAGACATGGTGTGAATGCCATAGTAACGGTAATGGGTTCAAATAAATTCGAAGGAATCCGTGGCAACATCCCATGGTTCCGTTCAGCTCCTCAGGCATCCTCAAAAATGCTTGTCCACCAGCTGGGGCCATAGTTGAGGAGTATGGTAAAAGGTAAGGTGCTTGGCTGCTCATTCCTTCACAGTTGACTGCTCCTTCCCTCATTATGAGTGGACCGCTCCTTCCCTCATTATGAGTGGACCGCTCCTTCCCTCATTATGAGTGGACCGCTCCTTCCTCTGACTTGAACCAGTGCCTGCCTGGGAAATTCAGGCCATGGGCCGCCCACTGACTGCTTATTACCATTGGGAGTATTTAATATATAACACCAGTACGAGCCTCCTTTTACGATAATGACAAACCTTCTTGGGTATTCAGGACGTCCCATGTGACGTGATATGATCTTTAGAAGCAGGAAAGAGCTCAAGTAACACAGAAGTATCGCCTCAATATGTGACTAACCCATTTATAGGCTATACTTTAGCTTTCATGGTTGCCAGTCAGGGAGCCAAATCCGAGATTTCTGATGCCGGGCAGACAGCAAAGTAGCAAAGTAAAGGAGGAAGATGGCTTGATCTTGTGTGCTGCTTGGGATGTGGCCCCCTATCTGTCGGAGGACTCATGTATAAGCCGACCAGAATAACAACTCATACCCTCACCCAACAAAGTATCTACCGAGAAACAGAGGAGGGCATCGAACACAGGAGAGCATTGTCAAGCCTTTATCATCAGCCTTCACACATGTCACCCTCGCCAGCCGCCTGAGCTCAAAGCCTACCCCCAACAGTCACCCGGACATCCGTTTAAACTTCCACCACATCACCACCGCACCGCCGCTACAACGCCATCACCCAGCACATTTCACCACAAACCCACCACAACCACACAATCCACCCCATATAACCGCCCTTTCCGCAACAACCAGCACCCGAACCATTCACTCATTCAACCCAGCCCAGTCAGGTTGGCCCCCTGTCTGGTCAGTTTGGATGAGGAGTAGGTTCAAGGGAGCTCGGTACACCCTCTCGGCTGGCCACCGAGAGACTGTGTGTTCGATCCCTCGAAGTAAAGAACCCCCTTTGAGGGGCTTTTCGTAGCCAGAATCACCTCCGCTCCCACCTCGTGGAGGCTTTCCCCCAGTGTGAGGCCTCCCACAGTCTCCCACAGTCTCTCGCAGTGTTCCAGTATGAGACCGGGTTGGAGTCTAAGCCCTCCGGGTTAGGAGGGTCGTGAGTTGACTGGTGAGCTTTTTTGACGTTTTTGTGGCCTGTGAGGTTCTTTTTGGTTCAGATTACAACGAAACCACTGAGCACGAGAGGGTTATGTAGAGTCTGGGGATGCTCTCACTTGTCGAACCTAGTATTTGATCTTTATACCTGCAGAAATCTTATGCGGAACACTTGCATTGAGATGACAGATGAAATGGCTGACAGAGACACATTGTTTTGCTGACTGCATACTAGTGTCAGTGGCACCTTTTTCCACTTGTCTAGACCGTTCATCGTAGATCGTATGGATTTTACATGGTGCCTTGAACCAAGCAAGGCTTTTCAGCCCACGGTGCTGCCGCCATGCCTCCATCGTCCTCAATCTCACCACCAAGCATTACAACCAAGCAGGCAGAAACTTGCTTCCGAGGAAGACGCCATTCCTTTTCTTTTACGAGATGTTCTTATAAGCTTCACCATGTCACGAGAGGAAGTTAAATTGCATCTTCAAGACCCTCATCCCCGCTTTGCCATCCCCCTGGTGCAATAACTTGGCTCTCAAAACCCCGGGAGTTGGTAAGACTGTATTCTCAGTCAGCAGGAGGCCTGAAAGGCAAGAGGGCAGCAGTCGAATTAGAGATTACCACCACCTAGTTCAAAACTCGATCCCAGAAAGTCATCTCCAGTATTCACTGTCATGCTCGTTTTAGTGGTGTATATCCCAAAATATGTTGGTCTAGAGATCCCATATCTACAAACCCACACCGATCCGCAACCCTTTTACTCTTGTGTGCACAAGTCATAGCCCAACGCCAATGCCCATGCAAATCCCTTTCCCCATTCCAATGCCCAGCACCAAACTCCTAAATATAACCATGCCTCAAATCACAACGCCCCACCAAACCTTCCAAAGGACGAATCCTCCTCCTTCTTCACCTTCGTTCCCCCAAAGGGCTCCTCCTTTTTCACCATCGGTCCCCCAAACGGATCCTCCTTTTTCACCATCGGTCCCCCAAACGGATCCTCCTCCTTCTTCACCGTCATCTTCCTCTTCTTGGCACTATGCCCCAAATCACCCCCAAAAATATCCCCATCCTCCTCCTTCTTCACCTTCTTCCCACCCCCAAGATCATCTTCATCATCCGAGTCCATCTTCTTCGCCGCCTGTTCCCTCCTCACCCTCTGCAGCTCCACCAAATTCCACCGTTCCGGGTCCTTGCACTTGAGAAGCTTCTTCCGCAGGGGCGTGATCTGAGTCTTGATGACTTGTTTCTATCACACAATGTTAGCATTCCCTTCACAACAGAAGAAAGAAAAGAAGAAAAAAGAAACAAACATTAAGCCAGTGATCCTTCCTCTCAGGCAACTCCCTACTCAACATATCCCTACACCCCTCAATAGCCCCCAGCACCTTATCCCTAATCTGACTCCCAATCACCCTCGCCTTTTCCTCATTTCCCTTGTTGTTATCACCCCCTCCCCCCCCGGGGGTATCATTCCCCTCCGCCGCCACAAAATGAAACGTCTCCTGAATCAACCTCTCCGCCAACCCCCTATCCGCCAAACTCAACGCAGCAAGCATAATCTGGCTCGGCGTGTAATGAAAGTACGCATCCGTCATCAACGGACTAAACTGCAGCACCTTCCTCGCCTTCGCCTCCGCCTCATCCAACCTCTTCAAGTCCTTCTGCATATCCGGCAAACTCGCCAATTCCATCATCGCCCCCCGAAGCGCACGATAAGGGTGCTTAACATCAAACGCGAACCTCAACCCCTGACACAGAAGAAACTCCCCCGCGAGGATCTCCTCGGCGGATTTATTGAAGATTTTAGTATACTCCGCCAGATTGACATGTCCCGTGTCGACCTTGCACGCAAAAAACAGCGCGACAAAAAACATTTCCGCCGGCGGGTACGTCATGATGCTGTTTGTGATGTAGAACCTCTTTAGGAACATGGCGGCCGTGGCTTTGATCTCGTCCGCGTAGTGGAGGGCTTCCGACGCGCGGAGGATTTCCGAGGTGTAGTACCCCACCAGCGTGAGCTCCTCTGCTGGAGTCAAAAACTCCGGTAGGGCCGGTGTGCTGTTTCCGTCTGGGTCGGGGGTGTTGGCGTTGGAGGTTGGGGCCGAGAGGTCCTGCTTTGATGTCGAGACGGGGAGTGGGTGGGAAAGTAAACGCTCGGAAATCCTCGCGCGCGCGGCGGCGTTGGTCTTTTCGCGGAGGGCGCTGAGCTGGGTTGGGGAGAAGGACCAGAGACGGTATTGCGAGGAGTCACGGTAGCGCGCGTCTTCGGTTGCCATGATGGGCAGTCAGAGCCGTCTTGACGGATCGCAAGCTCGTGGATATGTTCGACTGTTTTAGTGTTTGGTTGGTCGATCGCTCGATTCGGGATTTTCAGGTGGGAAGTTGAAGCTTTCTGATTGCTTAGTAAAGCGCCATTTACAAACTCGCGAAACGTGGGAGACCGCTGCCACGACACAAAGGCGCGAACGTTGTCGTTGACGTCCAGGTCGTTCCTGCTGCTGGCAAAAGTCAAGGTGAGCTTCGGTCCCCTTGGCGGTCAAATGCTCTGGCGGGGCGCTCACCTCGGTGAAAATGCCCCACATCAGATCTTGGCTTTGCAGGGGCCAACGCAACGCTGTGGCGGGTCTGGCCGTTACCCCTGTCCATTTCCAACCTCACTCCAACCTCTCCGATTTCATCACCCAAAAGCAACAACACAATCACCCATGTCATCAGTGTCATCAGTGTCATCAATGTCATTTCATAGCTCTCTAACTATACTCTGAAGGCCCTTCAGGATTGTACCGAGCCTGCCTTTCTACAATAGCTTTTAGGATCCCTAAACTGATAACGCCTTCTCAACTTTGCGGATCCAGCCCACGAAAAACCAACCAAGAAGAATGCGACACCAGACGCCAACCAGACTCGTTCCTTGACCGATATTTCCTGCCGCTATAAAATCCACATAACACGTATCCCACAATGCATCATTAAGTTCCCGGGGCTGAGAGAGCCCATTTTCACCGCCTCATAACCACACGCATCATGTCGCGTCACCCTACCCGGAACATCTAGTAACCAACCTCCCGTCTCGCTGGTACTGGAGGAGCAGGCTTCTTGGATCTGCTCGGAGGAGGCGGCGGTGGAGCCTTCTTCACGACAGGATAACTAGACGTGCGTGTAAGACTCGCGCTCCCTACACTGGTGGCGGGACTTGAGCTACGGCCCCAATCCGGGCTTCCCGTATCGCTCGTGTCGTCATCCCGGTCACCAAACACATCGTCCTTGGTGGTCACGATCTTGTTAACAGGGCGCAACTGGCCACGCAAGTTGCTGACGTTGGGGATGTTTTGGTTGACGCCGTACACCGAGCTTGGAGTGCTGGCGCCGGATATCCGACCTCCGCCGATACGCTCCCGCTCCAGACTCGCACCGCCCTGGAAAGTACTAGCTCTGCTGATGGTGGGGCGAACCGTACCGTCTTGCTGATTTTGAGGTTGAACTGGAAGGCCGATACGTCCAGTACGAGACGCAGGCATGCGGACAGGTGGTGCGCTCGATTCGGTCTCGTCGGACTCGTAGATCTTCTGGCTGCTCACCCGAGGAGCACGCTCAGAGAAGCTCTGCGCCGTATTCGACCTGGCACGGCCGGTTGTTGGGCGCCGTTCGATACTGCCATATGTGCTCATGCCTCCGGGTGCCGGTGCTCCTGGCCAGTTTTGGCGAACACGTCTGAGTTCCTCGGCACACCGCTCATGGTAGTCGAGCTCGGCGTCCAAGAACTGCGTCAAATCCCGTACGCTGTCGGCTTCAGCATCCCGAATGTCCTGCATACGGCGCCCAACGTCCTCGGAAGATTCCTCGTATTTGGCCTTGGCGGCGCGAAGCTCGTCGTCGATTCTGAAGTCATCTCGCTTGGCCTTCTGGGACTTGGAGATGCTGGCGTCATACGCAAGGCGGCGGTTCTCGAGCTTCTTGCGGGCAGCCTGTGCAAAAACAATTGGTTAGACACAGGTTCATGGGGAAGCAAGCGGTAGTTGTGTACGAACCTGATACTCCTTCATCATAGCCAGCGACCTCTCCAGCGACTCCAGCCAGGTTGTTGTGGCCTCCCCAACATAAGCCTCCTGGATTGCGGAAACCCTCTCGTTGGCCCGACCCATCGTTATGAGGCAGTTGCCAAAGTCGGAGTCTGGTTGGAACTCCTCGCCGTGTGCAACCATTGTGCGGCCCAGATAGGCAGCTGGGAGTCCCTTCTCTCTGTCTTCCGCAGCCTCGACACGGCGGCCAACCCATTTGACGTATTGATTCATTGACCTTTGGAGGCGTTCCATGCCTGTGTCCTGTTAGTACGAGAAGCTCTCTTCGGAGTGTGATGGGAAACCTCACCCTCAAAACGAAGAGCCATCTCCATTTCGAGCTGCTTGAAGTCATCAGACATGGTAGTCTTTGCTTCACTGCCCATCTTCTCGCCGGCCCATTGGAAGGCGCGGTCGAACTTCTTGCCAATATTCATGATGAGGGTCTGGTGTGTACGTTGTAGATGGCGGTATAGGTGAGTATGTGCAGATGAGGAAAAAGAGGAGAAATGTCCTATCAGCAGTGGGACAGATGGCGGATAGTGTCCTTATGGGTGTCTCCCGGTGGAAATTGCCAGCGCACAGCTCGGCTGCTCCAACCTCTTGAATTAGTCGTGGTGGTTGGGTTGGGGTGTGGTATCGGTAATGAGTGACGTTTCTCCGTGTTACAATGACGGCAGCCGATTAAGAAAGGCAAAAGGTTGGGAAGCACTGCTTCGGGACGGGAACAGGGTCCTATGCAGTCGAGGAAGGCGAATAAAAGAGAGGCCAGAGGTATAGTCTGGAAAAAGAGAGTATGGGCTCTGATATATATTCAATGGCCGCGAGACAGATTTGTACCGTACCGTCCGTCCCTCTTGATTGCGAAACTCGTCAAAACGGGTGAATTGGAATCCTGTAGCTGGTCGCTAGGAACAGGGGTCCGCCGAACCCAAGCGGGCCAGGGGCCACTCACACCCTGAGCGGTGGCTGCAGAGCGCTAAACATGCAACTACAGGGGGGTCCCATCATCCATGCCCACCAACAGCTGACCCGCGGACCTGGGGTATCAGTCTGTTATCAGCGGGTGCGGAATCTCTCAATCATGAATGATCGATGTTTCCCATTCTGCTGGTTGCCCAGACACGGCCACATCTCGGACAACTTTGTCGACGCAATATCGGATGAAAGTGGAAGCTGCAGCGTGAAATCACTCTCATGCCGCCTCGATATGGAAGCTGCAATGGCTTTGCGGACCGTCGACAGCAGAAATCACCAGACACCTTCCACTTACCTCACCGTCCTTAAATTCTCACATGTAAATGGAACCAGCATCTAGACGCGCGACTGGTGAGAAAGGCTTCTGTCCTAAAATATCAAGGCACCCGTTCCCTAGACTGATTCGCCCCATCGAAACGCTTGCTGGCACGCTTGCTATGGTAGCACACGAGAGGCCCATTCCCCTGACCAGCTGTTGCTGCTGTGGGACTGTGGACTGTGGACACATTGAATGGAGACCTGTCACTTGTTGGATCTGGATGTCTTGGGATGTCTCCGAAGACATCTGCACGATTGACAGGGTTCCCCGTTGCTTTCTGGGCGTCTGGCTCCCAATCGACCAACCCACTTGTTGAGGCGCAGCAGTTTGTGCGTCGCGTTCAACTCTTCTTGCTTCCCCCATCTACCGGCCATCAATGAGTCGATTGCTGTTCACAAGCACATCCAGATACGAGCTATTCGCACCGAATAAGAGCCGGACCCAGTGAATATACTTGAGATGATGATCCGGTACCATTTCCGCCAACACGCCAGTTCTGGTGCCACCCACACCAGCATGCAACCTGTAGGTCGATATTGAGAGGAAGCTCTTCCTGCATCCGACACAAGAGCCACCTGCTTGGGCCAGAATAGCCTGAAATCGTTACAGCATGCTATTCAGCGACCACCCACCATCACAATCAAGTCTAGGCCCTCACTACATTCCAACATGGTGGATGGTCGGCCCGAGCTCGGGCGTATTGGTGTGGTGCTGATAACAAGTCGCTGATGCTCTTGCCGTTGTTCCTCTACGCCTTCCGACTGCCGCCCCGAGGGGGTGTTTGCAGGTGATCATCGTCTTCTTCCAGAAAAAGAATCCTTTCACGATCGGAACCATTGGCCAGCAGAATGGCAGATCCGGGGCAATCGTAGCGCCAAAAACTAAACGCCGGAGAGATCCGCCATCCGCCGTCAATCATGGCCCAATTCATACCAAATCCTCAGAGCGCCTGGCCAGATCTGAAACAGCACTTGAAAGCCAGTTGCAAGGTCCCCGTCTCTTCAGCGCTGTTTCAGCCTTGCCTTGTCAATCTCCAATCGACTTTCATGCCTTCAGTTTGAAGCCTCAGTCTCTGAGAGCCAATTGAAGCTGTCTTTGATCCCTTTGACGCCCTGACGATCAGAAGCCAACCAATTACTCGGCGGGTTCCGATTGACTTGTGGTTGACTAACAGGGTTTATTTTTAGACCAAATGACACCACCTATGACAATGACGCTTGCGAAACACCGTCACCGTGCTTGGACAGTCATGGAAGCTAGAGAAAACCAAATGCTCAGTGATGGAGTCATTGGACATGCGGCTGCAGTTTGGATTTGTCCTCCACCAATGCTCTTTGATTCACTTTCCCTCTTTGAAGTCCAACATTTTCCCAGTTTCCCAACTTCAAAACAACCCACACTTGGCGCCAAACACAAGCCATTCAAACCTCCCCTTCCCATTTCGCTTCCGTCGATCTCACGTTCTCATCCAAACCGATGGGTCATCTGTCTTCAATGCGACAACTCCACAAAATACATGGTGACGTTTCAATGCACTTGGTGTCTTTGAAAAACAGTGGGAGCGGAAAAGCCAAGACGTCTCCGCCTCTCCGCCTCCGTTTCCCGTCCCAAAGTGTCAACCCCGTAACCATGTGACCCTCCTCTCCGACTCCGTACATACTTTTCGGATGCCGAGCCAAGCGTTCGGAGGACCCGTCAAATATACCCAGTGCCCAGTGATACTGATGTAGACAATGGCGAGGCCCCTTAAACCAAAATATAATACCCCCCTTTCCATACCTGGCCTAGCCATTGACGTTTAAGGGGCCATCTTCATCCATCGCTGACTGCTCTCAAATACACCACGTGAGTTGGTCGACAGCGCCTAGGGAACATCGCTCACTCGGGCACTATTTCCCAGGGCAAGAGATGCTGGCGAGCTACATGAAAGAAGCCATCGGTGTACTTTACATTCGGTTATGACCTCCAATACTTCCCAGCTACCACATGGCAAAACAAGTGGTAAAATTGGGAGTAATTTCAAGGCCGTGATGTGAACTTTGATGAAAACTTCCAGATAGCCGCCACACGCTGCAGGCCCAGGTATATAACATGGGTGGACATGACTATGATGGCGATATAAGCATGCATAGGATTAAAAATGTCCAATAAGAAAAACCGCCTGCTTGTTCATGTCATCTAATCAGCCAGGGCAATACAGCAAACCTGCCAGGTCAAACTTCTAAAAGAAGACCTTACACCAAAAGAAGGCTAAATAGCATGCATAGGGTATGTAAGAATGCATACAGGCTCTGTTCCAACCGGCCAATGTCCCATCTCAAAACGCCAATTACAACAACATAAGAATTTCCAGTCCCATCCAAGTTTCCAGTAATCACCCTCTCAACCCCCTTTACACAGTCCCACTAATGCTCAGTTCTCTTATCTCCTGTAGCACCTGTTCGACTCTGCTATCCAAGTGGCCCTCGGCGTACTGATCTCTAGTGTCCGCATCTAGGTACTGCTGCACCTGAGCCATTCTGCTGTAAGCCTCTGCGCAAAACCGCAATTGGATCTTGACAAGTGCCTCGAATGATGGATCAAGGTAAGGAACGCGTAGATCGATGAGCTGTGGCAGCTCCGTGCACAATTGTTCGTTGAGCTGTTCGTATGCTGCCTTGGCCATGTCCATCTCCTTCTCCGCTCTTGGGAGCTTGGTAACGTCCTTGTCGGGCTTTTCGACCAGCTTCTTAACCTTGGCACGTAGTGCGTCGTAGTCGAGGAGTTTGTGGCTGCGCTTCTTGATACCTAAATTACCCGTGTCAGAGGGTCTCGGATCCGGGGGCAGGGAATAGGAACATACACTCATTCACATCGGGAAAGTAGGCGCAAAATCTCGAGATGGGCTCTAGCACTGTCGTCCGATATGGCCCGTCGAGCGCCTTGATCGTTTCGGCATCCAAATCCTCTACTGCTTGCTTGTAGCTCCTGCTCACGCCGTCCTTAGCGCCGGCTTCGCCGTAGAAGGCATCGATTGTCTCGGCAATACGCATTTGTGAGGCCGTCATCGCTGTTATCTGTTAGTACATTACCGCTTCGACCTGCTCCTTCTGGCACCGTGTGTCCTCATACCTCGCAGAGAATCGAGGTATCCCTTTGCCTCCTTCTGCAACCGCAGCGATGCCGCCTCCATGGTTCGGAAACGTCTATCCAAAATATCAGTTTCCTGTTCCAGCCTCTTTCAACCAGCGCATGCGTGGCGCCGTATCCGTACCTTTCTTCAACTTCATAATCCCGGTCATTTGTCTTCTCGACATGGCCTGATCAAACCAAGAACAGTCAGCATTTTGGAAGCAGAAGGAATTTCGTCTTCGGGGCGGTAGATTATAGTGTAGTGGTTGGCATCGTTGGGGGCGAGGCCATGGAAGTGGGGTGGCGTTGATGTTGGTGCTCTCAGTGCATTAACGAAACGGACGAACCGGTCTTCATCATCACCTGCGTCGTAGCGCGGTTGACATTCTTCTTGAAGCCTGCAGTACAACAAAAAGGTCAGCGCAAAATGTCTCTGGTACATCCTCAAGTTATGGTGCGGTCTACGTACCCGCCCAAGACATGATGGGCAACTGGTTGTTGACTGGTTGGTTCCTGGTCTATTGCGGCTCGAAATTCAGGGGTTTTCAGGGCGTCGCTCGTTCGTCCCCTGTTCGAATAGGGCAATGCGCAGTCGTCGGTTGTATTGGTCGTCGTTGTTGAATAAAGCGATATTCAAGGCAAAGCTAATTGACTGTCAACCGCAGGTAGTGTCGTGGTTCAAGGCTGGCTAGGATGCTCGTTGTGGCCGGGTTGAATCTGAACCGCTGAGATGGAAAGAGGTGACGAATGTTGAACTGTGGCTGAGCCCCGCTTGACTGCCTACCAAACCCGCGTGCGTGCCGTCGTCCCGCCCCGACGACGTCAGAGCCCAGGAACAGCCACAATCCCGGCACAGATCCCCCGCCAAGTGGGCCATCTCCGAGCTTCTGGGCTGCCGTCTGTTTGCCAGCTGACAAACCAAGCCTTCCATCCTCATCTCACTTCAAGCCATCTCACTCACTCAGAACAACGGCTTTGTGTTCCAAAGTTAGAATGCCTTTTGAGTCACTCGCCGCGGCGAGGAGGCTTACGGTTCATGTCAAAAATGTATACCATAGTTTTATTTATAAGATCTCGCAATAGACTCTCATGTTGCACCTTTCCTTCATTCACTCATTTTTGCATTCTATCCAAAGACAATTCCCCAGCCGGCTGTTCAAAGCCCATTTAAAAAGTTTCCACCCACAGCAAAGACACTTAGAAACAACACCAAAGTCTGCCAGAGGCAGCCAACCAGCATAACGACCAAACAAAAGTCCCGCCGGTCCAAACAAAAACCCGTTCAGGATCCAGAACCAGTACCAGCAGCATCCATCGAGTCACAAACACCAGAAATGTCTGTTCGGCGCATCCTCGTCGTCGGCCTCGGCAACCCCGGCGAAGCCTACCGCAACACCTACCACTCAGCCGGCAACATCGTCCTCAACGCTCTACGAAACCAGATGGCTGATACGCAGCCTTCCTTCAAGGTAGCGCGGCATGGAAAGAAGAGCACAGAAGCCTCCATCGGGCCAAAATATTCGTTTTTGCAAAGTCCCTGCGTTATGAATGTGACTGGGACATGGTTCGCAAGGGCTTACAGGGAGCACCTTATTGACAATGGGCTCAGTCCAGCTGAGTTGGGAGTTGTACTGGTCCATGATGACCTGGAGGAGGAGCTGGGTGTAGTGAAGATTAGGGACTGGGCGCGGAGTCATAGGGGGCATAACGGCATTAAGAGCGTGAACGCCTCGTTGAAGGCTGATCCAGAAGGGAAGTGGGCTAGGGTTTCGATCGGTATTGGGAGGCCGGTGGAGAGGGAGAGGGCGTCGGTTTCGGATTATGTGCTGAGCAAGATCCCAAGGCATGCTAGAGGGATCCTGGAGGAGAAGGGAGGTGCTGGGCTGTTGGCTGCGTTGATGGATTTGGAGAGGAAATGGGAGGCTTCATGAGGTGCATTTAAAGGGTTGAAGGTGTGAGAGAATCTGTACCGATATATTTTGTGATACCCAATTTGGAGGCAGGAGTCTATATCCTGAGTTCCTCAGTTTCTTCCTCCATTACCCAAAACCATACCAATGAAGAATAACTGCATGTGTCTCCCCATCACGCCAACACCTGGCTGCCCCGTATACCCCTCTTATGGAGCGGCAGTAAACCCTTCTCGTCGTTTCGGTGTGCTGCTGCCTCTAAAAGACGCCCAACCGTAGGATCTGCACCGTTATCAAGAAGTAATTCCACTCCCCTCTCATTCTCAGCCCATACAGCGACAAGCAAAAGGCGTCACAACATCCACATCAAAACCATCTCCTATGAACCAATCACGTACGGGAAACCCGATACCATCCTGGGGCGTCTGGAATATGTGATTTGGGTCAGGCGCCATACTCTAAAAGGATCCGGGCCGGGTCATTATGCGACCAGTACAAAGCCCAGAACAGCGCTGTAGTGCCAAACTCGGCTTGAAGCTCGACATCGGGATCAACGCCATGTGTCAACAGCTCACGTAGAGCTCCATATTGGTCCCTGAGGGTAGCTTGCCGCAGGGAAATTGGTTCGGTCGACTTCAGGACAGGTCTCAAAGAGGGCGCGGAGGATCTGAGGTAGTTGGGTGTTAGTCAGAGTATCCGATAGCCAACCTCACCACCGTGGCTTGAACGTACCAACTCTAAACCCTTGTCTGCGGCTGCGTGTATGGGGTCTCTGACTGATCTAAAAATGGGAGCCTCCCCAGGGCCCCATCGGAAAAACAGCAAAGGATCGCACACATTCTTTGAGTTGTAATGTAGCTGCAGAACAAGGCTGTGGAGGTGCGGGTGGCTCATGTCTGCCAACCTATAATGGCCCCTCCAGTTGCTGGAAGCATACTGCACGAGTGGAAAAGTGGCGACTATGAGCTCGCCCTGTTGTTTGTCTTTCGGGCTAATAACAAATTGCTCGACCAACTCGGAGACTTATGGATCCGTCATATATGTCAAGCAGGTGCGAGCAACCTCTGTATTGGCAGCTCGTCTCTCGACGTGAAACTGTGATGCCAGTGAGCCTGTTATCCTATCTGACTCGAGATATTCCTGGACCGAATAGTGAGCAATCCTCACGTTGCTGTTTTTGTCGAACTCGAGGAGGCCAGGACAGATTTTGAGGATTTCGTCATCACCCTCCAGTATCCTGTCTTTGTTGAACTGGGGATTATCTCCGAGCTCCACTGCCGTGGCATGGATGAGCTCGAGGGTTGTAAGCGGCCGTGCAGCGGTACAGAGCAGTGTCAAGACTCTCCTGGCATCTTCGGCTAAGGCTTTGTCGATATTCAGGAGTATTCGTTCGTAGGTGTCTTCCAGGTTCCGAGGGGGCGAGGCGAGCAAGCTGTTGAGATGGGTCTTGCTTATTGGACAAGACTGGAGGGCTTTGAACTGGCATTCGACCCATCGAAAGCTGTGATGTATCAGTACACATCCACATGTTTTTGTTGACATCGAAGACGTCTCATGACCACCAAATAACCTGAAAAAACTCACACGCCATTAGCACGAGATGCTAGAGCATCCTGAATTTCCTGTCAATAGTTTTTCCACCCTCGGAGGCGACGATTCGTTTGTAAACGAGCAGCAATGAAGGACGCGATATCCGAGTCAATGGAAGCGTTTTTCATTTTGATGTCTCCGTCTTCAGATGGTGATAGACACTCCCGAATATCTTGTTCGTCACGGCTGGAGACCAAAAGATGTAACCGAGGTTCTGACCACTCTCGTATTACTTGTACCGCATCGAGCAAATCATCTCGGTGTCTGTCTTTTGGACTCTCATCTAAGGCGTCTACAATGATGTAGACGTCCTCGAACTCCCGAATTATGGCGTTTAGAGTCTCCAAGAGTTCGTCATCGGGTGGCGTGGCGTCAACAAAACTATCCTCGAGGCGTTTGAGGTGCTCTTCCCCTGTCTTAATCTGACCAGCGAGCTGAAGGATTGCTGATCGAAGCATAGCGATAGCATCTTGCTTCGATTCGTCGTTGAAAGTGAAGTAGAAGTAAGCCAAGCCACTGGTGATCTTTCCGGGACGGGACTGCTGCTGCCGGTGTCTCTCTGCCAACTGGATAGCTGTTGAAGACAGGACCGACTTACCACAGCCGGCAAACCCATTCAACCAGAGGAAGGAATTTGGTGTGAATAGCCAAGTGTTGAAGTCAGTTCCTTACACAAACCAGTGGCCAGTTCCTGAATGACGCTTCTTACAGGCCTCATTGTAGTTGACTGACACATCTGGCGCTTTTAGGCCGGACCAGGATCGAAGTTCATGGGATACTTGAGTGTTTCGGATGCGGTTGAGTACCGCTTTCGTATCCTCTACATCATCCTCATTCTTCATTTGGCTGTCCCTCATGAGACTAACAGTGGCTTTTGTGTCTTTTATACCATCTTGAATAGTAATTTGACTACCTCTGATGAGATGAACCGCAAGTTTGGTGTCTTGTATATCATCCTGAATGGTCGTTGTGTCCTTTTGTTGGACCACTTGAAGAGCCAACGTTAGGCCGGCGCGGATGTCGTCAATGGTTTCGTCAAGCTTCTGAAGCGTACCCTCTATTATTACATACACATATACGGTTAGTTAGTGGGAAATCGTGCAGGCTTAACTGCTACTTACGGTGGAAAGGGTAGGTGACCCGGCGAGCAGCAGTACGTGCGAAAGCCTCGATTTTGGACGAAGCAGTCCTCGTGAGTCGGTTTGGAGTAGGAGCTTCTGTGAGTATCTTGGACTCATTGCTCAATTCGTATATGTATTCCTCGCACTCTGGAATCGAATGTTGTATAGTCTTGAGAAGTGCTAGCTCAATAGGTTGGAACTTGCGGTTTCTAAAATTTGAGTCTAAAGAGTTGAGAATCAAAAGAAGGGAATTCAGCTTGCTGATGGTACGCGAAGTGTCGGTCTTCTGGTCCTTCACTGTTGTGTAATACTTGACGAGGCATTGGGTAGCTTGAATGCCCAGAGAAATAACCCCAAAAATGGCACCAGCAACCTCCATGATCGTGGCTATGAGATTGGGCAGCCAGATACTTCTTACTGAACAAAAATCACTATATGTTGTACAAAAGGGAGAGATGGAGGGAGCCAAATAGGCGCCCATGTATGCCTCGCCTCAAACATCTCGCCAAGGATGCGGCCACAAACTTGACAGCGGCTAAGCGCGAGCGTAATGTCAAATATTTGTCAAGGTTCTGGGTACAGAATGAAGGTAATCCGAGATCTAGACCTTGTACTTCTTCGGCTCGAGCTCTGTAATGTCAGCGCTCTTTGCTTCACCATCCAGGATCAGTTCAGCCATCAAACACCCAGTACCGGGACCGTTCTGAATCCCCCAACATGTATGCCCGGAAGCGATCCACAACCCCTTCACGTAAGACTGCCCGATGACTGGGTCACGCTCCGTGCCAAACCTCATATGCCTTGGCAGATAGCATGCCTGTTTCGCTTTGATGGGAGCACTCCCCAAGATAGGCGAAACGGTTCCCATATATGCAGTCAAGTCATCACATTGGTCTTCGTCGCACTGCACCAAGTCTGCAGTTTCTGGAAGAGGGATCGAAGGATCTGGTTCGCCTTTTTGGTTCAGTCATGTTAGCTTCATCTTTGTGGAAACATGACTAGAATAAACGACAGAAACTCGACCCAAGAAACCTACCACAAGCATATACCTCACCAAAAGGTCTAGCATACACCTCCGGATCAACATTCCGCTTATGCTTCCTCTTCTGCCCCTTTCTCGCCCGATGCTCAGGCACAAAGTCTGTTGGCAGCATAATGTCGGTAAAGACAGCATACGGCGTCACATCTACCTCATAAACCACACTATGTGCCCTCAATCCTTCAATCTTGGTTCTAGGCAGGATCTTGCCTGTCCATGGCCCGGCAGAAACAACTACATCTGTCACATTGTCCAGATCAACAACTTCGCCGCTGTTTCTGTCTTCGTACTGTAGCCCGATAACCTTTGTTTTCTCGCTGTTGTACTTGAGACGAGTGACCTTTGCGCCTATTCGGAAATCAACTCCCTTTTGTTGAGCGAGGGCGGCAATTGAGGTAGTGAAATGAAAAGGATGAACTTGTGCTGTTTCGGTTGCTCCAGGTTGACCCATCTCTTGATAGTGTTGAACGACTGTAGAGTCGAACCAGTCGAGATCTTGCGGTAGAACAGAAGGCTTGAGCAGGGTATTGGCATCTTCGTCTTGCTTCGGGAGCTTTTGCCAGTCTGATTCTTTGTCGCCCTGGGCAGGGTCACCGGCCACTGAGCTCTGTATCGGAAGAGCATCATTGTTTTGACTGTTTGTAGCCACCCCATTTCCATTTTGCTCTCCTTTCACAGGTGACGAGGGTGTTAGGTTCGTCTTGGTTCTAGCGAGGAGGTCGTCTCGAGTAACAGTCGCTGTGATAGACCCACATCCTACTCGTCTATATCCCCAGCGCTCGGCGCCATTATGCTCCTCTGCCAACGCTTTGTGTAGTCGGTATGATAATGGAACCAGAGATTGCGGGTAGGCCCATAGCGCCAGGAGCCCACCAGCTTTTCCGGATGCGCCAGCAGCAATCGCCGTTGCTTCGAGTAGAGTGATCGTGTGAAGGTTCGGATTGAACTTGGGATGGCGTGTTAGGAAGTAGGCCGTCGTGCATCCGATAATACCGCCCCCTAATCTGTTTTAGCTTATAGAGCAAACATGGGAGAATGGAATATATACCGATAATGACAATATTTCTTTTCTGTTGCTCCTCCATTTCGCTTGCTAGCTTCGAGTGTCCCAGGAGAAGGGGAAGAGCGGGGAGTATGCGCAGCGACCAGGATGATGAAATTCAAGAAGATAAAACAGTGGGAAGGAACAATTAATTGGATATGAACCGAAGATATCCGGAGTCGGTCTCTGTCTTCCGCCTCATCGATTGCGGCTCAAAAAGAGTTGCGGCTTGCAGCTCCAAGTCGCCTGGGGCCTGGGCTCGTCGTCATCAATTGGCGGTGGGCGGCCGGCACCTTTAAGCTTCCCATGTCCAACGCGGGGCAACAGCTTGGAGGGGCACCTTTGAGGTGCTGTCTCCGAGACATGATAAGGACAATACTGCACCACGGTTTGAGAATCTTCAGTTAAAATATAGCTTTGGAAATCGAGTTGATATATATGTGAGCCCATCAGCTACCATCACCGCTTATAACACCAGCGAACTTCATCTCAACATTCTCTGTGCCCAGTGACGTACCAGCCAGCAGCCAACCCCGCATTGCTCTGCCCCACAAGTCACAGACTCTTGGTATCCTTCTTCAGGGACACCCGAGACACAAAACTCGACAGTTGACAATGCCGCTCTGCATGAACTTATCGCGTGGGTTCATTGTTTGCATTGCCATGGCGAACGGTAACATCAGATGAAGTTCGCTATACCCTTAACCGAGATACACAGGGCTGCTCCGAACTATACCAGACAGACAGTTTGGTGCAAAACAGCGCTTCCAAATTCCGCTGATAATGCTATCCATAGATGGACAAGAACCTGTAGCCCAAATCAGATGAAGTACAACACAGTCAGGCTGGCTACGACCCACAGGTTCAAACACAGCTCTCTGCGATGCTGAGAGTTGTTCATCAGCGGTGTCCACGGCCTCCGCTATTACAACACGGGAGTGGCCGTCAACGGTATTCTGCATCTTCGAATGTCGATCTTCCAATCAGTGGAGCCCACTCACCAATCGCATCACAGGACAAACATCTTGTTACCCTTCGAGCGCCGAGGCTTACAGTGGCTCATTTTCATCGAAAAAGTCCCAACATTGAGAAAAGTGCGCCTCTTTTCTGCCTGCTTAGAAACCCCTGGTTCATAACACGCCACAAGCAAAGGTAACAGACCAATAGACAACATCCGGGGTCACGGACTTTCCCAGGACCCAGCTTAGGATTGCGTGAGTTGGTGAAACCGATTTGGAATCAGATAGCTCTTTCCCGACCCCACCTCCGAGGCACCTCCAACGGAGAATATATTTGTTTGGTCCCTCTCTCCATCAACTTCTCTCACGATGTTTCTTCTCACCTCACGTCGTACAACATCTCACATACCATCTCTATCGAGAGCTATAAAGCCTATTTTATCCGTTTCTCATCCGACTCATCGTTTACCTCTACCCTATCACCTGAACAGATCCGTTCAACCTAATAAACACTTCGGCAAAATGGCTTCCGCAGCAACCATCTATGACTTCAAGCCCTTGGACAGCATGTCTCCCCCCTCCCCCCCCCATCCCACATCCCCCAACTAACCCCCATTATAGGCAAGGGCCAAGAATACCCCCTCTCCAACCTCAAAGACAAAGTAATCCTCATTGTCAACGTCGCCTCCAAGTGCGGCTTCACCTCACAGTATGCCGGTCTTCAGGAGCTCTACAAAAACATCACCGCCAAGCACCCAGACCAGTTCGTCATCCTTGGCTTCCCCTGCAACCAGTTCGGCGGCCAGGAACCCGACGCCGAGGCGGAAATCGTCACCTTTTGCGAGCGCAACTTTGGCGTCACCTTTCCCATTATGCAAAAGATTGAGGTGAATGGTGACAATGCCCACCCCTTGTTCGAGTGGCTCAAGGAGCAAAAGTCTGGCCTCCTCGGGCTCAAGAGGATCAAGTGGAACTTTGAGAAGTTTTTGATTGGCAAGGACGGCCAGGTTAAGGGGAGATGGGCTAGTGTGACGGGCCCGGCTTCTCTGGAGAAGGAGATCTTGGCTGAGTTGGAGAAGTAAACAATGAGCGGTTTTGATGTTTTTTTTCTGTCAGGATCCAGGGGTATGTTGCTTTTTGGATAAGAGGGCTTTGGAGAGGGAACTGCGAGCTTGGATAAATTGATACACCCTACTTTTTGCAAGAGAAAATAAACATGAATAATGAGCACATGCGTTTTGCATTGGCCTATCGGGATTGCTGCCACCATCTTGCCCCCATAAACACAGTATTTTGAGTGTGAGGTTTATTACTTCCCGACACTGAGCCCATCTCGTTCATCAGATGATGATCACTTCTTTCGAACTCATTCGATATTTCATCTCATCATTCATCAGCCTGTTCCAATCCCAACCCCACCCAACCCCTCCCATCACAACGACCTCTCAACCTCCATAACCTCCCTCACCCCCTCCTCAATAGCAGTAACCTTTACTTTATCCAACCTCTTCAGCGGCCTCCTCGGGTGCCCACCATACCCAAAATAACTCTGAATAGCCTGCTTCGTCCCCGCGATCGCCGCCTTGGTCAACACCCAGTCCCCCTTCGACAGCGTCTTCTGCAGCGCAATGGCCTCCTCCGTCTTCCCTTCCGCATACAAATTCCATACTTTTGTGCAAACCTTTGGCATGACGTTCGCGCCTCCAGCAATGATCCCGCTGCCCCCGCTTGCCAGAGTCTGCACTGTAAAGTCACACATTCCTCCAAACGCCATGTACCCTGACCCTTCCGCCCACGGTGTCTTTGCCTCCGTTGCCAGCGCCACTCTCGTCAGCTTTCCCGTGTTTCCACATGTGAATTTTGTCCCGACAATGTTTGGGTGCGCGGCCAACTTGATAAGAAGGTCCGAGTCCATGTCTATGCCAGCCACGGCGCCGGGGTAGTTGTACAATATCAATCCCAGCGGGCTCTCGTCGGCAACGCTCACGAAATAATCGTATATAGCCTGCTCATCCATCAAGAACCGAAAGTAGGATGGTGGGAGGAGCAGGGCGTAGTCAGCACCGACATCCTTGGCCAGCTTGCACAGCTCAATCGTTCCCCGGACGCTGCCCTCGGTGGCACCGATGATGATGGGGGTGTCTGTGAAGCCGGCCTCGTCGAGTGCCTCTCTCGTAGCCTTGGTCACTGCTAGCTTCTCTTCACGTGTGCAGTGGATGGCCTCCCCGTTGGATCCCATTGTGACAAGGCCTACGAGGCCGTCCTTGACTAGTCTTTCGGCGTGCTTCTTGATGGTGGGGATGTCGAGGTCTTCGGTCTCGGCGTCGAAGAAGGTCATGGTGGGGGCGTAGATACCACATGGGAGTGGCCTCCGTGGGGAGGAGTGGCCATTGGTGGCACCATTGGTGGCAGTCATGGTCGAGTAAGAAGCCGAACGGTGATGAAGGATGTTTTGAGAGGAAGGGACCGTGAAAGCCAAATGACGCGTGGGGCTAGGAGTGTGGATTTGAGAGTGGGCACGTGGGGAGATGTTACAGTATGAGATAGAAAAAACAGGGACGGCCAGGGCGGAAGGCCGGCTACTTAAGAAAACACATGAACCCCTGATGGGAGTTGACAGTCGCCCCATGACCTAATGTAAATAGGAACCAGTGGGGTTGTGCCCGTCAGCCACGCGCAAGAAGAAGATGTCTAGTCTGATCAGACATGGGTCTTCAGACGCTTCTTGTGTGGGATGTTGAACAAGAAGCGGGCCAGAACCTCCAACTCGGAGCCAAGTCCTCCAAATTCGATTGCAGGGACTGCGGGAAGGAAGGGAGCTAGGTCAGATGCAACAGCGATGCCAGCACACTCATCGGCAAGGCGGCCGCTTGTGGCCATCGACAATGTCTCGCAGCTATATCGGGATAATATATAGAGCAATGGGGTCAGGAAATCACGCACCCCAAAGCATCCATCGGCAACCAGATGTGAGTGTGTACATCATCTGGTCTCTTTCATACTAGAGACAATAGACCAAACCCATTCAACCAACCCAGGCAACCGGATTTTAGCCAAGCGATACTGACATCCCCCTATGCTGATCCCAGACACGTCTAATGCCTCAGATGTAACTGAGGGGAAGGTGAAGGCTGGTTCAGAGTAGTTGTCGAGATGTTCTTGGCTATTATTCTTGAACTAACGAGAGCCTTTACCAGTAATGGACTGGTCAGACTACCAACTCCGGCCCCATGATCCTCAGAGCTTTGCTGTTGAGACAGGAACTACCTGTGAACGAGGCCATTGGGGTCAAATCCAGTATGAACAGTGGATGGGGGTCATGTGAGCAGCTTGAAGCAAAGCTGGACAGCCACTTCAGTGCGAGAAATAACAGACGAGAGCGGTGACGTTGAGACCAGACGAGCGAACAATTGAAAAGCAAGGGGACTAATCCGGTAACCCCACAAAAAGCGAACAATATGCCGGGAGAGCTGCAGGTTGATGTTGCGTCCTGGTTCTGTGGAGTAGCAATGTTTAAGCGGTTCATCCGGGAGGACGCATGAAGGACTGGCCGGCTGACAGCGAGATGGTTTTGCTGAGAGACTGTCCTTCCAGTTGATGAGGATGATGGACGGTGTATCAGCAGATGATTGGTGATCCAGGTGGTTCTCAGCCCTCTGCCGACGTTGCTGCCGTGAGGTGTCGTCAGAGAAGGAAGCTGGGTGTTGCAAAGATGAATAAGAAAAACTGGAGACCGGCACCTGTCACAAACTGCACCCACGCTTGTGTGTGATACTAACTATATGGCCGACGGAGAAACTATTTCCTCCAATCAACTTGAAGACTAGGTCAGCGGGTTTGGGGGGAGAAAAAGGATGCACAATTGGCTCTTTTGCTTGCTGAAGGGAAGAAAGCTTGACCGGCTTTGCGCGCCACCTCGAAGACGCTGGCGGGAGTTTGTGGTGAGGCGGAGCCGGTGAGGAGAGGCGAGCTGGAGGGTGTGATGCTGATATTTAGCCTGAGGAAAACAGGATCTCTTCAATCCACAGCGATGGGTGACCTGCATGATGAACCGAGTGAAGGTCCAGGTCGCTGCTTTGGCCTCTGTTGTCGTTGTTGGAGCTCTCTCTCGGTGGTGGTTGCTTCCATCCGAGCTTCTAGCAGACGCGGGGCAGTGTGGGGGTGGGTCTCATGGTGGAGCTTCGGGTTATTTAGTTTGTTTCTCCACGATATCTTGACGATGAGAAGGAACAACCACCTCATGAACATCACAAGGTCGTTCTTTCCGGCCTGGATTATTTTTAAGTGGCGGAATCTTTGTTTTAGGAACCTGCAACACACCAATGGACCAAAACCGGGGAAGAATTGACACCTATCATACGCCATCACATGCGGACAACACATGCGATGTATGTTGCAATGAATTGGCCGGGTGAATGCTCTTCTCCAAATCGACCCCAACTCGCAGTCTGTCGGCCCCTCTTCCAGAATTCTTCCGGATCGACTCGAACCACAACTTGAGAGGAATTGTTGTACGCCTTCAACATGTATCTCATATGCAAGGAACCGCCTGGCACGACACCAAGGCCGGAAAACGTGATTGATGCTCTGCCACTCATCGAACCCATATGTACTTAGACTTCCACCATCTCCAATCAATCTCATTTCATTCAATTTTGGCCTTTCTTTCCTGCCTAACATTGACCCCTGGCCTTGGCTTTGACAGACAGAATGGAGCCGCTCAATGTGTTGATGGTACGGACAATTCCTCACCTGTTAGCTATCGACCACTGCTGACCAAATGAACCAAGGTTGGTACCGGCGAGTACACCACAGGTTTCGTAGGGACCGGTGGCTCAGCATCGGACAAGAAGGTAGGCGTAGTCGGTCTCTCCATGTTTGACCTCAGACGAAGGGGCAAGGTTGGCAAACTTGGGATGGTGGGTGTGAATGGGACGAAATACCCAGCAATCAGTGCGTACCTTAGAAATGTCCAACCCATTCAAACATCTGGCTAACACATCCAAGGGGAACACCTCCATAAAAACATCACCCTAGCCTACAATAACCTTGACACCTCATTCGAGTCCTTCCCCTCCGACGACACAAAAGATCCCGACGCCTACAAGACCGCCATCGACGCCCTCAAACCCGGCGATGCCATCACAATCTTCACCCCAGACACCACCCACTACCCCATTGCTCTCTATGCCATCGAGCGAGGAATCCACGTCATGATCACCAAACCTGCAGTCAAACTCCTCGAACACCACATCGCCCTCCTCGCCGCCGCCGAAAAACACGGCGTCTACGTCTATGTCGAACACCACAAACGCTACGACCCCGCCTATGCCGACGCAAAGTTCAGAGCCAAAAAGCTCGGTGACTTCAATTACTTTTACAGTTACATGTCCCAGCCCAAATTCCAACTCGAGACATTCAAGGCCTGGGCAGGGATTGACTCGGATATCTCCTACTACTTGAACAGTCACCATGTGGATATCTGTGATTCCATGGTGTCCCAACTTGGCTACGTTCCTGTCAAGGTCTCCGCCTCAGCATCAAAAGGAGTAGCCACCAGTCTCGGCTGTCACGAATCAACCGAGGACACCATCTCCCTACTCGTGCACTGGGAGAAGAAGGACGACCCTTCGAAGCATGCCACGGGTGTATACACCGCTTCCTGGACAGCGCCCCAAAAAGCAGGAGTTCACTCCAACCAGTACTTCCACTACCTGGCTCGAGATGGCGAAATCACCATCAACCAAGCCAAACGCGGGTATGACGTTGCAGAGGATGCAGCGGGTCAGTTGGTTTGGTATAACCCTTTTTACATGAGGTACGCGCCTGATGAGGATGGGAACTTCAACGGGCAGAGTGGGTATGGGTATGTGTCTATGGAGAAGTTCGTTGATGGCTGCCGGTCCGTTAATGCGGGAGAGTTGAAGCCGGCGGATTTGGACAAGAAGGGGCTTCCGACGCTGAGGAACACAATTGCTACGACAGCGATTTTGGAGGCGGGCAGGAGGAGTATCGATGAGGGGAGGGAGGTGAGGATTGAGCAGAGGGATGGGAACTGGAGCCTTCTTTGATCGGTTGTGTATTATTTCGCGCAATGGCACTATGTTGGTTATCCTCCTGAACGTCACGCCTTCCAACCCCAACAAAGGAAACAGATAGATCACCAGGCTCAGTAACTGCCAGCTACGAATCGGGGCCTGCTAAGCCTGAGACTGAGCGGGAACATTGCGAACCCAAAAATTTGATGCCCTAAACTTCGCCTGAGCTAGATTTGCCGACTGCAGATATACCCTCACGGAACTGTGCACCAGCCTGACCCGGTTGTGCTCGATAACCACGAGCCCTGGGCAGCAGAGAAGGATTTCCTCTGCGCCAAGCCCCATCCTCAAGGTGCCATCAACTTCCGCAACAGTCAGCGGTCGCTCAGCAGAGCAGAGCAATGTCAAGATGCTCCTTGCATCTTCGAGAAAGCCTTGTTCGACATCTAGAAGCATACGCTCATAGGTTTCACACAAGGGGTATGGCACAGAGGAAAACAAGCTCTTGACTCGTGCCTCTACCACCGGGCAGGATTCTAGGGCTGTGAGCATACACTCGACCCATCGGAATCTAGGAGAATGTGGTAGTATCTTGGGAACTTATGAATGGGTGCTTGGAAGGATATAAGACTTACGATCCCTCCGCTCTCGAGATAAGAGCACCCTGAATGAGGGGATGAAATTGTCTCACCCTTTGAAGGTTCCGGTTGTTCCGCAGGGTTCCAGTGACAAACGTCTCAATGTCCAAGTCGACATTGTTGATCTTGACCTCCTCGTGAGTGGCCAGGCGAAGATAGTCTCGGATATCTGGCTCATCGCGGCTAGACACGAGCAGATGCAGTCGAGAGTCTGACCAGCCCCGGATTTCCTCGATCGCCTTGAGCAGACACCCTCGGCCGGTCTTCCTGGGGCACTCGTCTAGTCCGTCCAAGATGATGTAGGTGTTGCTGAACTGCTTGACCGCGGTGCGAAGAACGCCCATCAAGCCCGACTCTGAAGGTGGTACATTGAAATGGTTGACACTTTGGCGTGCCAGGAGGAAAATACTGGACCCCTGATGAACCAGTTGCCAGTGTTTGAGTGTTGCTTGTTGATGGTGTCGTTGTGTTGGACGGATATATCAGATGCATTCAGCCATCGTTGCATATCTGCCATCAATCGATCGGCCCGCTCCATCCTCACCATCTCGTGGTTAACTTGAATGCCTTCTATGACATTCATGCTGCTTCCTAAATTCAACACTTGAAGACCCAATCTCAGATTGGAGCATAGCCCGTCAACCATCGCTGAGAGCTTCCGGAGTGTGGTGTCTATATCGTACTTTGGTAGCATCCTTGCAGGCGCCATACTTATCAAGTATCGAGAAGGGAAAACCACCACGTAAGGGATAGGCGAGCTGACGGATGAATGTGCGCGGAAAGAAAGAACTTGAACCGCTACTGGTTGAAGAGCATTCTGAAAATTTCTGGGCTTCGTTGTGTAACTCCTGAATGTGGCCTTCACACTCCCGAATCGATGACTCGAGCGAGTGAAGAAGATCTCTCTCATGGGGTTGGAACTTGCGGGTTCGAAAACAAATTTGCAACTCCTGGAGTATTGTGGCTAGCGCTTTGAGCTGTTGAATGATACTGGTGATGTTGGCTTTCGAACTCTTGACTGATGCGTAGTACTTGATAAGACATTCGGTGGCCTGTATTCCCAAGCCGATAATTCCGACGACGGCCCCGGCGAGCTCCATAGTGAATGTGTAAGGCAATGAATAAGGGGTATGTAAGGAAGTGATGTGAGGAGTGTGTAACGCAATGATTAGAAACAACATGATGCTGGATTGTGAGAGGCAACATACATACTCATCTGTGATCATAGAACATGAACACCTAGACGCTGGACGTCTATCGGACTCCCTTAGATGACTCGCCACCGGCCACACATACCACCCCTGCCCACACCCATCAATCAAATAAATAGCTAATCAACCTGCACGAATTACCCGGGCGCGCACACATTAACAATCAATCAATTAAGACTCACTCGCACCACAAACTACTAAAATACATATAACCGTAATAGGCTTTTTCAATAAAAAGAAGGCCTAAATATATACTACCTTTAAAATACCTATGTGGTGGTGTCGTAGCTGTATCTTAAATATATATATTTGGTCGTGGACTTTAATGTTGAAGTTTAAAAATCTGGGTGTGGTGTCCAATTAGGCCTAGTGACGAGAACTAGCCTTATCCTAAACGGGCTGTCGTCAGGTGACCTGACTTACATAGCATGTGGGAAGCTGGTCCGAGTTGCCAGTCATTTAAGAGAGTCCCGTCTATCTAGAGTTGAGCATGTAGATCCATGATGGCCAGCGTCTCGATGATCACCATCGCGTTGTCCCCCGTGGTGTCCAGCGTCTAGATGCCCAGCGTCTAGCTGTTAGGCGCCCAACGTGAAGCGCCAGCAACGTAGCGAAGCGCGGATTACCACTGTGTGACCACGTTGCCAGGCCAAGTTTTGCACCTGTAGTAAAGTGTAAGCGCTAGAGAGCGTGATTAGAGCATCCTACGGCGGCAATATGAACTGAATGGTTTTCACGATGTCAAAATGCTTCAAACATGACACTTGGGTTCTGCCTTACGAGCATACAGCACAGTGTTGATTACAGACGCACTGTGAATGGATGCATGATCTTCGCCAGGCAGGCCTCGTCGAAACAATGTTGATACCCCTTGAAGGCCAGCGAAGCGCCGACCAAGCCTCACCTCGCCGGTTTCTGTGCTTCCTGGTTAAAGCCGAATATTAGTTATCGCAGGCCTGCTCTCAAAAAAGATATCGCGTTTGGATCCAGTTTTGCTCTGGTGACCGAGACTTCATTTGATCGATGGTGATGCTGCGGCTGGACAGTGTGCTCAGCTTTTCGGCGCACAAACCATTTCCACACAACTTCCAGTTTCTTGACCAAGATCCCAGGATGCGAGATTCAAAACTGTCGCCTGTTCGATCCAGTTCTGTTTGTTCATGCGGAATTCGCTGTCGAGAGCATGTCGATTCTCAGGCTCCCTTGTGGTGATACCAGACTGAAGAAAATATCAGGATAAAATAAATGAAAAGAAGGTTACAGCTTCTGCTGATCGGGCTGGTAACCCGTTTCTTGCTTCGTCTTGGACTTGGACCGAGTGTGGCGCCACAGCTGAGAGAGCATCTCAAAATCTCGGAGCGTTGGTTGGTCGAAACCAGGCACAACTCGTGGCGTAGAGTCCCAAGAAGGAACACCAGCACCGGCACTTCGCGGTGATGGGGACTGGGAACGCGGCGACCGGAGCAGGAGTAGCGTCATTGTTGTGGCTTTGCAACAGGGCCAAGCCAGGCGCTGCGGCTGTGTTTGCAGCAGTTTGACAGCAACAAGCCGGAGGGATCCAGGGTTGAGGTGACAAACCTGCGACAGAGATATTGACATGCAACGTCAACTCCATCCTAAAGCTGACGACCACTTGTCGATTCTGCAAAATCTGATCTGTTTTGCAACTGAATATCCGTATCCGGTGGTTGTTTTGTTTTCGTCCTTTTTATCCTGTTTTTGTGGCCATCCCATCTCCACCAAACGAAATACTTGACGTCGCACATACAGCCTCGTTCCCTGTTGGTAGTCGTCAGCTTTTGAGTGCGAGCCCCATCGAGTTCCCTGGGCAACCAAGCATAAGGCGAGAGAGAAGCCAAGGAAACCTCCAGCTTGCGCAACCTCAGCTCTTTGTATCTTCTGTGCAGTCGCAGCCCTATCGTCTTCAGCACAAACACAACAAACTCCCCTCCGAATTCCTTTTCGAAAAACCTTGGCCGGAAACCTTGATCTTCTGACAGGCGGGAGGGCGTGCGCAAGCGCATAGCAACATTAACACCAACCGACACCAGACGAACCCAATCGAACCGAGCGCCGGACAGAGAGCCCCTCCAAAGAAAAAAATGTGGGAAGACTTTGAGCTCGACGCCGAGCAAATTCCGGCCTTTAAGCTCGCATTCCACATAGCACAGATTGTCTTTGCGTTTGTACTATGGTGCCTCGAGATTGCTGTGTTCCGGGCCGAGAGCGCAAAGATTGTGGGCAACAACGGGTGGACGTTCGCAGTGGTATGTCTCAACCTTATCTGTATCCCCTCACTTTTTAGGATCACAAGATACTGACGTGGATATGGGATGGTAGTTCTTCTTGTCGTTACCAGCATGGATCTACCTCATCGGCGCCCCTCGTTTCCCACGAACCCGCAAGATCGCCAACCCGACGGTGATGGTCTTGGTCGACGTCATCTTCACCATCATCTGGCTCTCTGCCTTTGCGACACAGGCGGCGTATAACTCTTCTGGTCTTTGCGGAGATGTTTGCGGTATCAGCAAGGCCATCGTCGCCATGGGCGTATTCGTCTTGTATGTCCTACCCCTCCCCCACCATCTTCACATCTTGAATAACCCGTACTAACTATCCCCAGCCTCTTCTTCTGCGCCACCACCTTCCTAAGCATCTGGACCCTCAAATACTACCAATGGAACAACCGCCTCCCCGGCTACGACCGCGGCGATCGCGGCGCCGGCTCCGACAGCCAGAACATCGACCCCGACAAAGCCGCCTTCTCCCTCGCCCCCCACGACGAGGAAGCCTACGCCCCGGTCAACATCCACGACGCCGACGACGACGACAGACCCGCTCCCTACGGCGGTGCCAGATCTGACTACTCCTCTGACCCCTACGGCGCCCCCAAGTCGGATTACTCGGACCCGTACGGCAGCGCTGTTGGCGGTGGAGCGGCCAACGCGAGCACAATCGGCAGCTCATACCAGGACAACCCGTTCCGAAGGGGAGAGGCGAACGCGAACCCGTTTGATGACGATACCGAGTATAACTCTGGACGGGTGTCGGCTATGGGGATGGGGGGTGCGTCTACGCTGGGAGGGTCGATGAATAGTAGGTATCAGGCTCCGAGTGTGGGGACGTATGATGAGGAGGAGGATAGGACGGGGCCGGCGAGGTTTCCGCAGGCGAATTATGATCACCTTCATCGGTGATCGATGATGAATAGAACTGATGTTGAGTTACGAACGGGGGCTTGATGGTCAGGGGGGATATGAAAGCGAAACGTGCTTGGGAAGGTCATCTTCAGCAAAAGTGCAGCGAATGGCATGTCATGGCTTGATGGGTTAATTGGTGGGGAAGGGGTGTTTACTGTTTCTGAATGATTTTGTTTCCGGAGGGCGGAGTTTGTACATTGGAGGCATTTGGCTTTGCGTATGGTTTTATTATACAATGATCACGATATACAAACCTCTCATGAAATGTCTTTAGGGTTCTGGCGTCAGGTGGAAGAGGGGGACTTGTTCACACGAAAAGGGAGGTATCATGTAGTTGAACATGAGGATGGTTTGTTGCATGTCCTGGTTCTGAATGTGCGAATGGTGGCTTTGGTGGCTTTGTTTGAGCACGAGGCATGGTTCCAGTTGTAGCCGTGATGAAAGGTTTAAGGCGTATAGAGGAGTTGCAGGGCATTTCTCAAATTGATATATTGAAGAATGGCAACGCAGAAGATGTGGTGTCTGTCCAAGATATCTCCAAACTTTGGTTGCCATCATCTCATAGGGTTTATGATGAATGTTAAACTAACAAGTGGTTGCCCAGGTGGCAGGACTTCCGAAAGTCTTGATAATCATCTAGTTCAAGTCCAGCAACCTGACCTAACGACCTGCTCAACCGCCTGTTCGACCGCCTTCGCTAATTTAGGCCCAAGTGCTCTAATCAAAACCACAGATTTTTCCATTTCCGCCAGATCAGATGAAGACCAACTATAAACGCCAGAAAACGCCGGTATTATGAGTGACATGAACCTCTTCCCCATCTACAGCCGCCCTGTTTGAGAGCCACACTGTGAGGCTCAATTTACATCCTCAACAGAAGCCCCAATGTAGCAGAACCCTCTCAGCATTAAACGCCCCTAAATCAGCCCCGCCTTCTTCAACCTCCTCTTCAAATCCCCGGGCGTCTGCTGCATCGGATTTAACTTCATATCCCTCGCCATAGCACCCACATCCTCCCCATGCCTCTCCACCAACCTCTCCAACCACTCCCTCTCCCTATCACTCTGATACCTCGGTTTCGCCACCACTTCTCTTCCCGCCTCCCTTTCCAACGCCTTGAGAACTTCGCTCTTCTCATACGTCTCCCCCGCTAGCCCGCCCCATTCCTCGTACTCCTTCTTCTCTGTTGATTCACCCTCATCTCCAGACTCGAGGTCGTTTAGCGGGTCATTCAAAGGGTTGGTATCCTTGATGATCCGGAGGATCTTTCCCGTCTCGGGGTCGCGCTCGACTTTTACCTCGCGGACGCGGAGGGAGCCAGAGTTGGAGTAAGACTGCACGGCGAGGGGGTCTTGGACGTCGGTGCGGAGTTTGGATTTGTCGTTGGGGGCGGTGCCGCCTGTTGTTTTGCCTAGCCTTGCGACGAGGCCGAAGCGGGTGTAGTTTTGGGAGAGGGTCTGTTTCTTGTCCCTGGTGACATGTAGAGTTAGTGAGTGAAATGGGAATATGTGGGAGAGAGAGGGGGAGACAAACCAGTTCTGGGCGATGATGCTGTTTCCTAGGGGGTTGAGAGCCTTCGTGCGGCGGTTGGGCATCTTCACTTTGGAGCGCGAGGAGCGCGCCTTGCGCTTTTGAAGTTCGCGACCCATTTTGGATTGTGGTGGGGTGGTCTGAGGGAGGGGTTAAGGTTGGTGATGGTGTTAATTGGTGCGGTGGTTGGCTGTGGTCGATTGCGCTGCTGCTGTCGCTGCGCTTGCCGTACCATGGCGGCCAAAAATTCTGGAGTTGAGACGATAAGGGCGATAAGATAAGATCTTTTAGTGGGTTGGCTCCTTATCGATCGGGCTGGTTGCCTTCTTATCGCCGAATTCATAACGCCGATGACTCTCCTTCTCAGCCAGGGCAGCTGCCACACTTGCTGCCAACTGAAGAGACTGGCAACCGATTCCCCTCCATGATTCAGACATGCAGATGCAAGATTGGACAATGCAATGTTCCTGTCTTCGCGTCCGTGACAACTTGGAACCGTTTCTGTTGACGATCTTCTTTCGAAGAGACCGTCATGTCTCCGTCTGAAGCTATAACACAGCTCTATTAAGCCTTCTTCACCGTTTCTTTTATTGAATCCCAGCCTCGCGTGACTGTCACATGCAAGCCTTGACGTCTGAAGACCAAGGTCACCTCTCTTTTCTTGGCAGGATGAGCTTGGCCTCAACAGCATCAACCCCTCTCACAAATCGCCCGACTGGATGAGAAAATCCCGCTCCGTCTCGTAGGAAACGAAGTGATACCCAAAAGCATACCAATACCGAAGACCACACACACTCACGGTTCGGATCTGGTAGGTGTCTCTGTCCCTCAGAGCATCTCGGTGTCTAAACTTAGGTCGTCGAGCCGTTCGATGCTGCCCAACACCCATCGATATCTCGCAACCGCCCTCCCCCCACGCTCACGTTCACAAGCTCGTGAGGTAAGCAGGGAGAGATTTCTCTTCAGTTTTATCTGCCCAACATCCGAGCTTCAGGACTTGTCTCCTCAGCGGTAGCCGATGAGCTCGTCCGTCCGAACACAGACCACCACGGCAATCACGTCTTCCGCCAGATCTTGAATTGCCTTCCTGTTGCGGTATGGCCCGGTGTGATCGCGGGATGCCAACACCCCCTCCCCTTCCTTCTACGGAGCAGATGTTAGTCGCGACGCTACGGGAGGGAAAGACAACCTGCTTCTTGCTTGCAGCTTGCAGGACATGCTTGCATATCCCGTCTTTTTTGCTTTGCTGACTGTCGTTGGAAGTACCTCCAAGGTCAACAGCCAGAAAACAGGGACGTTTTGTCCCCTCTCTCTCTCTCTCCACCTCTTTTTCCCCAGATAAAGCAACCCAACCCTTCTCCCCCTCCCCTGTTGTTGGTCGTGTGTGCACACAGGAAAGGAAACATGACCCCTGACGGGTACATTGTGTGTTTCCAACATATCCCGCAAGCCAGGTCCAGGGCCAAAAGATAGTAAAAAATGTTCCTATCTCTATATCGATGACAGCGCATATCTGCTATGATCCAGGTTCGGTTTAGCAAACCTGATGAGCTCACAATCAGTGGTGGTAGCGGTGATTGTGGGTGTGGTCGCGTGCAGCAAAGCAATGATGCAAGCCACCAAGCGGTAGCACACCACACCAAGTTTGTTCTTCTATCACGCCTCTTACCTTCTAGACGGGTTCTAGTCTTTCTAGAAGGTCGCTTCTATCAGATTTGGTTTTGCTGAGGTGGCCGATCAAATTCGATAGTGTTGTTGACCCCCCTCTTCCCCCCTCACCTTCACTTTTGTGGCTTGCTTGGTGTGTGCTAGGGTTCCCTTCTTCTTTTTTGTTCTGTGCAGCTTCTAGCGGGGTTTTTATGGAGGTTGGTGGTGGTGGTGGTGGTGGTGGTGGTCTGGACAGATCAACAACATGATTTCTCTACTACTCTCACCGAATCAGTGGTGTTGAGGTAGGGTAGAGGAAGCGCGGTTAACCAACGGGGTTTGTGTTGATCTATGGAGTTTGGGGTTGGGGAGTTCTCCACCGCAGATGAGGACAAACCGATAGAGTCTATACGGATACGGGATACCGAAAGTTGTCGGCGATTTTTTTCTTTCTTCCCTTCTTCTGTTTTGCCTCCTTCGTCCCCTCTCTCGTCTGGAACTGGGCCAGCCCCCCCCAGTTTGTGCTGGATGAAGGTGTGGCTTGACGCCTCCTCCTCTCCTCTTCATCGTTTCCCCTATCTCCATTATCCTCCCCGTCTTACAAACTTACATTGCCGCCAGCGAGCCGCCCCATGTACACAACACCCCTCTTGTGGTACAGTAGTTCCAAGTCCCTTCCCCCACGCAACTTTCCCCTTGAAGGTTAGAATCTCCGATTGGGCAGGTCCTTTGTGTATGTATGCACATTCTGACCCCTGACCTTGAGACGGCTACACGGCGAGCGGTCCTGTTCTCCTCCTCACCACTACCACCCAACAGTTCCACAGCTGGGTTTTGCCTCTTGCTACAACAGTGTACATCGAGAGAGCCACCAGTTGAGGGGGAAACAACACACACAGGCAAGGGGGAGGGGGTAAGCGAAGGCGGCATGGGGGGAAAAAAGAACACACTAACCGCGAAGCTTGTCGTTCCTTTGCGTTCCTTGTTGGCTACAACTTTGTTGATGGAGTCGATGGAGCCGTTTTGCATTTTTTGCAGTTACATCCAGATTGCGTGCTTTATCTCTCTGTCTCCATTGCCAGTTCTCCACTTGTTTGTCATGTTCAAGAAGAGGTTATCGTGAGAGACACTGTAGCGACGGTCTGTTAAGCGCGGCTTTGTGCTCAAACCGGGTAAGCCACCTCGATTCACTCACCGAGACATTAACTTCGAGAAGGTCTGCAACGGTAGGTTGGCAAGGACTAGAACGCGGGTTGTAACCAGCTGGCAGTAGTGATGTGATAGAGATACATTAGACTTGACGGGGGCAGGGGAAAGGGAGGGGGAACGTCGATCGATTGAGGATGTACCTCTGAAGTATTCTTCTGGTGAGGTGGTAGATCTGATGTAACATGGGATACCCCGAATGTTTTGCTTACCCACCCGAGGAGGGGGTCAGCAAGCTGTGTGGATTGTGGGAGGGAGGAGAGGGAGAGTCCCGTCCGAGGCACAGACGAACCTGACACTTTCCAGGAAAGAACATATGCCGAGCTGAGACTGTGGGCGTCTCTGAAGGGCTACCCGAGATGGGGACACACTCGCTCACACGGACAGTCATCCAGCTGAGAGAAGTGTGCATTGCCTACTGAGATGAGCATCTAATGCGGATATGGCACATGACACCTCGCGTACAGCATGTATGAAGGCTCCTCACAAGACTCCATGTCCGTGCCATAGAGCTCTTCATAGGTAGTTGAACATTTGTCACCAGTGTTTTGCATGTGCTTATAGTTGGAAGAGTGTTGTGAATGTTTTGCAATGTTTTTGTAAAAGTTTCAACAATTGTATCTGATAAAACATGTACCCATAGCTTCCTCCTCTTCCCCCCCGCCATCAAGAACCTGCTCTTGTTCCCAAAACCCTGACAGGTAAAGGTATAACCACGGTAGCTAAATAAGTAGGTATATATAAAAAGTAAACCAAAAAAATGATATAATAAACAAAGAGATGTCGGTATGTGTGTTGTGTGTCTGTGTGTGTGTAATGTGCAGGTCACCATCATTGATGTACCTCACTCACTGTTGCCATAAATCCAGGGCAACTAGGTAGGTACCCCCCCTTTCATATCATATCCGTCCCAATCCATATCAACATCAAAACATAATCCACTCCACCTCCTGATTTCCCCCAATACACTTGATCCAATTAAACGGCCCGCCCCTCTGCTGCTGCCCCGCCGTGCCCGGCCTCATCCTGTTGTACTCATCCTTGACTTGCACCCCCTCCCCAGCCCAGAGCCGCTCAAGCACTTCCAACGCGGCAAGGTTGTTCATGTACCCGCTCCGGTTCATAATCTCCCTGCACTTGGACCGGACAATATTCTGCTGCAGCTCATTGACGCACTCGCTTCCCGCAACAAAAAGCGGCCAGAGCAGAAACTTCTCCGCGGAGGAACCCGCTTCGAGGCTGGTGGCGTAGTAGACCACCTGAGAAACCAAGTTGCGGAAGTTGTTGTGGGTGGAGGGGGAGTGAGGGCTGGCAAGACGCTCGGTGTACAAGAGCGCGGCATACCGGAAGGCTTCGGAGAGGGAGTTGAGATCCCGGATCTGAGTCGCGGTCGGGGGTGGGGTGGTGCCATTGACACCAGCGCCAACTCCCATTCCTACTCCTGGGGATGTGGGAGAGGAAGAGAGGGATGGAAGCGGGAGCGGCGGGCCGGTGAGCGAGGCCCGGACGCGGTTGGAGTCGAATTCCCAGGTTTGGAGGGCGATGCGGGCCTCTTTCCACTCGCGCCAGAAGGCGCTGCGGTGGTCATCGTAGGCGGAGGAGGGTGATTGCATCGAGTTGGCGCCGAGATGGTCATTGTCGTCGAGGGTGGAGCCAAACCCGTTGCCGTCGAAGCGGACGCTGCTGTTGATGGGGTGGGGAAGGCCGCCAAAGAGGCTGTGGTGGTGGTCGGGGCCGCTGAGGAGGGGAGATGACTTGAATGGCGCACCGAGCGGGGAGACGGCACGCGAGGTATCATTTGCCCGGGGGAGTGGCGAGGAGGCGAGGAGGTTCTGGACTGGCCGCTGCTGAGAAAGCAAGTTAAGTCGGCCAAGTTTGATAATGGTCCTGAAGAGCTCGCGGTCGCAGCCGACGAGGTTCTCAGCTCCGGGTGGGAGGAGCTGTGCATCAGGGAGAACACCGTAAAAGCTCGTGTTGAGCTGGGCTTCTCTGTCGTTAACACTGGCGGAGATGGCATCAAAGTATGTGAAGAGCGCCTCCATCCAGGCCGAGTCTCTTGATGGTGGGTAAGGAGACATCCGGCGCATGCCCAGAATCTTCTTGACTCCGGCAAACTGTGTGTGAAACTTGGCAACCCCTGACTCGGCCATTCTGTAGTGGCAGAGCAACAAGATGGTGGCCAAAACGGAGTCCTGTGTTGACTTTTCCGCGTCGTTGAGCTGCTCGTCAAGTAACCGTACTGCCAAGTTTCTGTGTTGGTATTCTTCAGTCAATGACTGATCTTGCCCATCCGAGGGGCTCTCCACGGGACTCTTCTCTCTCATGTCGAAACTGTGTTGACCGAGACTGAGTTTGCGCTTCATCCTGAGGTTGCAGGCGGCCAGCGCGCAGATGGCGTGCTGCAAGCTCCGGCTGCTGTTGGCAAGGCCAAGAATATGCTCTCGGAAGGGATTGTTGGGGCCATCGATAAACACCATGCTAGGGCACATGGACTTCTCGTAGTAGTCGATGAAGAATGGCATCTTAGTGGCGAGATCTGGGCTCATCTGCAAGACGGGTGATGGTGACTGTGAAGGATATGAGTTCGCCCAGGGGGCTTGGGTCCTTTCATTGACGCTGCAGGAGAGCGAATCCTCATCCGCGTTCGAGGGGGCCCAGAAAGAGCCGTGGTGAGACTGGACACTGCTTCCGTACGTGTCCAAGTCAGGCGTGCCAGGAGCTTTTGCGTCTTGAGGTCAGCGTATGTGATACGGTTGTTGTGGGTAACGAAACTCACCCATGACGTCGCATTCATGTGGGAGCTTGCGACTGAGCTGGGCTTCCAAGGACTCTACATGAGACATGTGAGATTGAAGACTCGAAGCGGGTTCTGATGGACCATATACGAGGCTGGGGCAAGAGGTTGGTGCCCGGGGCTGCTCAATCATGATGCCACCTGTTGGGCTCTGTGGAACGGGCGACCCGTGATTGTGGAATCCGTCGTAGACAATAGGGCTGTGGATGTATTGCGGCACGTCGTCTCTCGGAAACGAGTGAGCAATGGGAGACATGTAGTCAACCTCGCTCATGGTGTCCAGGGGAGTGTGGATCATTTCCCGGTGCATCATCATGTCACCAGGAGTCGACACAGGAATGTGAAGACTGCGTGGTGGAGGAAACCTCGGACCATCTACTGGGGGCATGCTGGACGAGAAGGGAATGTGAGTCCATCCCGGCGGCGCGGATTCGGTAGGAGACATGTGCGACATGTCGTAAGGGTGGTGGTGAAAAGGAGGTATCGTGATAGAGGGGCTCCGCCCGTGGCCCATTTCCAGGTCGCCGCGAACTGCCCGCTCATCCTGCTCGGTTGGCCACTGACCGTTCGAAGTGATGGAGGTCGTCCGAGAGCGTGTCGTGGTCGTTGGTGACTTGATGCTGGAAAGGCTCGTCTTGGCTTGGTTGACTGGTGGTGCCTTTGCAATGGGCAGCGACAACCCGCGAAGCTTGCCCCGACTGGCCACGCCAACACCCCATGTGAGCTGCGTCTTGTAGCCAGAGCACTCGTTACCAATCTCCAAGCACTGCGAGCAATACGGTCTCCTCCGATCACACTTCACATTCCGCTTGGCGCAAGTAAAGCAGTCGTCTGCGGCCCCGCCGGCGGGGGCTCTTCTTCTGCGCTTCCTGGCCGAGGCAGCATCCTTCGCTGCTCCTGTCGACGGCGTGTTGATTGGTGCAGTCATGATATCTGATGATGATGGTGGTTGTAGTGGTGTTGATCCGTTCAAAGTTTCCACCGCTGGTTAAAGTAATAAGTCTCGATGTAGTTGCTGGTAAGGCCAATTCCGAATTCCCGGGAAGTCTCGTGCAGATCCGCACAGCAGGGCAACCGACAGAAGGCCTTGTGAAGAGGCAAGTGTTATTGAACACAAGGTGTGGCCCTCGAGAGACAGCGGATGCTGGCTGGAGTGGGTGAACGGGTATTAATATGGCAAGACTCGGGGCACATAGCACGCTGCGTGGGAGAGACACTGGAGCCTGTGTATGTCTCGCAGCCGAGAGGGAGGTTGAACCTGGAAGCTGGGAATGGTCGAGATGAGATGGGATGAAGTGGGATGGGATGGGATGAGAAATGAATCAGATTGGGAAAGAGGGCAACATATGAGAGCAAGGCAAGGCCGCGAGCCGTGTGTGTGGTAGGGTGTTCTGTTTTATTAAACAGCAGCTCCCAAGCACCTCAGCACTTCCACCGAGGCACCAAGCAGCAAGAAAGAGACACACGGTCTGCATGCAGCCCCATCCCATGCCCGGCAACCTGACCCCCCCCTCCCCTCCGCCTACCCCTACCACCCTCCCCCCAGTCCCCCCGTGCAGCGCGCCAACGCCCCCTTCTCACAGGTACCACCCAAGTACCTCCGTACCGACCAGGGCCCAAGGGAGGATCGGTCGGAGGAGCGGACGAGGTTCTGGAGTGGGTGCAACGGCCGCGAGCTGGGGGCGGCGACGAGTTACAACAGGTGACGGGCGGGAGTTGGAGTCTGGTCAGTGGAGAGGGCCAAGGAAGGCCCCATTGCGTCCCACATTCTCTCTTTCACCTGTCCACCATATCCATCCACTCGTCCATGATAGACCCCAGTCGGATACTCAGGTGAGACAGTGATGATTTTCGGAATAAAAAGACGGTTAAGATGGGTTGTTGGGCTGCCATTGGAGGGGGGAGAGCATCGAGGATTGAGAGTGAGATGGGCGAGTTAGCCTGAGGGATTATGGCCAGTGAAGTGTAATTATTCCGACTGAAAGGGAGACCGAACCCAGATCCCAAAGGCTTCAGAATTGGCCGACCGGCAAGAGCTGAAGAAGTTTCGGAGATACCGCAAATGCTCCGTGCCCTGACGGTCTGTTTCGAGCTCTATCTCTCTCTGGAGTCTCTCTGTCACCGCTCTCTCGTTACAAGAGTTGTGAAATTCATGGCGTTTGGGGCGCTAAAGAATCCCTTGGTCAACCGAAGAGCTTGTGTTTGGCGACTGCGACGTACACAACAGATTCAAGAGTGCTGTCGCTGTCACTGCGAATGCGAGAATTTGGAGCGAGGTTGGCGTTAACAGGTCCCCTGTAGAGATATCCCAGCGCCAGCGGGGCAGCGCGGGGGTTTGTGGCTGACCCTGTTGTCCCGTCCGTTTACACATGTAGTGCCCCGCCATCTGCCACAGTTTTCACTGATATCTTGAACTTTCAGCAACTTGAACCGGATCAACCTAGTTCGTACTTACCAACACTTCACATTCGGCGCTTTTACTTTCTTACAGCTGGCCGGACGACATCTCTTGTTATCACAAACGCTAACACGAAGCATGAGGCTCCATAAAATCAAAATCACGGCAAAACAGGCCTCTCAATGCCAGGAGGTCCCGCTCTGGCTGGACTGACCCCCATCTGACAACGGCGTCGTCCGCTTTGAGCAAAACCGCCTGCCAGTCGGTTATCATCAGATTGCGACCCTGTGCCGGTACCTATTGCGAGCCAGGCCCGTATTCCACATCAACAAGCGACCGTCCCGTATCTGAGACCGCATTGACGACGCTACCCGACCCGAGGACGCCAAAGGGAAGATGCAATATACATTTGATAGTCCCTCGTCAGCCTCAAGCCCACGAAGCAGCCACTATATCGACAGCCATGTGAGACATCCTCCTCTCGCAATGCAACAAGCAATAGCAGCAAGCACACGATGTATTCCATTGAAGCTATTGCGCAGGAGTGGGGGTCCTTTCAACATGCGTTGGGTTTCCCCATCACCGAGCTAGTGACAGCATTTAATATATTCGGCCAGTCATTGTCTGGTTACTGGGTTCAGCAAACACTGACGACATGCAGCACCAGTCGTGGTCTCTGCCTTCTTCAGGAATCTCGTGAGACCTTCCTGGTCTCGGTGGGAGGGTACTTCATTACAGGACATCAGAAACGACTAAAATAGTCTGATAAGGAAACATGTTTTCTGCAGATGGTGTTGCCAACTTGTCATGTCATGTCATGGTCAGAACAAGACCATTATGCTGCATGATGCTGATCACGACCAGCTTGCTCAGGCACGCCCAGCGCCCAAGACGAATCAGCCACCGCCGAAAGCCTTCTGTGCAGGCTTCTAGAGACCTTCCACACTAGGCCTCAGAGATGCTAGTGGTGGAGGCTCCCTTATCAGCACACTTGCTGTCGGCCATGCCCGAATAATCCCCCGAGCAGTTCATATCAACAGGCGGGCAGCAATATCTCGGATGGTGGGCCTTGAAAACCACACCGAGGCTTTGAGGTTTATTATTAACGACATAAGGCGAAACATGATCGCCAAGGGTAAGGGTTCGTGGGTTCTGAGCCGAGAAACGGAGTTCATCAGAGCCGCCCTCACGCCCTGTCGTCCAGGGGTCAATAACGGAGACCAGACCAGGGCGAAACTGACGCCAGAAGCCACAATGCACGACATCGTCTCGATGACGAGATTCGCTTGTGACTTCTTGATGGAGCTGTTGGCAGTCTGAGCTCGAGGTATTTTTCGCTCGTCGAGGACACGGTCTCATGGACCCTTCGCGCAGTTTTCCCCTTCGCAGTTGGTACCTTTGCCACATACAAGTTCTCACTCATCATGGAAGACGACATATACGTACGTTGCCTTGATTCGCTGCGCCAAGCACCGCACACGGCTCGCCGCTGACGAAGGAAAGACACGCATCTTACAGGCCCAAGATGAGCAACACTGGATCTTTCCAGACCCGGACAACACTTCCGTCGACACCACAATAGAGAATAAGCAAGGTCGGCAAGTCAGAGGCCACGGCACGGCCTTGACAGCGCTTCCGTTCTCGCCAAGGAAAGGGGTTCGGGAGGGGTTGTCAGGGGATCAGCTTTTAAACGACCACACTCGAGATGGACCTCATACAAACTCGTTTGTGGTGTATCGAGCAAGTGGTTCATGCGCTAGCTTGGGGACTAGGTCAGTCGTTACACCCTGTACCCTGACCTCTCTAACTATCCCCTCTTTTCGTTGTCAACCCAACTCGGATATCTGGCATGTGAGCTCGCTACACCTTGAACTTGGCACTATTCCTATCCGTGTGGTCATCGTCAATAACTCGTCGACATGCAGCGATATCATCAGAGCCAGGTCATTGCGCTCCGTTGAAGCGGTCCAGACCAGCGCCACAGCAAGGGCCTGAAGTAAACCTCAAACCCCTCATCAACACAGCGCACACGGCGATATTTGGTGGGGGTCACGTTCGAGTGGTCGCCGACTTCCACTGCATGCAAGAGCCACCAGAAAACAAGTCGTTGACTGACAACAAGACACTCCAACCTGCGGATGCAGCCGGACGAAAACGGCGTCCTTCTCAACGTTCGCTCGAGGCTCGCGAGGCTCTTGTTCGGACACTAAAAGACGGTAGCGTCTTGTCCACCGCCAGACCAAGCAACGACAAGTCACGCGCTGGCAAAGCAGCCAAGCGGTAGCAAGAGACGGCGATACAGCCACCTGCATTTGGCTGCCAGCGCTAGAAGCCAGAAAGAAACATGCATCGAAGCTTCATCTCGTCACAACTTGCGCCCCACAATTCCCTTATCCCCCCATCCTTTCTCGTTGCGAAAATGCCATTGCGTTTGTGGACGAAACGGCGGCTTCTGAACCTGCAATTTGGGCAGAAACGTCTTGGCTATCGGCGCGCTGGACGGCTACACACTTTAGTACCTTACGCTATACTTGCCTGTTTCTCGTTGCTCGTCTTCACATGCTGATCACCAGATTCCGTTCTCTGGTCCTGTTCGTGATTGTCGATCCCAAGCACCAGCAAGGCGGAAGCGATTAATAGCATCGTGGCATCTCCCGCCGGGCTGGCAGATCGACACTGCGAGGTGTTTCTCAGCTGAGGTGCAAGCAGCGGGTGATAGGCTGAAGCCTTGTGTGAGAGGTGTCGCGAAACTTGATCAACCTCAAGAGAGGGTTCACCAATCACCATTCACCAAATGCAGGCTCTTTGTGAGATGTCGAGGGCAGACGGGATTGACCGCCATAATTGGAGTTCCCCTCACTTGTCTGGCCTTGCGAGCTACACCGCTTCAGGGCAATGACCGAGGCCCTTGCTGCACGACTGATTGGTCTGTCGGGTTGGGAGCAACTGGGCGGCGGCGGCGGGTTTTGAGTGCAGTGAGAGGGTGAGAGACGGGAGTCGGGCATCCGGATCTCAGAGTTGTGGTGAACCAAGAGATGTGGCTGAGAAAACGGCCCTTTTCTTCCCACGGTCGGCTTGCGGCCCTGGCGGCTTGGCCCTGGCGGACCGGCACTCTTGGGGCAGCACACGTCTTTACGTAGCCTCGGCAGTCTGGCGTCACTCAGCTGCGGTTGTTTGCTGACAAGCACAAAGCTGAAGACAGTCAAAGCCTCCGAGGCGCCGCTTTGTCGCCTTACTTTTGATATTATATACTCTGATATAGGCAGAATGTTTGACGTTGTTCGGAGATTTGTGCTGGGCAGGAAAACTGAGGGAAACAATACCGACGAGACGGACCTACTCGGCGTCACGCTTTCCATAAATTTGTCAGCCTGTCTGTCAGCTCGGGGACCGTTCCACATATTAACTGGCAGGTTCGTTGAAGCCATCTAAGAGAAAGGTCCTACCCTGCTGGGGGAATCCTTCCTGAGATATGCCAACATCTGGTTCAGCAGCTGTCAGTTTGACGCAGGGCATCGCGATCTCTCTCTTATTCATCAGCAGCAAATTATCTTTAAGCTTTTTGTTTCTTTTCTCTTGCAGCACACTCCGACCGTTTGAAAAGCACACCCACTGTTCTGCGCTGCGGATGGAACGTTGCAATCTTTTGCGCTATTCCCTGATGGGTTAAGCGTCGATTGCTTGGTTAAGCGGAGCTGGGACTAGGGCTGGTTTTCTTTTCCCCCGCGGCTTGGCCTTGTTTTGTCTAAACCCTTTCCGTCACCGAGACACACGATTTCGGTTTCTCTCTCCACCAGAGAGAAAAAAGTATCGAGATGTACCTCGGGCATGTCACTCTGTTTCCTTTGGTTGTTGGCTAGTGAGTGGTGTTAGTCAGTTTTTACGAAAGCGAGACGCCGTTGGGAAAACTAAATTGGCGCCGGGCTACGATGATAGAATGACGAGATGGGGAGGCTGATTTGGCTATCTGATGAAAGTGCCATCTTTTTCGTTGTCCATGACTCGGGCTTGAGGAAAGCCCAATCTGTTCCTAACGTCAGAGGAGGGTAACGGGAAAGCCACAACGGGAGCCCCCCACTGCATAGTTCACGCGCGTTGTCGCCACAGGCACCACCTAGAGAGAACCAGCGTTCATCCCGTCCCTGCGTTGCGTGCGCTGCTGTTGGTGTCATATCCATACATAGAACAGAGCTGGGACGACTCTGTACACTCCTATAATTCGTCCAAGCCCCTGGGGTTATCGCCGATGATCGTTTGCCACGATGAGGAATATCTCCGTTTTTTTCTTTTGGTTGGGTGGTGTGTGTAATAGGTACCTACCCTCCGAATGTGCGAGTCTTCTCCTATCATTGCTCCCCCCCCCCCCCCTCATCATTCTGGAGAAGAGGTGAGGGGAGAGTAGCATCTCGAAGGGAAAAAAAGCGGATATACGCGGGGCAAAAAAGTCCGGAGAGGGCAGTGATGTTCAAAAGTACCCGGGGGGGCGGAACGATTTGCGCGTTTGTCTCTGATGAGGAGGGTTGGGGATTTGGGGCGGCGACTAGGGACAATGGGGCCCAGTGAGAATGTCTCTCCTTACTTTGCTTGGCCTTCTGTTACCTAGTTTGTTCGGATCGAACCTAATCCGATTTGGGGTACATGTCTAGAGACACATTGAGGTTGGAGACTTGACCGAATCGAGGGGTAAGGTAGATGCGGTCGGAGACGGACGGAGGAATGGTTGGAGAGAGGTTTGTAGGGGTTGTGAGGGGAGGCATCACGAGATGTAAGTTGCGATGGGGACGTAGGACCCTGGTGTTGACGAGTGCTTGGACGTTGAGGTCATCATCATTAGTCAAAAGTTCTTCAGGGGACAGCAGGTCAGTACTATACTTCTGCCTTCGGCTGTCTACCGCCTTCCGGTGACCGCGCGGTCGGAACTTTGTTCTCTGGCTACCAACGGACGGGATGGGTACTGGCGAGCCCATTCCCTTCTGCTTGGGGCCGCCGGTAGCTAAGTAAGATCGGTATGCAGTCACGTTTTCTTTTTTCTGAAAATAGCATCACTAGCCCTACAGAGGTTGGGCCATCGTGTGCGTGTCCTACACGAGCCGTTATGATGCCGGCACGAGGCGGTATTTCGTGTTTGTTTGATGGATGGTAATGAGGCAGGCGCGGTGAGGCAGGGTCAGTTAATATCAGCCCGTGTGATTCTCTTTTTGCTTGTTCTGTCGGGGGTTTTTTATTTTCTTATCCTATCACTCTTCTTCTTCTTCTTCTTCTTCTTCTTCTTCTTCTTCTTCTACGCAATGTTCTACTGCCTTCCTTTCTTGATCTCGACACACAATTGGGCCCAACCACCAGGATAGAGAGTGGGGGGAGGGGGGCATATGTTGAGATGGGGTGGTGTTGGGAACGTGACTACCTTGCCAGTCTGCCGTGACGGAATCCGACAGGACGAATGCACAAGAGGGAAAAATAAATGAAGTGAGAAGAATCAAGAGGTGGAATGGGTGAGCGGGAAGTGGAGGAGAGGAGGCACTGCCCAGCGGTTTATATTACTCGTGCATGAGGAGTCTTGGAGGGATGACACTCTGCCTTGGGAGGCCTGGGTGACCTTGCCTTTCTCACTGCGCGCACGGCGGCTGTCATGGGCTTGGGCTTGGGGGGTGATGCTGTCGATGACTTTCCTTGAAGAGGATGGTCAACCTTGGGTTTGGCACTATACAGTACATGGCCATGTGTTGGTCTGCTGAGTTCCGAGCACTTCCGAGCGAAGGGATGCGAAGGGATCATAATCACAGCAACAAGTGTGCTGTGATTGTACAATGGTGGTGGGAAACTCATCTATTCCAGCTTATGTCTGCTATTCCTTCCCAGGTTTTTTCTTCTGCTTTGTTGGGCAATATATCTCTTTCCTGCGTCGCTGTGTTGCTTTCCGACTGGACAAGACATGTCACGGACGGGACTTGCCACACGTGGGACTTTTATATTAAAGAGCAAAAGGAGCTGCTGGTTTGGGATAGCTTTCTCATGTCTTGGTTGCTGTCTTTACCTGGTTTCCTTCTTGATGTTGGCAAGGGTCTGTTCCCAAAGAGAAAGGTGGCATTGTGTTTGATGCTTCTTTTCTGTTGTTCTGTTGCTTTTCGGGGAGGAAGAGTGTTGCTTCTATCACGCACCGCGCATGCAGCGGAAGCATAGAGGAGGGTTCTAATAATATGTTCATGTATCGGCTCGGTATTGCTTGTGGATCAAGGACCCTTGATGGCATCATGACGAAGAGATCATGCCGCGATTGGCGAGTGCCCAGAAGAAATGCCCAGGAGAACAACCCGGGTACTTGGGACTGTGGATTATCACAAGGAAACCGTTTTGATGACGTTTCCTGATGCATGTATGGAGCTTGTTACATTAATCTTGATGGCTCAGCGTGATAGGCGGTCACGAGCGTTTTTGTAGATAACGTAGATTAAAGAAGACTTGTTGAGTAAGATGCTAGAAGTAAGATGTGATAAGCCCATTTCGTGGGTCGGTTTGCTCATCGGAGCGGTCGTGCTCTAACCATTAGTCTGGAAGTATAGGGGCTGTCAGGGGCCTCAGGGGGGGTTGATGACCTGACGGACTTCATGTCAACAAAGATGGGTTTATCAACACGTAGGGTAGATAAACAAAGACAGTACTTTCTCTGCTTCGGTTCCAAATGAACTAGTGCTACTCTAGCGTTCAAATGCTATATTAAATAGCTGGAGAGTCTCTTACAGAAGAGGTCTATTTGACACTTTTTTTAGTCAATTTTGCGGTGCCTCGTGTTGTGGTCTCTTGTCGGTCTAACAGTGAAACGGTACCATGATAGGCTTTGGCCCACATTCATTAGCATCTCGCAAGAATGAGATACTGCCATTGCATTCTCGATGATGGTATGAATCCCAGCTTGGAGATCTGTCGGTGATAGAAAATGGCTACCGAGGAATGCTGTCCACTCACATGGTACAGCATGAGGTATTCGTAAAGTTTGTTTGCCTTCACGCTTCAATAGGTATGAAATGGTTCTTAACAATGGTACGTGTACAGCAAGGAAGTATTACTGCTCACTAGAGATTCGCCAGTGTTGACAAAGTCAGTCCGAGTACGAGAAGGCAAAACTGACAGGTCAAAGACCAAAACTGTTGAATCACAAATTGCAGTTATTTACTGGTTGTACTCGAACGGCTTTTCACCGCAGGTACCACAACATGGAGGCGGTGATAAACCGACGTCAAAAGCCTCTTTGACTTTTGACTGGAGCGCGCTCTGTGTCTCAACAAGGCATTAGATGTCTAAGCACGAAAAGCAATATCTTTCAGCCACCGAATGTGAGCTGTCCTTGGCCACGAAATGCCCTGTTTTCCCATCCCCACACATGATTCCCATGATATTTATGCACAACAGTCTCAAGCCACTGTAGTACAAATACCGAGGTATGGCAAGATATCCTGCACGGTTTTCTCCGAGTTGAACTTTGTGCGACTCTCGGTCTGACTTCTTGATCCATGAAGCCTGATATTGAAGACGATCAACAAGTCCCTAGTTGTATCTCTTCAAGTATCAAAGCCCCCCTAACACAGTGATGCTCGCCTACCGCCCACGCGGCTTGGAGCATCACGGTCTAAGAATGTTGCACAACATCAGAGTCAGCTAACGCCTCACATCTCACACTTCACACATAACTTTCGGTGTTTTCAAGCCGAGCTGAGATATACCTAGGTAGCCAAGTGATCAACATGAGAGTTGAGTTTTGAAGAACTGTCAAGGATCTCAGATCCGGAGGCAAAGGTGGCGTAAGGGTCTGAATCATGATTGTGTCTAATGATAGATACATGTCTCTGTTGTCTTGGTCTCGTCAATATTCGGGTACATCCGGGATTATGATGCCGACCAGAGTCAAAGTTCTGATGTTGGACAACATCGATGGTGTTATACTTCGGGGGTCTTCATGTGAAGTGGTTCTTGACCCGCTGAGACAACAGCACACCAGATAGATGACCTCAAGGCTGTCTCGGCTCTTTAGTTCCGAACGTCTTGTGTATCATCAATACTCTGGGGCGATATTGATGTGGAGATGAATGCGAGCCTTCTTGTTTGGCGACAATGGTGGGCATGTGACTGGTGTATGCGTCTGGCTGGACAAAGACAGTTCTTCTCTCCATGAGCTTCAATCAAAAGAAGTAACCCACAGGCTTTATGCTGGCAAATAGCCCGTAGAAAATGAAGTCTTGGTCTCTGAGATACTTGGTACGGTAATGCCTGGCTTTTGGGTTGAGGGTTTTTGAACCTTTAAGACAAGGCTTTCCGGAGTGAATTTTCCTTTGCGGCGTTGAGAATGGACCAAGAAGTTGTCATGATGGGAGCCAATAATTTTATACAGGTATGGATAGGGAAAAACTGCCCTCATAACTGATGTTTAGCGATGATCTACACACATACAGAACTGATATTCAAGGGGTGTGGTCAGAGGCCAACCCTAACCCAGCTATCTTGACCATCAACTTACAGCCAAGGCAGTGAGGCCGGAGTACGGATTGCTGGATTCTGTACATCCTTTCCCCTTGTTTCCATTCCTCTTTCAACTCAATTGACTCATATATAATCTAACCATAACAATGCCAGCAAGAGCAAACCTTCGCATCCCTTCCCGCACTCTCTTTCACCAACCAAGAGTGACGTCATACCTCTCATCTCACCCCCTATCCCCTATCGCCGACAAGCCTCACCACCAACGACTTCACAATCGCCTTTCACTTCGACTTCATATACCCTCCTCCTCCTTCCACACATATTCAACTCTAGCAACCCCTCTCACCATGCCAAAACGCAAAACCACCACCACCACCACTACCAAACCAACCACCACCCGCCAGTCCAAACGAACCAAAACAACCACCCCCTCATCACCCCCATCATCTCACCCCGCCATGTCCCCCTTCCCAAAAGCCTCCTCCTTCTTCACCCCCCTCCCCCCCTCAAAAACCAACCGCCTCCTCGAACCAGGCCCCATCCTCCTCGTCTCAACCGGCAACCCCCAAACCCAAACCCACAACCTAATGACCCTAGGCTTCCACACCATGATCTCCCACTCCTCCCCCACCCTCATAGGCCTAACCCTCGGCCCCTGGGACCATTCCTACTCCCTCCTCTCCTCGTCAAAAGAATGCGTCCTCTCCATCCCAAACCTCACCCTTGCCAAAACCGTCGTCGACATCGGCAACATCTCCTCTTCCGACCTCCCCCCCTCCGAAACAAAATGGGACCGTTTCAAACTAGACCCCATCCAAGGAGAAAAGGTTTCCTGCGCGCTCGTCGGAGGTGACGGCATAATCGGGAATTTAGAGTGCAAAGTGGAGGATGAGTCGCTAGTGAAGAAATACAACTTTTGGGTTTTGAGGGTTGTCAAAGGGTGGGTGAATGAGCAGAACTTTAGGCTGGATGGGACAGCGGTCGAGACGGACAAGGGGAAGATGATGCATCATAGGGGGGATGGGAGTTTTTTTGTTGGTGGGGAAGAGGTGCTGGATTTGAGGGGACGGATGACAAAGTGGAGGATGTTGCAGGATTAAGGGGTGCGAGGGAAAAGATTATGAGGTTTAGGTGATTGGGGATACAAGTCATGGACGGTATGGTGAATCACAATGGTCATGATGAAAATAAAAACACACATAAAAAAAGGTCATTTGGAATCGTCTCTTTTTAGCAGCCAACCCCCCAAAAATGATATCAAACAACAAAACATTTCCGTCGCCGTCATAAGCCATTCCAAACATACCATAGCCAGCTAGCCTCTAGCACCTGCTCTAAAACCGCCAGAAAGCACAATCCAGTCAACACAAAAGAAAAAGACGGCAACACCACCCGCAAACCAAAACCTAGCAATAAAAACTAGAGTACAAAACTGTGGTTATTATTGCACGCTGAGCTGGAACATTGCTAATAATCCATCGGCGCATCCACCAACGCAACGCCCCTCTGCGCCCCATTACTTCCACTGCTCTCTCTCTTGTTAATATTCTCATTGCTGCTCGGAGGTGGCGTCTCGGTCCTGTTCGAAGCAGGCGTTACCCTCCTCCCCGAGGAGAACCGGGCACCGCTTCTCCCGAGGCTGTTCCTCTTCTCCAACACGGCCTCGCTATCCTGCTGCGCTACCTGCTGCACCTGAGGCACAATGGGGAGGGCACCCCCTAAAAAGTTACCATCAGCGGGGTGGCTAAGCCCCATGCTCGCATCGTCCGGCACCTCGAGGCTTGTCCTCTTGGGGAGCACAGGGCCCATGCTCTGCCGTTTCCTGTGAGCCTGTGTTGGGCTGGAAAGACCAGTCGAGATGGGGAAGCGAGTCTCTGGTCTGCCCACCGACCTATCACGGGCATGGCCACGTGGGCCAGGAGCCGGAGAGGTAGCACGAGATCTGCTGCCCTGTGCCTTTTCAAGGAGCACACGGTTGCGCTCTTCCATGTGGGCTTTGCGGTTGCTTTCGTCGGTGGAGATGGCTCGTGGGCGGCCACCTGGGTTGGCGCGGAGGGTTCCAGACGCGTTATTGGTAGAGAGACGCTTGAGTTCGTTGAAGATGGCGTCCTTATGGGCGAACAAGTCACGGACCAAGCGGTAGGCATGCTTCTCCTCCATGGTGAGCGAGGTTTCGGTGCGAGGGCGAAGCACGCAAGGGGCCAAGGAAGTAGCGAGCTTGACGATGTACTCCTCATCGGCAGAGGTCAGGTCGATCAGGCGGGTGAAGTGGTTCATGCAGGCATCCAGTGTGGCAATATTAGTGAGCCTCAATTGAGACAGTGTCTGCTGGAGGATGGGCACGCGGGCGGCATCGCTGTCGTTGCCGGTGGGGGTAGTATAGATGGTTCTAATAATTTCATATACGTGCGAAGAAACCAAAGAATCTGAAAAAATGTCAGTAAAGCCCAGAAGGCATATCGCAAAGGATAAAAGGACATACCTGGAAGCTCAAGAAGGTATAATTTCAACAGGCTGGCAACAGTCGGGATGTCAAAATCGGCAAAGGTTTCCAACGCAGGCGGCTTGCCATTGTTGACCAAAGCTCTCAACTTGTGCGTTTGAGACAAGGGAACCTCGTGGAGCCACACCCCTCTCCGGGCCTCATCGCCCTCGAGGTCTGGATAGTGATGATCCAAGTAGGTAAGCAGCGTTGTAACGATAATAGGCACACGCTTTCTGTCAGCCCTGGCTCGGGCCTCGAGATCCACACCAAAGGTCTGGTCATCCACCTTGTTGTAGTAGTTCTCGTACGTTACAACCTTGGGAGCAAAGCTACCGGTGCGGTAGTTCTCCAAGAGATAGCGCAAGTCGCCAAGCGGCTGCACTGTTTCCTGGAACAGCATCATGTTATCCACGGTGGCCTGGAGGCTAGGAATAACGTTGCTGATAGTGCCCGAGAAGTCCAACACAACTGTCTTGATGGCCTTGAGCCTATCCAGCTCGCAGCGCTCAAGAAACTTGAGATGTAGGAAGATGGCCTCCTCCAGCTCGCACCTCATTTCATCCAGCTTCAGAACACTGGCCTTGTATTTTTCGTCCGCCTCCCGGGCCTCCCGGCGCATACGCTCAGCTGGCGTCTCGTTCGGCCTGGAAGTGTTGAGCACATCCCACTTGGCGAGATATTCAGTAACAGTGCCAACCACAGGCGAGTCAGAACCATCAGACCCAGAGGTGGGCATGGAGAAGGCTCTTGAAATCGACTTCTTTTCTGGCACACCAGACATCTCGAAAGCCTTGGGCCGCCATTGGTAGTGCATCTTTGAGCTATTGGCGAACGTATTGCCAACATTACCAACCAGTCTCAGGAAGCCGTGCGTTACCAAATCCTGGCCGATTCTCTCGGCATAGCTCACGCTTGAGCTTCCCATGTGCCGTTGAAGATACTCGACAATATCGGTTCCCGCAGACGTGTTTTGATATGTGCCGAGAATGGGGACCTTGGTCTCGCCCATCTTGATCGTATTCAGCATGTGCTCGAGGATCTTCTTGACTTGGTCGGGGGTATAAGTCTCGTCGCCGATCTCGTAGGGCTCCTCCTCCTCGGCAATCTCGGGTTCGACCTTGATTTCAGGGATATCTTGGCCAGTTTTGGGGCTCGTTTCGGGGTCTTGGAACGCCAGCTTATTCTCCTCCTCCAAGTCTTCGAGTAGTCGGCACTTGTTGAAATAGGTGCTTCGGAGCTTTTTGCAAAGGTCGGCCTGCTTGTCGTGCGCCTTGATTCGAGACTGCAGCTCATCTTGCGAATCTTGTATCCGGGATTCGTGGGCCTCGCACCAGCGGCCAAAAGGGTTCACAACCAGGTCGCGAATATTCTGTGCAATCTTCTTGTGATTCTTGGCCGCTTCCTCCATCTCGGTCCGCACACCTTCATAGGCCTTCCGCACGCTGGCGCCATCGTCGCGGTTGAACCCTCCCTGGACCTTGTCGACGGTCGGGGCGATGTCGGATAGCTTGTTTCCGTAGATCTCTTCGGCCTCGGCGCGCATTCGAGCAATGGTTAGAAGCTGGCGGTTCTCGACGACACCTTGTTGGAGCTTGCCGAACAGGACACCCAGTCCTTGAATTCTGTCAGCGCGGCCCGTTCACCACCTCACACTGGACATGCCAAAAAATCCACGCAAGAAACTCACCTGCGGCGTAGTCATTCGACCAGAACGAGTCTGCGAAACCGGGCATCTTTGCGAAAGACGACCGATTGCGCTCGGCGATGGCGTGTACTCGGAACGGGTGGTAGAATTAGAGGTCAACGGCTCGCCCGGGAAGAAAAAGTCAAAGACTAAACAAAGATTCGAAGTGCTGTGCTGGTCGTGAACTCGTAAAGCCAGTTTCGAGAGTTGGCCCCCAGAAATGGTGGATGCAGGGGGAACGTAGCCAAGGAGGTGTGGTGTGCGTCTCCAGCGCAATTGAGGCTGAGTGTCTTACACTACGGAGTAGCTGGTACCGTACCGGGCAGTTGGGTAGAAATGTTCAGAAGAAAACTCGGTTGGTAGGGCGCCGGAAGGCCGGGTCTGGAAGGGCACGCGACGGGACCTGAAGGTCAGTGATTAGGAAGCAATGGGACGGGAGAAAAAGAAGCTTCAGTTGAACAACAAAAAAGTTCTGGATTCCGGCGCAATGATGGAAGCGGCAAGAAAGCAGGCAAGTGTCCCGACAACCCCAAGATGCAGAAACCCAGCGCCATCGCCGTTTCATTGGCCAGACAGCCAGAGCACCGAAAGCTTTCACTGACGACCGACAAGAGGCCACCAGCGGGGGCCTGCCCCTCAACCCCTGCAGCAGATTGTGGCCCACCAAATGTCCACCATTCACCTCGAAACGAACAGCCGGAATGCCCTTGCTCACCGACTTCTTGAAACGTCAAGTCTCTTTTCAGCTAGAGACACCTCAGCAGTACAATCAGGCTTGTTGGAGAGTTCGGAATGTCTTGTCTCGCTCTTGTTGGTTCTGGGCTTCGGAGGACGAACGACCACCAGGCACTGATGACGTAAGGAGACCGTTTTAGAAGCACCTGAAGAATAGTGTAGGGCTGTCAACCAGCCTGGGCAGGGTCCAGCTCGCCCAGCCTGTCCGTGTCAACTCACGATATCATATTCTTGAGCATAGCTTGTCTGGAAATCTGCGGCACAATCGTGTAGGGAGCTCATGAACTATACCTGTCTGACAGCCAACAGTTGCCGACGGGATACGGATCATGTCAACCGCAGCATCCTAACAGGTTGGTTGGTAAGTAACATATCATTCTGTTAGTGCACAGATATTTTTCTTAACAGCAACAGAGAGAATCAGCGAGAATCTCAGTGGGCTCAAAGCACGTCAAAAAGTACTTCATAAACCAATTGAATACAGGCTTCTGAAATTATACATTGTATTATTCATGATACCGGACTCTCATCAAAATCCCAAACGCTTGCAAAAAGCCCTAAAAAGCTGTCATGAAGCTTGGCCGAGACACTCTCCCTTTAGCGACCCGAGTCTAAGGATTGCTAAGCCGCGTATCAATCCCCGTCTCCGTCCCCTGACGTCTTTACACCCGTATCCAAACAAATCTGCCTCGCCGTCTATGCAGCTTCGGAGCATCGACACTATCGTCTCCAAAGAACAGAAATAATCCACAGAGGGTTAAGTTGCCAGTTCCGATGAAGTCGGACCGATACCCCAAGTGGGCCGAGCTCGAAGCCGGCGACTTCGGCTCCGATTCACGGTCACGTCGGAGGCCGGCAAGGGCGAAGAGAGTGACTTTGTGTGTTGTATTCTCATGCCTCTTACTTTCATATCTGTTTTTCCCCATAAGCGGTGCCGGGTATATTCCCCGGAGGCCCCCCGCGTCAAAACCACAGCTGCCAAACAGCATTGAAGAGCGCGTCAAGCACATCTTGAGCCATACACCCTTGATTGGTAAGTGGCATATCAAATTATCTATGAACCTGGGGAATGACTTAGATATCAGATGGACACAACGACCTGGCCATCCTCCTCCGGGCCTACTACAACAACCACATCTACAACGACAACTTCACCAAGCCCTTCACCAAAGGCGGTCTCACCGGCCATGTTGACATCCCCCGTCTCAGGGCCGGGATGAACGGCGGTGCTTTCTGGAGTGTATTCTGGCCCTGCCCGTCCAACGGTTCAGATTTCTCAGACTCCAGCTATAGTTCCAGTCAGTCTCCCCTACACCCTACCACATCCATAGGTACCTAACACACGTCCTAGTCGTAACATCAACCTTCTCCCAAATCGACCTCCTCCACCGCCTCTCCTCCTCCCACTCAGAAACCTTCTCCCCCATCATCAACATCTCCTCCCTCTCCGCTCTCGCCGCCTTCCGCAAAAACAACCAGCTCATCTCCCCCCTCGGCATCGAAGGCCTCCACCAAATAGCCAACTCCCCCTCCATCCTCCGCCAATACCACTCCCTCGGCGTCCGCTACGCAACGCTAACGCACAACTGCCCCAACAAATTCGCCGACTCCGCCCTCGACACTCTTCCAGACGACCCGAGAAAAGTCCGGATCGCACCCCCTGTTCACCACGGGCTTTCTGCGCCTTATGGTGTCGACCTCATCAGGGAGATGAACAGGCTAGGTATGATTATTGATTTATCTCACACTTCTGTTGATACCATGCTCGATGTCCTTGGTGGGAATCCAGACAAGACAAACGGGAGCAGGGCACCGGTTATGTTCAGCCATTCCTCTGCTTTCGCCGTCTGCCCTCACCCGAGGAATGTTCCTGATCGTGTGCTTGATCTGGTGAGGCAGAACGGGGGGGTGGTGATGGTGAATTTTGCGCCGGATTTCATTAGTTGTGTTGAGGGTGGGGAGGGGGAGTTGCCGGTTTTTGATGGGGAGAATGCGACCATTGAGCAGGTGGTGAGGCATGTCAAGTATATAGGGGAGCGGATTGGGTGGGAGCATGTGGGATTTGGGAGTGACTTTGATGGGATTGAGAGTGTACCGAAAGGATTGGAGGATGTGAGCAAGTACCCTGATTTGGTTGGCAAGTTGTTGGAAGAGGGGGTGAGGGATGAGGATGTGAAGAAGGTGGTGGGGGGGAATGTGTTGAGGGTTTGGGGGGAGGTGGAGAGGGTTGCGAGGGAGATGCAAGAGAAAGGGGAGCCGGTGATGGAGGATGAGCTGCATAGTTTGTGGTGATTATCGGTGGGGTTTCTTTTTTTTTTTTGTTCTTTTTTTGTTTGTTCATTGCTTGTTGTATTGTACACTAGAAACACAGATTTCTTTTCCGGGCCCAGGCTGTTGGTTTTTTTCAGCTCCTGCACTCCGGGATAACCTCTAACGCCGCGCCAATGGTTTCTTGTCTCCTCTTCCACTCTCTAAATCCTATATAAAGTTCTACCCCTTGCGCTCGACTCTGTTGAGCTTGATGGCGGTCTTGTTCTGGTTTCTTGTCCGTTGGCCGCGGACGGGCAGGTTCATGGCGTGTCTTCTGCCGCGGTATGTTCCCATGTCACGTAATCGTTTGATGTTATCCTGGATGATCTTTCGCGCATCGCTTTCTATCACCATGGTTGATAACTCGGCTGTCAGGGCTGTGACGGTCTTGGGCGACAGCGTGCCAATCTTGGCTCTGGGGTGGATGGAGTGCTTGGCCATGATCCGGGTCGCAGTCTGAGAACCGAGGGCATAGAAGTGTTGGAGGGCTTTCTGTGGTCGGGAGGTTAGAATAGTTGTTCATCATCGTCGGTCTTGGAGGGGCAGGAGACGGCGCACCTGGACAAGCTTGGCCTCGTGGAAATTGACACCGAATAGGGACACCTGATGATCATGGTTAGCACATTGCAAGCTGTGGGAAATAACTGGGAGCTCGTACCATGTTGAAGAATGCGGGCTGCCAGCCTCAAGTCACCGTCTCGTTGCTAGCAATCGTGGGCCAGGGCCAATGTCGTCGCAGACAAGGTCCCAACTTGAATTCGAGATGCGACCGGGTCCTGCCGATTAAAAATCCGGCGGACGTTTGGCAGCTGGGTGCAGCCGGCAGACCCCGGCATTTGGTTGCCTGGACTTGGGCTGCAAGCCAAGCAGGGGTCTTGCCCAAAATGAATTTACAACCAAAATTCATTCGCCGAGTGAGTCGAATATCAGAGCAGCACGACGACTCACACACCTCACAATCATGAGAACATTCCAATCACGGCCAGAGAGGGACCTCCCCTACTCGGATGAGTTCTCCTCTGCCGAGGAATACATCGAGAGCCTCCTCGACTTCACCACCAACTCAGAGACCTTTCGCTTCCTCTGCGGTGGTGTTCACATATTGGACTTTTTCACAACCGAACCCGGCGTCTTCGTTGCAGCTGTGCCCAAGGAATGGCAAGCTTTTCTTCTGGAGAAGGAGCCAATGGTTCTCCTCGATTTTCTCATGCGGGACGACCTGTCATCTCTCTCACCCAACCGTGGCCCCGGCTCACCTCCCGAGTCGCTTGTTCGGTATGTCAAGGACATCAGAAAACATTCGTTGAGACGGTCATTTCAGCCTAGCAAGCCCAAGCTCCCCATACTGCCCCGATCAGTCGCCCTTGGTATGAAGACAAAAAAGGTTCACGAAGTGACCCATTTTGCCGGGTACATCGACAGGCTGGCCGAGGACATTGCTGAGACCCGGGGCAAGGACTTGACTCACTTTGTCGACTTTGGCTCTGGTCAGAACTACTTGGGTCGTACTCTTGCAAGCCCACCTTACAACAAGCACATTGTAGCAGTGGAGAGCAAAGAAGCCAACATGGCTGGCGCCAAGGACCTCGATATCCTGTCAGGCTTGGCCGAGAAGGAGAAGCGAGTTCGGAACAAGAAGCTCTACCACCGGATTCTAGAGGCCACGGATCCGTCTCAGCATAACGACGAGGAGGCCTTGAAGCGGGTCGCAAGAGAACTCGGTGTGACGGACGAGGAGCTTGCCACGATCGATCTCAGATCACGCAAGGAGATGCAGGCCACGTATACCGTCGAGGAGGGGAAGGGAACCATCGAGTATGTCGTCGGGCGCCTTGAGCACGCCGACCTGACTGGTGTTCTTTCGCAGCTGAGGGGTTGCGAGGAGGAGGTTGACCAAGACAAGCTCGCTATGATGGCGGTATCCATCCACTCTTGCGGGAACCTCTCGCATTATGGTATTCGTTCCATGGTGCTGAACCCATGCATCCACGCCGTAGCCATTGTGGGCTGCTGTTACAACCTGATGACGGAGAAGTTGGGTCCCCCTACTTTCAAGCCCCCGTTCGGTCGACCAAGTCTGCAGCCCATCAATGCTCGAGTTGCACGAGAAGCAGAGAAGCGAGACCCCCAGGGCTTCCCCATGAGCGAGCGGGTGTCCACTTACAATGACGACGGGGTCCGACTGAATATCACCGCCCGCATGATGGCGTGTCAAGCGCCTCAGAACTGGACTGAGCAGGAAAGCAGCGGCTTCTTTACCCGCCATTTCTACCGTGCGGTCCTCCAAAAGATGTTTCTGGACAGGGGCGTCATCTCGCGGATCTATCATGGTGAAGAGACTGACAAGAGTGTCTTTAACACAAGCACCAACCCGGTGGTAATCGGGTCCTTGAGGAAGCAGTGCTATACCTCATTCGCTGCCTATGTCCGTGGAGCAATTGCAAAGCTGACCACCAACTCCGAGTTCAGCCAATACAACGAGGTCATTACAGAGAAGATGGGGAACATCACGGACGAGGAAATTGCTCGATATGAGGACGAGTTCCGAGATCGGAAGAGAGAGCTCAGCGCCGTATGGAGCTTGATGGCCTTCAGCGCATGCGTCGTAGAATCCCTGATTGTCACTGACCGCTATCTCTTCTTGCGCGAGCACTCCGATATCGTCCAAGACTGCTGGGTCGAGACGGTTTTCGATTACCGCGAGAGCCCCCGCAACCTGGTGGTGGTTGGCATCAAGAGGTAATCAGACATTGGGCATCGATCAATGCGCAAAGTTTCTCATTGCTTCTTGTATGTGGTGATCGGTTGGTGGCCCCTGAGTTTTGCCGCCATTGGCCGCCGGCAGACTTCGGATGGTTCTTTGAGGTCTCGACTGTGGCTAGCCGTCAACGATATTGATTCCTTCGGGCCGAACCTCCAGCGGCCAGCCGAATATTGTCCAGTCGCCGCCACCAAACCTCTCCACCAAAAGGCCGAGATTTGACATGTCAGATCAGGAAACCCAGCAGAATCATTATGAACCAGTCCCGTGCTTCAATAGGGCCGAAGGGAAGACGCCCCCCGCCTTTTGCTATCGCCGTCACACCCATGGTGCATTCCTCGAACCTGCGTCGTGCAGTCTGGTTCAAGCTGGGGGCGCAGCGACTGGGGAGCGTGGCGTCACAGTTCATGTTGGTTGTCAAGATTATTGGATCAAGTTCTCGCCGGTCTTTTCCGCCCGGCTTCCGGCCAGGTCCAGATCTCAACATGTCTCATGGGCATCTGAGCCATATTCCACAGCGGTCACATCCACCTCGATGGATGAAACTTCGCGAAGCCCGAGGTGCTCAGGCGAGTGTGTGCTGGCGATGGGGGCTATTGTTACGACAGAATCGACTCAACCCCACCCTGGAGAATCTGGTGCATCGTGGTTTTCTACCCACGTTGATATCCGGCAACTACCAAATGCGGACTGGCCGAGCAGTGGGATTGGGTCTCTTGCCCATCATCACCAAGCTGCCGGCAGCACACTATGACAGGAACCTGAGAGTTGTTGAACATTATCAACGGGTATTATAGCAACAGAGCTTTCCCTCGTCCCCCCTTTCTCGATCTTGTTACGTGGGTGTTTCTATGCCACGACACGGGAGGGCTGATCAGCAGGGCGGGGAAAGCTGCAGCTCCCATCCCCCGGTCTTTTGTCAGGAACAAGATTTTTTTTTGTTGAAAGCTCGCCGAGGTGTGTGTTCCTGTGTTTCTCCTTGGTCAATTTTACTCCGAGTCTCAGTTGGCTTTCTCCCAGCCAGTTTCCACCCCTCTTTTTTCCCCTTCTTGGCGCTGTCGACCTGGACATTGCACCACATTGTACTCATCTCTCGCAACAAACACATGACCAGCCAGCCATCAGCTTTCCGACGACAGTGCAGGCCGGTTGCTGTGCGGTGGTGGTACGGTCTCTGACTGGAGGAGTCTAATTAGTTGCCGGACTGCTGAGTGCGGGGCAATGGAACTTGGCAACGCCGCAACATGAGCTCTCACCAGCACCAGCACGACGGATGATGGATGGAGAGGGTGATCTGAGCGGAGACGCCATCCGAGGGTGTCCACCCTGTGAACCCCTCCCCCTCTATTTGCTTCGGCAGCTGTCTGATCTCTAGATCATGATCTTTCGAGTGAGAGAGACCTCGGAGGAGCATCCGAACCCCTGTCTCAGGAGCGGCACGCCTGCGCAAGGTGAGGACCGGCAAACGAGAAGCTTTCTCGCTTGGAGGTTAGGACACCGTCGGCTCGTGAACCCCCACGTCGACGGCCCACCATGGCTGCACGCAAGTTGCATGCAGAGAGGGCCCCAAAAGGTGACAGGTCACAATCCCTTGGGACTCTCTTTTTGCGATCGCGTCAGGTCATGGGAAAGGGCCAAGCTGTCCCGAGTGGACCTTTTGGCGTCAGAATTCAGTTCCCGATGGCTTTACCTATCATCTATGGAGTTCCATATGTAAGCCCAGAGATCAATGTGGCCCCATTGATGCCGATCCCTTCCTTATCTCGACCCCATCCAGAGACTTTGTGTGTCTTTTCTGCTGTCGTGGTTGGGAATTCCATACCGTAATGCTACGCCCTTGCTGCTGCAGGTGAGAACCTTTATGGCCGGCTGTGGCTGTTGCTGTTGGGATGAAAAACAGGGACGGCTCAAGCGAACAAAAACAAACCCACCGTCCAGTTGCATTGGATGGGAATCCTGATTCCATACCTTCTCCGTCCCCCTGAGACACAGATGCAAAGAGTTACGGAAACAGAATAGAAAAAGGGATGCGTCGTGCGTCACTGTTGCACAGGAGCGTGCACATCACACAAGCTCGCCCCTCCCAGCTCTGCGCGGCACACATGCAGGAGGCAGACAGCAGTTGACCTGACCTCGGTGTGGTGTTGTGATATTTCGCCCCAGTTTGCCTTTTGTCGTCGGTTTTGGGTTTTATCAGTTGAGAGATCTGATATAAGAAGCTGGTCTTATCCCCCACTACCGGTCCTTTTTCGTCACCTTCGTGGGGCTGTTGGCTATTTGGCGGAGTCACCCCCGTCTTATACAATTACCTATCTACGGGATACGGTACGGCATCCGTCCACCTCCACCACACCACTTGTTCAGCCATCTTTAAAGTTTAAGCTCTCGATACCTCCGTTTTGTTCATTTCTCTGTTTTCTTATCAGTTCCCAATCCCTCGACCCGACAACAAAGAGTACAACACGGCCCCTCCCTTGACAACCGTTCACAACCCCGCCCGCTTGGTCCTCGGGTTGCCCGCCTAGCGCCGGTCCATCGGTGTTGCAACGGTTGAGTCAACGGTGCACCCACTCTTTCTTTATCAGCCTTATAAGTCGTGCGATATCTGGAGCTGGTCGAGGGACTGCTCGGTTCGAGGGCGCTCATCTAAAGACAGACCAATGGCGTTGACCGCTCAAGTACACTTCTTGGTGAGTGGATTCATCCATGGCAGAGGTCCGTGAACCATGACTGATTATCTTGATAGGATGGCACCTTGAGTCTCATCCACATCCCCTTGAGCCTCTACCCTACCTTACTCCAGCCCATACTCCGACTCCTCCTTCCACAAAGCCGTGGCTCACCACCCGATCTGAACCTTGACAGCCTCACCCTGGACAGCAGTCAACATGGCTTCCTCAACATCAGCGTCACCCCTCTCGAGTGCTCCATAGTCTGCCACTCCTCCTGGGCCAAAACAATCTTTGAACCAGCCATCAAGCAACTACCCCACGACGCGGCCAAAACAGTCATCATCTCCAAAGATGACTACGTCGTCTTCTCCGTCATCAGCGTCGGGATGGACGCCGGGTCTCGAGTAGCGGATCTCACCTCCCCCTTGGCCCTAGCCAACATCCCCCTCTTTTTCATCACGACCTATTACTCTGACTTCATCCTCGTCCCAGTCAAAGACAGGCAGGCGGTCGAGAAGACGTTGCTATCACGGGGGTTTGTCTTTTCGGAAGACAATGATGACAACTTCCCTTTTACATCCCCTTACAGCACCAACCACGGCAGGGGGGCGAGTCAAGGCAGCAGCTTGAACGAACTCCCCACCACGGCCCGACAACAACCACCACCACCGTCCGCGATCCCGGAGCTCCAAGAGAGGACGTTTGACAATCTCAAAAAGAGGAACGTGGTCCCTTATGTCGAGCAGGGTCTGCTGCTGGTGCAGTGCTCGGGCAGGCAGGAGAATAACATGATAGGGGGTTACTCGGAACGGCCGTCTACCTTTCAGACTAACGGGCATGGGAGCCGCAACCGGCATTCTGCGCACAAGCCGTGCTGGGCCGATACGGTTGATACTAAGCTTTATACTGGACTGGTGTCGGCTTTGGTGTCCCAGCCGAGGTTTTTCAGTATCACACTGGCGCAGGACGATCCGCCTTCGTTGCTGCTGGATAGGGAGTTGGTGGGGATTTTTGGGGATAGTCTTGTTGGGGCGACGACGGAGGGGGGGGTTTCGCTTGTGCCGATTTTTCTGGACTTGAGCAGTCTGCCTATCGAGGCGACGGGGATTGTGAGCGGGGTGGCGGGGACGTTGGTGAAGGAGCTGAAGGAGCAGTACGGGGTGGTGGCGGAGGAGGAGGATGGGGGTGGTGGGAGGAGGGGGAGGGGGAGTGCGCAGGAGGAGGAGCTGGAGTTGAGTTTTTTGAGCACGGTGAGGGCGGGGGCGGTGATTTTGGGGGAGGAGGTTAGTATTAGGGCGATGGAGGCTTTGAGGAGGGTTCTGGTGAGGGAGGGGAAGTGATTGGGGGGGTTGAAAAGAGAAGGGGAAAAAAAAAAGATCAAAAAGGGACAAGGTATGGGGATTATATACAAGGCATAGGTTGTGTGTGCGTTCATATCAAAAGTTCACCACTTCATCTCGTATTACAAAGTTTCAAATATGGGTATCCTTCCAACTGATGACTGTCGCATCCTGTCCGTGACTTCCAATCACTTGAACCGATGGCATCTTTCGCACCCCTCCTGCTAGTGTCATACCCAGCCCCCTCAAACCTTCCTATCCAAATCCATTCCTTCCTCCTCCCCTTACCCAAACCCACATCGGTGTCACCTCCCCTTCTTCCTCCCCCCCTCCTTCTCCTCAGTCACCAATCCAGCCCTGACAAACCCATCCCTAGCAGCCATATTAATCAACGCGAACCGCCTCGGCCCCAGCTTCTGCCCTCCATACCACCGCGTCACCACCACCATGACATCCCACAAGTCCATAACCTGCATCAGGTGAAGCAGCCTCCCTCCCGCGGCCGTCTCCCCGTCGTCGTCACAATCTTGATAACTCGTCCCGTTTTCGCCTCTGATCCGCCAAGCAGTGATATTA